>NW_019174280.1:9864222-10271722 GCF_002260705.1 Seriola dumerili
AACATCCCACAGTCACTTTATGAACTCAAACACACACACACACACACACACACACACACACACACACACACACACACACACGCTCCGGGACGGATGAACAGAAAAATCATACAGACCAACAGGACAACTTGTGTATTAAAGGGGATTTTAAGGAGATTAAGGATCCGGTGACAATAGAAGATAAAAATGAAAATGTTCAAAGTCCACCTTAAGACAGAATTCACCTTGTTATTGATGTTTCAATGAGCCCACAATGACAGGACTTAAGTGGATTTCGCAGGGATGAGAGCACATTTTCCAGCTCACACCTGTTCGCGCCAGAGGGAAATAAACCTCATGTGGCTGAAAATCTGAGCTTGCAAACTGAGTCTCTCTTTATCTCTGTGTCCATGCGCACAGAAATCGATTTACCTAGAAATAAAAATAACATGAATTCTGTCTGGAGTGGGTGGACGTTTTTTTTTTTTTTTTTTTTTACATTTAACTCAAGAATCCAACTCTTTAGCCACAGGTTAACATTTAAGAGACTTTGGCAAATCTCACAGCAAAATGACCCATCATCATCTAGTCATTCACGTTGGCTAAAAATGTTACCTACGCATTGTCACCTTAAGCACTTACAGTTAAACAAAAATCACATCAATTTGTTTTAGTGACTAAAGGCCACTTTGAACAGAGGTGGTTTGATTTAACAGCATGTATACATTTACCTGCTCTCTGAAAACAATTAAAAACAAAAACAAAAAAATAATTGAAGTTTTGTGCTTTTTTCACCTTCAAATACAAACTGAGTGCTCTTTTTCTCAGTTCAAAATAAAATATCTTCATTTTTTTTCCACATGAAATTCATTCTTATATTCATTCAGGGAAGCCAGCTCTTCTGCTGCAACAGCAAAGCAAATAAATAAAAATAGCTAAAAAATAAAATATTTAATGTCAGAGTAAACCAATCACCTTTATTATAGCTGTATCATCATCATCTTGCTGTCAGTTGAAAACCTCATCTCTCAAGAACTTTTTTAAAAACTTCCCTTAATTAAGGGACAATCTGCCTTAATTTCTGAATGGATTACATGAGCTGTGAGGTCAAATGCAGCACATGAAAAGGCCAATTTCATTGTCACGTTTAACAGGAAAAAAAAAATATAAATATATATATATATATATGGATGGAAGACACTGAAATTTTCAGCTGACAGAAGCAATTGTCTGAGTTAACCTCCTTGACATCAGCATCACCATCTGAATAACTAGCTCGGCTGTAACTGCTCTTACATGTGAAGTACAAGGGGATAAAAGCTCCTCAGATCAGCACAAACATCCCCAGTAAACACTGAGCCTCAAACAGCCAGGCTTCAGTCTGTGTTACAGACTTTAAAAGACTAACAGATAATAAACCATCTGTATGTTCTTGCTTCAGGTTAATTTCACTGAAAAAAATAACAATATAGTATGAACCAAAAGTAATTATAAATGATCAGACAGGAAACTGAGCTATGAAATGAATGCCTGTGTTTAATAGTAATAACCACCTGTCACATATAAATTTAATAGTTTTCAATGAAACAAGCAGCCAGGTCATTAATGGAGTAAAAATGCTTTCTTGGCAGCTCGTAGTGTGTTGTCGTAGTGGTATATTATTTTTTAGCATCCCCGATTTAGTGTCTCCAATTCATCTGACATCTTTTGTAAAATTAGTGTTATTAGTAGAGAGAAATTAATGTGATAGAGGGATGCTAGATTTATGCACCGTGTGTGTGTGCGGTGTTTCCCAGAGTGTTTATGGACTCAACAGAAGAGTCCAGATTGGGTTTTCAAAAGCTGGTGTTGCTTAGTTTCTGTTTTGAAAAATGAATTCAGAGTTTAGAGCTGGATTTATCTTAACTCAATGATTGTCTCAGTGCAGCCTCGGCACGACAACAGTAATATATAATACTTACAAGCACAGCTGGGGCCACTTTCTATAAACAACTAAAGACAGAACGGCAGTTTGGTATGTAGACAGACATCTTATGTGAAACATAAAATGAAATGCTGGAAGTTTCAAGAAGATCCATTTCCTGAAGTGGATAAATTCAAAGTGCTTTGAACCCAGCCTCGTAGCTGTACAACAAAATACAACAAAAGAACTTGTACAGACCAAAGTCCAACATAATGTATTTCACACTTAAGTTTGGAGAAATCCAACCTGTCAAACCAGCTCTTTTCACATATCTTCTTCTGAATGAGCAGATGAGTAATTGTTTGTCTATGAAGTCAGCACTGATTTTATTTTCTAAAAGAAACATATGCTCAAAGAAAAATAAAATATTTTCATCACCTGCAGCGATGTAGTGAAGGAGAAAGGAGTGCTTTACACTGAGGGGAATAGAGCATATTGAGTCATTTTTTAAATGCAGGTGATGGTAAACCAAGCTGTCTACAAAACAGGATTTATCTTATTCTAAAAAGGGCAGTTTGCGAGTGACCAGTCACAGTGAACTCTACATGTGCACACGTCTCTCTAGACGAGTGCGTCACATATGTTTTCTGGGTTTGATGTACGAACACAGACCCCCGGTCGAGTGAGGATCTGGGGGTCGTATCCGCTCTGTTAGATGAAGGACTCCAGAGTTAGTGAGCTAACTAACAGGCTTAGCTAGTTGGCCTGTTGGGACGGTCACCTGGTAGCACTGATCTTAAGCTACATTATATATATAACTTGCACTGTGTCAAGCTAGGTCGGGTGGGGCGGGTAGCTAGCATGACTGGCTAGCCGTTGTGGTTGGCAGTCAGCAAACTGGACTGACTGGTTGGCTGGTTCAGGCTTTCTGCCCAGAGCTGCCTGACTCTTCTCCTGATTAGCCAGGCCTGGCTGATGTTTGATGGGCGGCTGATTTTTCAGTCTCTGTACCTCAGTTCGATGATGTCACTTCCTGTAGTCTGTGGTGGAGTTAGCTGTAGTGTCTGTCTTTGTGGCAGTTTCCTCAGTGTTTCCAGGGAGCTGCATGGCCGTGGCCTTAGGCCCGCCCCCATTTTGAAGTGTCTCCTGTTTGTATTGTTGCAAGGCGCGATTGACAGCATCCTCAACCAGTCTCTTGCTGACCCTCAGTAGCTCTGCCTCGTCAGGCTCAGACCGGCGACGCCCACCTGGATAGAACAAGCACGACAAAAGCATTTACCACATCCGTTTCTCATATTCAATCATGAACACATTCTGTACATTATCATTCACAAACTCAATACACACAGATACGCAAACAACGCAAGAAAGTGAGATATCTGGCTCCTCAGCTGCTAAATGTTCTGCTATGTTCACCAGCTATTTGCTAACTTTGTGTATCTGCTGTGTGGTGCTGGGCAGGTAGCGTACAGCGGGTTTATCAGAACATTTTTGTTCTACATAGCTGCAGCTGTAACAACACTGATGAAAGTGAAACACAACAGTGAAGGTGCAGGCCGTAAAACCCACAAGGAGCTGAGGGAAACTGCAGAGATGGGCAATTATTCTCTGTGGATTTGTCAGTGTGAACAAACCTTTTCAAATCAAACATGGTTATTTTTTCCACTGTTAAGGTAACATATTGATTAGTGCAGCTACAAGGTAAAATAAGGAATATGCCCCTGGAATAATACTCTGGAAATGATGTACCTAAATAATGAATGAAATATTTGAGTAAATTTATTTATTTTAGGATAAGTCACATATTGTTTTAATAAAATTTGAACTGAAAATCTTATTTTCTGGAACTATACATCTTTGTAGTTTTACAGCATTTTCAGATGCTGCTGAGATGAAACTCTAAACCAGATTTAGTGATATACTGATGCCCCTAAAATTTGCTGTAAAAAGTTGTTGTTTTTCTGTTTTTACTTGTGTATTTTTGATGGAATCAATAACCCCTTTCTAAAAAAGAGAACAATATAATTTTTCAAATTGAAACCCATCATCAAACTGTGGATTTTCAACTTCTGTTTATGCCACTATACCTGGTGGTCTGTATGTGACAGGGATGACATATTCAAATAATTAACTATAGTGACATTTAATGCCATTAACTACAGTGGATTTGATTCCAGCTCCAAGTCTTTTTTATATGATAACAGGGCCTGTTTCATTCTTATTCTCGTATAGTCAAAATGAAAAGGGAGGGTAACTATTAATCTGATAATAATAAATGACTATACAATCACTCATTGTAGAGTGAATCCAGCAACAATAGATTGGATATGACAACAATAGAAAAGATGTGACAGTTAGGGTGTTGAGTTGATGATAACAGATGAGGTAAACAACCATCTATTGGCTCTTCTGTACATGCATTTTGAATCTAATCTACCTCCTGCAGTGTTTGAAAAGATGATAAATTCAACAAGTAAAGCTTTTATCACACTGCTAGTTGTGCTTTTGCTATGGACAAAATGGCAGTCAAAAAGACAGTGAGATAGAGGGGGAGTCAGACAGACATAAAGCCAGTTAGAAAAAAAAAAAAAAGACTGGCAGAAAGTCAATAATTCATGGAGAAAGACAGTTATGCAGAGGCTGTAAGATGGACAGCCAGCACCAAGCCATTCAGAAAGAGAGTAATAGAGAATCACTCAAGCATCGAGCCTGTCTGAGGCACACACACACACATACACACACACACACACACACACACACACACACACACACACACACAGATCACTGTGGTGGTTCAGAGACACACTATAACCACCTCAACATTTGATTACTGAGGCCAAACAGAAAATCCCCAAGCTAATCTTCCATACCACAAAACTCTCCTGGGCCCAGGGGTTTGTTTATATGTGAAAGCAGTGTGGTGCTCTATTATTCAT
Source organism: Seriola dumerili (assembly GCF_002260705.1). Lineage (NCBI taxonomy): Eukaryota > Metazoa > Chordata > Actinopteri > Carangiformes > Carangidae > Seriola > Seriola dumerili. Next base: position 9,869,041 of record NW_019174280.1, read on the forward strand.
TACAGAAGAATACAGAACATACAGAATAGAGTGAGAAAGCCTTTGAGGATGATAAAGGTTTCCTGAGGTGAGAATCTCATCCATGAAGCGATATATCTACTTTTTTTCTACCAACCTAGTGTTACTGTTGATGTTCTTGTATTGCTTTTTGCAGATTACCCTTCCTCCTTAGAGGAACACTGTGGAATTTTTAATCTCTAGTAGCAACATGGAGCAACATATTTGTTCCTGAAATCTTTGCTTAACAAAAAAATTCTACAAGGAACCTTTAAGACACAAAGTATCATTGACTTTTTGGCAAACTGACTCTTAAATCAGTTTAGTAGTATGACAAAATGTAGCTCAGTTTCTCTGATCTAGCTCTCTGCTGAAGTGCACCTAGTGGCTACTAAACATGACACATCTAACCAGCAAAAAGTAAAGTCCTGAAAGGTATGAATTTAATAAGGTGTAGAAATGCTCTGCAGGTGCCTCAGTCCATGAAGACTTGCTATAGTAATGTCAGTCACCGATGACTGATTGTGCCACACGTATCCCTTCTTTCATCCTCCAGGTGTTCTGCTGGGCTGACATCTGCTCTACAGACCATACTGATATTAATCAGTCACAATCACATGCATGTCACAGCAACATTTCACCACCACTAGCGGCTTGTTCTGTTGACACATGCATTATGCGTCCATGGATTTGTGTTATTTATGCCAAATATTCAGCCTGCTAACAACACGCTGGACAGAAACCAGCATTCGTCAGACCAGACGGCAAATGTATACTCATCCAATTATGATCAGCATGTGCTCACATCAGCTTCACTTTTTTTTTTTTTTTTGCTAAAGTGGTTTGTACCTAACATGATGTTCTGTTGTAGTACATCTAGCTCATGGCTTATTGAGTTGTGTGTTCTAAGAAGCCCTGCTGCTGTTGTACTAAGATGCTATTTGATTAACTGTGGCCTGCCTTCCACTTTGAGTGACTCATGACTCTGACCGCTTTTCGATGAGTTATTTTTACCCTCAGGAGAATGAATTTATTCTGAATCTGCCTTTCTTAGTAAACTGTAGACACTAGTATGTGGAGCTCCTCAGATGCAGGTAATTTCTGAGTATCTGATACTGGCACTTGTGGCACTAATGATCAAGTCATTTAAATCATGTGACCTAACCAACTTCTACAGGCTGTGCATGGTCATTGCACTGGTCTTAACGTTCCCTCATTTGCCGCCACAAAGCTTTATGCAGCTCATTATCGATGATTGGCTCCTGGTCTTTGTGACCAACAGTAATCAGCCGCTGCTCACATACAAAAATATTCTTTAGTTCAGGAAACATATTGCTCATATAAACAAACATGAATATGTATGCAGAGTCATTTTCCCTCCATCTCTGGGAACGCTGTCAAGATATGTGTAGACTACATTTCAAAGTAAAGAAACTGTAGTAAAAGTAGCTCATTTAAACAGCGAATAGCAGCTCCCATGAAGATGAAGGCACAGCAGGATGTAAACATGCTGAACCTATTCCAAGCCCAACAGGTGCTGAGGGCCACTACCTTGTTTGCATGATTTATACTTTAGTCACACATATTTCATAGTGCGGTGGAGGAAGTTATTACAGCACAAATGAAGGAATGTCTGTAATAAAATCCTTGCATGCAAAATACCGAAACATGCGAAAGGCAAATATCAGCAAGTAAAGCTGTTGCATTCAAAACTTTTAGGGCTGCAGACACAAGCTAATGGATCTAGTGCATTATAAAAATGCAATGTCCTGCTCAAGGAAACTACAGCAGGGCGATGCTGCACGATAACACAAGGCCATAAACCCAGGCAGTGCGGCTGATGGACATTCTTAATCACTTCCTGCTCTGCTGCCTGAAACCAGAAGGACAGAAGCTGCGTCTGGTTAACTGAATTTAAACTGATGGGTTACGTGAAATGATCATAGATGAGAAATTATACATCAGCTGAAAGGAAATGCTGGCAGATACTGTTTTATTGATTAGATTTCTGATTAATTTTATAAAATGCTGATGATTAGCAGATCAGTTGCAACAGGATTAAACCCATATATGAATTAAAAAAAAGAAAGATTATTTGGAATTTTTGGGAAAATGATTACACAAGCTCCACGTCATCGTTGAAAAAGTCACTTACGTTGTGTTGTGTGTTATTAATATGATCAATAGTATTCCAGAAGTCAGTAATCACATCATGACTCATCATCAGTTTGATTAGGGATTACATCATGGAGAACATTTTTAGCCCATAATCACATGTAGATTAGCTATCGAATGAACCCTCCTAACTCTGATTGTAGACATACGACATGAGGCGGACACATACTTGAACGTTTGGAACGGAGTGGATTCTGAACCAAGTCTGCAACACAAGCATAAAAATGAAATATTAAATCAAGACACACATACAAAAACACAAAAAAAAAAACCCAACAAGATGCATTTTATCTTGTTGTCTCGTGGATTTCATACACTCACGAAGCAGCACAGTCATAAAAGCCTCTTTGTCTGTTAACACAAGGGAGATACTTTCAGCGCTACACAGCAGTGAAGAAAAAAAAAAAGTTTTGACCCTGGGCTACAAGAAGACTATAATGGATGCACAATTATTCTGAAGAAATATTGTTATCCAAATCCACTGACTGTCATACTGCCAATAGCTGCAAGAGTAAAAATAGGGTGCAGGAACATTTTATTTCAAAGATGGAAGAATTGCAAACACAAAATATTTTAAGTCCCTGTTTCAGATGAGGCGGCACTTTCGAGAATAACTGTCGGATGATTTTAAAATGGGAAGATTATGGCATATGGGAACTGAATCCCTCATTTCGTGTCCTCTCTTATTCAGATCAGTTCCTGCTGTCGTTATGAACATCCAGAAAATATTAGCTTGTAATTCTGACCCTGTATATATGATGTAACGCTGTCAAAGGTCTGTTTAAAGGGGTGTGTGTATGTGAGAAACTCTTTTTATCTTCCAGTCCAATTTCGCCCTGACAAAATGAACGCCTTTATGATGGCAGTAAAGCTGCCCTCTGTCCCTGCTTACACGTGTAATACGTGTAACACACACACACACATACACACACACACACACATTCCTCAGTAACAAGGCTGACAGTTCAACAGCATCTTACACACTTTCTCACACAGTACACCCACAACTTCTCATAGCTCATATCCTCACTCTCACACTCCTTTGTTTCTGTATCTTCTACTCTCTTTCTCTCTCTCTCAATCTTTCAAACCCCCTCCATCTCTACCACTCTGCCTCCTGCCACCTCTTCTCATCTTTACTTTTCCAAACCTCTCTTTATCTAAACCTTTTTTCCTCTCTCTCTCTTTCTCTCTCTCTACCTTTCTTTTTTTGCTGGCTGTGTTGTCATGGTGATGGGATGAGAACCAGACAGGCATTTCAACTTTTAACAACACTGGAGGACGTACCGACTTCCATCTGGTTTTTGGCAGGTTTCACTCTCTCATGTCTCCAAGAGTCTTTTTCTCAGCATGTCTTTCTTTTTCCCCACGACCTTTCTCTTTGTAGCTCATCTTTACCCTCATACTGACTGTCGAGTCTAAAGACCCGGTGCCAAATATTTCCAGTGAAGTCTCTCTCTGTGGACTGACATGTTTTATTTTTGCCTTTAACTGTAGTGTCCTTCCTTTCTTCATCAGTATGCATTACATTAAACTCTGCCTCTTTCACTGTGATGTTAATTCATCTACAGCCAGACTGAACCTCTTGGCCCATTTGGTGCAAACCAAGCCAATTAGTGTCTTTAACTGGTAAGTAGTAGTAATGAGGACAGTTTTAGGTGGAAATTATTATTATCTTGCCCGGGTAGATACTGGTTAAACCTGTAGTGGAAATATGATTAGTCCAGGATATGCTGTCCTCTGTCCAACAGTAATTGTTTGCCAGGTAGTGCTTTAATTGCCCGTTTATATTTTTAGCCATGATAGCGGCATGGTTTGTAGGTTCGTCTACCATCTTTGTCCTTCCTGAAATATCTCAACTAAGGCCGAACTCAGTGTTGTTAATGTGTTGATTATTTTCTTGATTTATCAGATAGTTCTTTGGTCCACCACTGTTTTCCAGAAACCAAGGTGATGTCTTTAAATGTCTTGTTTTGTTCGACCAACAGTCCAAGAACCTAAAACATTACATTTACAATAAAAAAAGGAAAACCAGAGAAGCTGAAACTAAAGGATGGGTGAAAGTTAACTTAACAACTTAATCCATTATTAAAATAGCTTGACCATTTGTTTCAGACTGGACCTTAACTTTGTATCTTGTGCCAATTATTTTACTTTGGTTGATGATTAGCAAATGTTAGCATGCTAACTGCTAAACTAAGATGGTAAACATGGTAAATATTCTACCTGCTAAGTCAGAAAGTCAGCATTGTTATTGTGAGCATGTTAGCACCTTGATGTTTGCATTAGGTCAAAGCACAGCTGTGGCTACATATAGCCTCACCCGACAGATCTTTTCAATAGTGTTGAAACTATAAGTTAATTCAATTCAATTAGTTAAAAATCATTAGTTTCAGCCCTAATTCTATTACATTATAAAGCAGCAAATAAAAAGCCCTTTTATCATAGTGCACGATGTCCAAAAGTTATGCAACTGTGAGCTTGTTTTGTATTCTAACATTAGCATTTATTTATTTGAGCACTAGAGCTGCTAGCATGGCCGTAGACGCTCCTCCCTTCTCCTTCCACTTTGTTCCTCCTCCCTCTTTGTCTCTGAAGTGCACTGGTTTATAGTCACTCAGACAGACAGAAAGGTCGAAAGGTTGTTGGTGTACAGATGCTGTTTTTGGGATTATGACTGTACACTGTCACGGAGCTGTGAGTCTGCAGCATGTCAAGTGACAACTACTGTGTGTCTGCTTTGCTTTCATTTCATTCCCAGCGTCACCGCTCTGCCCTGTTGTGCTTGGCTCTGCTCTTTTCTCCTGGGCACCACTCTACTGTGATTTATTCTGTGCGATGTAAGAACCTTTTAACACCATTACTTCAAACTTCCATGCACACCTATTTATCTTGTTCTGTGGCTCCTTCTTCTGCCAAATAATTAATAGAGTCCACTTCCTGGTTGAATCAGAGCTGACATTCTGCTGAAGCCTGCCAAAAATCTTTAGGCAGGCGCTTTTAATACTTTGTACTTTCCATGATGGAGGGAACACTTTATAATGTTCAGTTCCAGCTGATGGTGGCTACTCTGGTGACGCAACCCATACACAACCACTTCACATTTACATGCAGTATAATCCCATTAAAGACCCGAATCAAATTCACTGGATACAGCAACATAACTGATTATATTTACACCTAGCCTAATAATCTGTGGCTATGACTAATTTCTTCTTACCCCAAATCAACTGATTCCCTGAAAGCTGTAGCAGAGGTTTAGACACAAATTTAATGCAGCATATCTGGTGAGAGGAGGAGGATACATGAAGACAAGGCAATGGGCAGATGAGGAGGAGGAGGAGGGAAAGAGGGGGATAAAGAGGAGGAGAAAGACTACAGTACAGTACGCGATGTGAGGAAAAGGAGGGTGAGCATATTTGCGCAATGCAAAGACTTCCTTAATGGAGGTTCGAATGAGAAATGAAAAAGCAAAGCAAGAGGAAAAAAGAAGGGAGCGGGTGCATTTGAGGACGGAGGGGGAGGCTGGAGGAGGAGGAGAAGGAGGGGAAGGGAGGAAGAACGGACATTGAAATAGGAGTATAGGAGGAGGACAGTGGGGGTATATAGAGGCTGTGGAGCAGCGGGGTAGGTGGGGATAGAGCCCTGATGGTGGAGTGGTTTCCTCAGGAAATACCAGACGCTCTCTTAGACACGAGATACCGACTGCAGCCCAGTTCAACAAACTTATATTTACACTGTATTCTAGGGAGCCAGTATTCGACTTATTATTATTCATTGCCAGGTAGACTGTTCATTACAAAATGCAAACAAAAATGCACTCCCTAAATACATGCAGAATAACATCAGGATGTTGTGCTTCCTCTCAGGGAAGGTTAATCCAGTAAATTAAACATTTGGCTGGAGGTAGAAAGTCAGATCAATAAACCTAAGCTGTTATCCTTTGGCTGGAGAATGGCTGAGAGACACTACAGTGCCCAATGTCCTCATCAAATGGCCTTTGAGCGAGGCACTAATCACATAAATGCACCAAGGACACTGCGAACTATTCAAAGCATTTAAAATAAAAATTTTAGACAAAAAACAAAAAGATAAAAAAACACTAGGAGGAGATGCTTGGATTAAAATTATGCAGCTCTATGACTCATTACTCATCTTTCTACAACATATTCTGTCATAGTCTAATCTGCCTGCATTTCGGTGAATTCAACAATAGAGAAAAATAATTACATTTCTCACAATCTCTTCCTTGCACCAGAACAATGGGATACAGGGTGTTGGTGCCCAGAAGTGTGTGAGTCATTACTCTCTACCAGTGCGCTGATCGACAATTTCATGGCTGATAGATTTCCTCCACTGAGACAGTGAACACCATCAAAGCACTTTGAAAACAATGCAACAAGGATGAAGAAGACTCAAAGAGGCACTGAGGCTGAATGGGAAATAGCATATGCAGTCAATGTGCTACCTGAGGCCTCGCCTTTATATAATACTGCCAGAAACAACAAGGTTAACTAATTTGGCTGCTGGTAGAAAGAGTTAATTTGCATTTTGTCGCCCTAACATGAACATGATGACAAAAAGCAAACTGCCATCATTCCCGGAAAAGAAAGCCTTAGGCCAGATGTTACATTATGAATATGACAGTGGAATACTGTGTTAAAAAAAAGTAGAACATAAACTAATTATGTTGGTGATTTGCTCTGAAGTGACTTCAGAGAAATAAGGTTCTGAGAAAACATACATACTAGTGCAACCCAATTATTCCTAGGAAATTATTGCAGCCTTTAGCCACAGTGGTGCTTTGAGCTAAATGTCAACGCGCTGATGTTCAGCAGGTATCATTTTAAGCAGAATATTTACCATGTTAACAATCTAAGTTTAGCGTGGTAGCATGCTAACATTTGCTAACTTGGTCATTAACTAAAATATAGATCAAAATAAAAATTGGATTTCAAAAGTCAGGACATCACCACCTAGATTACAATCCACGCTCAGGGGGGACATTTCACACCAAATAGTTGTCACTCTAAACCAAACATATCAACCTGATGGAGGAAAAGGAAGGACATGGTGTCAACAAAGTCATTAGGATTCATCCTCTGGGCACCATGAGGCAAATCACCCAATAGTTGCCAAAATATTTCACTAAAAACCCCAAATGTCACCCTCATGGTGGCACTACAGGAAAACTCCATGCTGTAGGGCACAATCAAACAGACACAGCATTGAAGTGAACATCCCTCATTGATTATACCTTAAAAAGCAGACACTGAACTGTTTCCATTTGTCAGAGCAAAACTTTAGTGAATGTCTGTAGAAACTTTCATGGCAACCTGTTTCATAGACAATAGACTGACAATGCCATCCAGAGAATAAGAGAGGATGAAACTAAAAAAAAAAAAAGGCAAAGGCTCTTTTAACATTTGGTTCGGGGGTCTGAAAGGGGATGCAGACATTAAAGCTGTACAGCTGGACAGGTGTGTCGCCGTGTGAACACTGCTTGACTGGACATCAAACAAACAGCCTGGCCTTTCTAGCATGAATGGGCGACAGGAGAAAACACATACTATGCTTTGATTTGACATCTTTCGGCCTGGTGTCACAGAGCAACTGATCACAACCTAGTCTGTTAGCTAACTTACAACAACATAACAATTCCTATAGGGGGTTCAGCGGTATGAACCGTGACATTATTTTTGTCTCAATCGCTTCAGATACAAGCAGCACAAGGAATCAGATGCTTCTGCCTCTCAGCGTCTCCACTGTGTCCACACCTTGGTTTTTGACGCCAAACTCAAATCCAAAACTGCGGCTTTATTATGTGCTTGACATCTTTATAAAGAGCAGTGACTGTCTGGCCTGGTTTGGAAACACGTCTAGCTTAAACAGTGTCTGGCCGAACAGAGAGACTGGCTGTGATCCAGTCAGACCTCGTCTCAATCAAACAGGGGGGGGAGACACAGTATTAAAGAAGAGAACATCTCTTATTGATTGTATCTTAAAAAAAAAAAAAAAAGCAGACACTGAGTGGTTTATATTTCTCTTTGCAGAACAAAACCTTAGTCCCTTATTCCCTCTGGCCAAGCTTCAGGGCATGTATGCTGCAATTTAAACCCAGCTGTGCCTCCCTCCTCTGTGTCGCAACCTGACTTGAGGCAAAAAACATTCAGTCAGTAGTCAGGCATGGCTTTTTCTGCTCAGTGACCCAGCTCACTGAGCTGTCGTTGGCTGTCAGACTCGCACTTATACACAGTCGTGGCAGATCTGCGAATTTTGGAGCATGGACAAAGAGATTGTGAAAATGTCAGTGTTTTTAGGATTCTTGGAAAAAAGAGACTGCACAGAAAGAGTTAACACAGACAGGCACCAGAATGAAAGAAAAAAAACTTGGCAGACAGGAATGAATGGGAGAAAAAAGGATGAATTAAGCGGTGCTGAATGCGTCTCTTTCCTTCTCTCTTTTCTTTCTCGTTGCCTTTTTCTCCTCCACCCTGTTCTGTTTCCTGTATCTTTCTCCACCTCTTCCTTGCATGTGGTCTCTGCTGTCTTCACCAGCCATCTCTTTCTTTGTGCATCACTGTGCTTTGTAAGTGGCTCACAAACACAACCACATAGCTGAATTTTAAACCATTTTTAATTTTGCGATCCCACTGTTGTGCGAACCTTGACGGTTAAAAAGGAAAACATTCTTCTCGTCCAATGAAGGTCATTTTCTGTTCTGTTGTTGTACTGTGAATGCAGGTAAACAGCTCGTGCAGTGGCCAACCAGAGACTGAACCGCCCTTTATTCGCTTATTCTAAGCAAGCTGTGTCCCTGTGAGGAGTCACGCTGCCTTTATCTGACTGTTATTAGAAGGGGGAAAGCGCATAGTGATAAGAGGGGGAATAAAGGTTAAGTAATGCTATGAAGGGCGTGGTGCTGTTTGGTTGTGAATTGGAGCAAAATGGCACACACACTATCTGTGTGCATTAGCATAAAGTAATAACTGCTTCAAAGAAACATGTTTGAAATAGTTGTAAAATTTCTTCAGTCACCTGTGAAGCTGCTCACTTAAGGTTATATGAGGAATGTTTCACAAGAACAGAGAGGTGACTTAAACAGTCATTACCTCTCAAAGAGCAGCAGTGAGGGAGTCAAAAGAAAACTCCTTCTTACTGCATAATTTAGTGACTGGACTTTTGAAAGCAGCGTTGTGATGGAAGAGAATAACTACACTGTTTGTCTCTTCGTCTGATAGTTGGCAGGAAATCTCAAAAACTATTAAGCACATTTAAATGAACTTCGATAAAAAAAAAGTTAGACCACAGGCCAAGGGAGAATTGATTTGATGCAGATCACACCCTCATGAGGCCTTTTATAAAGTACTTTGACTCCTCGACTGTTAATCGATTAGTTAATCAGCAGAAAATCAATCAGTAGAAAGTTTTAAAGCAACAATCTAAATTTTTCTCTTGTTTCAGTTTCTCAAATGATGAGATTTGTTACTTGTATGTATTCTTTACTCAACTAAATGGAATATTCTTGTGTCATTCAGCTCTTGACTGGACTTGGTTGGACTCTCAACAATTACGGTTTACATTATTCACATTTTATAGATTTAATGATTAACTGAAAAAGTAATCCACACAGAATCATCAATTATGGACATAGTGATAGTTTTTAGTTAGTTAGTTCATTTCTTGGTTGAATACAATTCCTACAATTCCTACATCCCAACAGTTTTTAACCACTTCCTCTATGATCATCCAGTCTTCAACTAATTGGCTTGACTATCCTGGAACAGGCCGTACCCATGACAGCAGCATGCATTTACAAGGCAGTACTGTAACTCTGTGGTCATGAGATGTGTTTCACACAAAGAAACTAATTCAGCTGTGGGCATTTATGCTTGTGTGTGTATATCTAGTACATTGTTGTGAGAGGTAGTGTGTGTTCGTATGGTTTTCACCTGCAGCGACTGTTGACATGACTGTGACAACTCGTCATCTTGGTCATGGCTGATTCACACACAGATGCACTGCAAGCACACACACACACACACACACACACACACACACATACATACAGTACATGCACGTGTCTTGCTGTGCTCACGAGGATTACTGTCACTGCATCACAGGGGTAGCATCTGACCTACAGTACACACACTCCCCCTCTTTGTCCGCCTCCCTCTCCTTGCCTCTGCCTTTGTCTCAACATCACCATTTCTCTTTAAGCCCATTCCCTCCATTTCCCCTCATTAGTCTTCATTCCCTGCATCACGCTTTCCCCTTCTCCCTCCATCTCTCTCCACTCAGAAGTAGGGCACAGTGGCTCGACTGTTTATAGCAATGCAGCTGCAAGCGGGGGGAGAGAGAGAAACAGAGAGAGTGAGAGAGAGAGAGAGAGAGAGAGAGGGGGACACAGGGGAACAGGAGAGAGGAAGACCAGTACAGTGCTTCAAAAGAGCACACATATGCCTCCAAACACACACACACACACACACACACACACACACACACACACACACACACACACACACACACCTATTTTCAAAATCACCATTTCAGCCGGTGTCAAAGTCTGCGTTTATGACAGCATGTTCAGCATGATCAACATCTTACATACAGCACGCACACGCATAATGTACAGGCCACAAATCACTGGATCATTTTATTACTTTGTGTCACTGGTTAATCATTAATCCAACAGGTTTGCGGCAATATTAATATGCAGGTACTTTAATTTTCCTTCAGTAGTTAACAGAAAAGGTAACTAAAAATCGATTAGAAACTAAAGCGCAGTTCGAGTTCTTAAGAAAAATCTTTCCTGGCAGTTGAATGGGTGGCAGATTTTCCATTAGTTTAAGTATCTAAATAAGATCAATTTCAATTTCTTGCAGTAGAATGAAAACTGGGACAAACAAGTAACTAATCCAATTTACTCCCCCAGATGCTACAGGGAAAACTCCGAATTCCAGTTTTATAGACTGAAGCCTTCCTTTCACTATAGCTAATCTATATCACACTGGTAAACACAGTGTGCGAGTTCCATTCAGTGCAGGTGACATCTTGTATATGAGTAAGCAAGTAATAACAGAGAAGAAACACTAGTTCTACTTCTAAAACATGTAGTGGCACCAAAACTGAATGGTAAAACCAATCAACCCGGATACAGCTGCTACAGAACAATGAGCGAAATCGCTGCTTAAAGCTGTAATCAAACCACAAGCTGCATCAGTCATTATCCTCTAGAGCTCATTTCATTCCATATGAGCTTAAACGGACCAGGCAGTTTCCACTCTGTATCTCTGTCATCTAGTGGAAAATGCGTGCCTTAACTTCGGTCCTTTATTTATCTATTTCAATTTTCCTTTAGTTGACCACTGATGTTGTGTAACAACATATGTTAGATAACATCCGTGCTCAAACAACTCATCCAGAGAAAGTTGTGGTTGTAGAGATGAGGAGATATCCGGCTAATCTGCACCACATGGTCGTGTACAAATGTTAATGTTGTCTTAACGTTGCGTCACTGTCGTTTGTTTGAGCTTCACTGTTCAGAAAGATGAACAGGTTTTTCACATTCGTGTGTTTCTCCATGTTTACCTTAAATCTCACTTTAACACACGGACATGATGAAGGTAGGCTGGTATGCAACTTGCACAAGTGTGATGTGTAAACTTAAAACCTGCTGCACATATGTAATGATACTTCAGTGATGTATGAGATATTTCATGTCCAGGAGGTAGACTTTTGATTTAAATTCAAGAGTTTTTAACAAAGTAACTGAACATTTTTGTGGACCATAACAGACAAATTATTATTTGAAGCAGAGGATTTTTATACGTCTTAAAACAGGTAAGGGGGGGAGGGGTCTTTAAGCTTTCAGGCCATTTGGTATATATGTTGAAGCAATACAGGAAGAACTAATGAAAACAGAAGAAGCTGAAACACTGAAGTATACCGATAATTCTGATGGAAAAAATTAAGAAATTACGTAATCATACTGTTATTCAGACTAAGAATACTTAAAATGCAAGACAAGAGTGGAACAGAAAGTTGTTTTGCAACATTAATCTTTTTTCCACTGATGTATCTTTAGGTATCATATAGATGCCCTTCTGTGGGCCTCCCTTCATGCAGAGTGAAACCTTTGCAGATTGCCCAAAATGCAGCAGCCTGTCTGGTCTTCGATCAGCCTAAAAGGGCACATGTCGCTCTGCTACTCATTGACCTACACTGGCTGCTCATGGCCGCCTGAATCAAATTCAAGTCACTAACGCTTGCCTTCAGAGTGACTTCTGGGTTTGCACCCATCTACGTAAACTCAAACATACAGGCTTACGCTCCTTCTCGGCCACTGTGTTCCTCCAAAGAACGTCATTTGGCATAGTCATCCCTGCACACAAAGCAATCACAGTCGAGACTGTTCTCGCCTGTGGTTCTCCAATGGTGGAACTAGTTACCGAATGCTATCAGAGCAGGGACATCCATCTCTTGAAGACTCAACTCTTCTGACAGAACCTCCTCTCCTAACACCTAAGGCATCCTACCATGCCTATCCTTGCATGTACTGAATGGATTTAGTACTTAGTACTTACACCAAGGTCTCTCACTGGACGGAAGCTTTAGTGTTGTCCCTCGCTTGAAAGTCGCTTTGGATAAAAACATCTACCAAATGAGTAAATGTAATGTAAATGTAATGTGGAGCGCTATGACGTGATGTTTTTTCAAGTCCCAGTTTTGTCTGTATCATGCCCAAGAGCATGTGATTCACAACTTGTTAGTTTCATGCCGTTCCACTCATCGACAATTGGTGGCAGTAAGGCGCAAAGATACCCGGCAAGACTTCAAAAAAAGGCAGTGAAGAAGACAACTGCACGCTAGGAAGCATGGATGTTCACAATGCATGGTTTAGAACATGAAGAGGATTTTTTTTTTTTTTTTTTTAGACCTCAAGGATGCAGAGTGTGTTGTGGCAAGAAACAGCAAATGTAAACATAACTTTTGTTTGTTTACAAGAAAACTCCACACAGCACCTTTAAGTTTTTATTGTCTGGAGGCATCAACGAGATCTAATTAGTACAAGGTTTGAGAACACACATTAAGTTTAGTCCTCACAGTTGATATCTGCAGTAAGGGGTCTGTAAGCAGACTTATCAGTCACTCTTAACTATTTCACCTCGTTGCAGAAGCTCTTAATTCACAAGCCAGACCATTACTCTACAAATATACAATATTGGACTGCACACAAAGAGAACTGTATGATCACACTCTCTTACACGCATGTACTCTTTGTCCATCTGTAGGTCACACACACAATCACAGATGTAGCCTTGCACACACAGACAGCTGACACAAAGCGACACACACACACACACACACACACACACACACACACACACACACACACACACACACACACTGTACATTATATTTCTACACTACATGCACACAGTCTCTCTACAACACACACCCACGCATGGAGACAGGAGCAGGAGACACTTACTGATTTTCTCCTCGGTTTGGGAGAAAGGGAAGCAGCACAGTTGACCCATGGCGCCTCCTTCCCTCTCCTCCTGTTCCCCTCTCCCTGCTGTTACCCCTCTTTTTCCTTTTCCCCTTGTTCTAAGACAGACAGATGGAGTGAGAGTCCTGCTTATTCCCCTGTCTCTCCCACTCTTTATCTCCCTGTCTTCTTCCTTTTGTGTCACTCTTTCTCCCCCCTCAAACGACAGGCAGACACGGCGAGGATGGAGGCAATAAAAAAAAAAAACCCTCCCTTTTCGTCCGTGCAGCCCAGAAGAAGACGGAGCACGGCAGGAGACAATGAAAAAAATGAACGAGTGGCTCCTTGCTCTCGCTCTACTTTGCACTGACACAGGGAGGAGGGGTGTGTGAGTGTGTGTCAGAGAGAGAGAGAGAGAGAGAGAGGGAGGGAGAGGGAGGGATAAAGAGAGAATGGGAGAGCTGGATTGTGTGTGTTTGTGTGTGTGTGAGTAGGGGACAAAAACACAAAAAGAGTGTCATTTTTTTATGTGTGTTAAGTAGGGACACAAGGAGGGGAGGTGTGAATGTGTACAAGATAACAAGTGTGTGTGTGTGTGTGTGTGTGTGTGTGTGTGTGTGTGTGTGTTTGTAACTAGATGCGGACAGTGGAGGAAGGGTGTGCTGTGTGAGCCAGCAGAGTAAGTGTGTGTTCACGAAAGAGACAGAGTGAGCACACTCAAGAGTGTGGCAAGTGTATGGACAAGGAAAAGGGAGCGGTACACATGAGGAGACGGCAGACACTACTGTGTGTGTGTGAGTGTGTGAGTGTGTGTGGAGGGGGGGAGGGGGGCTTCAAGCTCCACCTACACTCGTCACTGTAGCTTGAATAATGGTTGTTGAATAGCCGGCAGCTGCAGCCCGCTACTGCTTGTATCTATGTTATCTATGAGATCTATAATATTCTTTGCATAGGCCAAATATCCTCAAAGAATAGAAACATTTTTTTATGAAAATTCATTGTTAAACATAGGTCAACTCCAAGGTTAAGTATGGATTACAGTTAAGGCGATGGTCAGCAGTAAAGATGGATGTCCCAAAGTGAGGTGCAAGGGAATATGGAGACACATGGAGATTATCAGCAGTTTCCCATGTGTAATCAATGTATTTCATATTATCTGGTATAATGCAGCCCTCAAAGAATGCTGCAAATGTAAGGAATATTAGATGCTGCAGATTGGTAGAGCTTGGACTCACATTCTGAACCTAAGTGAGTCTGACACGATGGAGTCGGTCCAGTTCAGGCCATTATTTCTTTTATTCCACCTGCCTTGGATCAGTTCGGTCTTATTTTTCATCACGTCCATAAGAGTAAAACACTCCTCTAAAAAGGTGACTGTGGTTTTCAACTTCTTAGTTTGCTGTCAAATCCAGAAAAATGCCATTTTGATATATCTGTAGAGGATATTTTTACCGCTGTAATGTTTGGTTGATTGACAGAAAATTATGTGGCAAGACTTAATAACAACAATAGCAAGCTAAAATGACACATATTTGCTTGCCTTGTTTGCTTTATAAAGGTGAGGATTTTTATATCATGTTAAACTGTATTATTACACAACCTGTGAGGGCTGTTTTTTCACTTTTTTCCCCAGATCTTATAAACTAATTGGTTTGTCATTAATGACAATGATTGTTAGGTGCAGCCTGTGTATTAATAAAAATATTGATTTGATTTTTTTTCTACCACTATGTCAAACAGGTTTCATCACACTTTGTGCAAAATACTGGAATAGCACAGAATTACACAGCGAGTGACTCAGTCTTTTCTTGCACCCATACATCAGTCGAACGCTGGGTATCCCTGATCAACTCTCTCTCTCGTCATTAATATGAATTACCATGCCTCAGTCAGCATCGCCTGAATGGTTGCGTAATCAGACTAGCTGAGCAATTTGGATGTAATATATATTGTGGCGCCATAAAAGGCAGACTTTCCTGCTCTAACTCAGCTCTGAACTGCACTGCACTCTGATGTAATGATCTCAAATGAGTCTTCACAGTCGGAGCTCAGTGTAGCCCGCCAGCATGAGTTGCTCAAGCTGATTGAAAACTCTGTTCTGACAGGAAAAAAAAAAAAAAATGTTTTACTTCACTTTATATTGCTGTTGCATTAAGCATATTCTACAATTGGTGAAATGGAGCTACAGTTTGATGACCTTTCAGGTAGTGGGAAGAGAAAAAACAGACTATCAGCCTCTCTGAAGTTCCTGCACTGACTAAAAATGGATTTAAAAAGCAGAGTAGTGCAGCAAAATGTAGCTCAAGGGAAATCTTTTTTTTTTTTTTTTAAGTACACCCAGAAATACAATTTATTCAAAAAGTTACTTATGCATATGTATCTGTGAAAATGCGACTTGGAGTCCATCTCCACTGCAAAGCTCTGCAACTACCTGCAGCTCAGGCATCATTCCCTGAAGGCAAACTGATCATCAGCACACAAAGCCAAAATCGGTCTGCCTTCCATCTCTCCTGACATAAAAACTCAACTAGAGCTTATGCTCAAAAAGAATTTTTAGTCATGAAGGACCCAAATGGTCATATAAGGTATAAAATGCTATGTCTAAGAAAACTCAAATTACAGATACATTTTAAATGTAAATAAAGGTTATTCACAAGATACTATTTACATGATTTTGTTGCTGTGTGTAGCTCTGCATGATGAAATCAGGATGCAAGGTGCAAGGTGATTAGAGGCACTGCTTATCAACCAGAAGGCCTTGGTTCAAGCCCTTTCAACAGCCCCCTTCAGCAGCTGTGCTGATGAGTACTTGAGTAGAACAATGAATCTCCACCAGATTCAGGGATGCTTTTTTTTGTAGCTCCTTGTGCAAAAAACCAACAGAGTGTTAGTTAAAAGCACATTTCTGCTCTGCAGGGTTAATGGGGGATTACTAACACGAGGTAAGGAGGTGTGAGTGTGTGAGTGAAGAGCAAGATGGGATGTTAAGGCAAATAGCCACACCCACACACCACATATATTGTAGTGTGTGATGCGTGATGCACTGAGCTCAGCTGTGTGGGTAGACAGTGGAGCCCTGTCTCCAACAGCAGCATTCAGCTCACAGCTGCAACTTTACACACACACACACACACACACACACACACACACACACACACACACACAGTGATAACTGCTATTTGTAGGGTCTAAGTGTTGTCATTGATGAGGCTCAATTGCTATTGAGCGTCAGTTATACTGTACCCATATGTTAATGAACACACACTGATCATCCCTGTATACACATAGACATGAATTCTGCCAGGAGTCTTTTTATAAACAACCTGTAATTTGTGGATAATTTAATACATTTGTTTTTTCTGAAAGTTCAACTATAGAACATTTTAGACACTATTCAACTGGGTATAAAATGATGTTATATGCTGTAATGTACAAGTTTGTGAGTATCTGCTTAAGAGCCACACTAAATATGCTTTCAGTTAAGCCTTACAATGCAGACAGAGAGACGCTTGAAAAAACACTGCAACAGTGTTGACTTTGTTTAGCTGAAGGTTGGCTCATGGTGCCTCAGTACTTAGTCACAAGACAGGTTATGCACACAAAGAGAAGAAGACAACCGCATGCTGCAGATAACAGGACTTTGTGATATGGCTTACTGCTTATCATAAGACTTATATGAATAATTTACTCTAGACATGCTAACATGCACACACACAGAAAAACAAGCAATGCACGCACCGTGATGTGCAAGAAAAAAAACAGGCACCTGTGTGTATGTTGTGAATAATGTTGAGACTGTGTGTGACACGCCTGGTATTTTAGCATTTCTACTTGAAATTTTTTCAGTGATGGCGTGGTGGTGAAGCCAACTTAATCAAGTGTAGCCACAAAGTACTGCGTATCCAACAGTTATCTTCTATCTTTCTACATTTAATATTTATGTAGGGCTATTATCAACATGAAACTCACCATGAAAATGTGATTATTGCTCTAATGTACAAGATTGTTTAAGACCCACAATGCAGAGAGAGAGAGAGAGAGAGAGAGAGAGAGAGAGAGAGAGAGAGAGAGAGGGAGGGAGAGAGAGAGCGAGAGACACCTGTAGTCCAATATTGTCTATCCATCCATTGTCACAAAACTGTGTTTTGTGAGGTCACTGCGACTTTGACCTTTTCTCTTTGACTTTTGACTCCCAAAATCTAATGGGACAGACGGACAGTCAGATAGACGGACGTACAGGCGGATGGACAACTCGAAAACATAATGCCTATGAATCTGGCCATCGCTGGCGAGGAGGCATAAAAGCATTACTTTTTTATCAAGGTATTGAATTGTTCTGGTTCATTATATTTCACTGTCACAGTAAGAATCAGGACATGCCTGTGATTGCATTTCTAATTCACACAAAGCACTTCGTCCCTCTAGTGTAGCTCAGTAACAACAAATCAACCAATCAGAATACGGCTACAAACCAACTACGCAATCAGAGTACGGCTATAAACCAACTAACTGATCAGAATAGAGCTACAGCCAACCCGCCCAAATCCAACCCACAGACGGACGGACGGATGGACAACCCGAAAACATAATTCCTCTGGACCTGGCTGTCGTCGGCATGGGGGCATAAAAACTCTGAGACATTTTGTTTCTTTCTTATTCATGAGAATCATCTGCTGATGTAAATCATGACTCGCAAAAAGGGATGTCAGAAGACTTACAATGAAGAATTGCTGATTTGCATAAAGCTGAAAGGGTTACAGTCATCTCAAAGAGTTAAAATATTCATCAGTCCAAAGTCTGACAAACTCTCTATAAATAGGGATGATTTAGTTCTGTGGATACTCTTCCTAGAAGTGGGCGTCCAGCTAAGATGACTTCAAAGGCACAACACAGATGCTCAATGAGGTGAAAAAAACAAAAGAAAAACTGAGTAACAGCTAACAGCTTAAAGGAATCATTGGAGCAGATTAACATCTCTGTTCATAAATCTACCACATGCAAATCAATGTGCAAGGTTGGATGGAAAGTGGTAAACTAAAGGGAAAACAACATTGCACGGCTGAAGTTTGCCAAAGAGCATCGTGACACTCCACAATGCGCTTGTTGGGTTGAACATGGCTGCACTGTGGTATTGTTATTTGCTTACGAGGGACTGTTTGTATTTCTGCCATATGCAATATTTTAATATTTAAGAAAATTATACTATGAAAATATTTTGTATATTTCATATTTAATATTTTGTATTATATTAAGTTTTGCAGTTTTATATAGTCATATATTATGAAAAACACCTGATATATAACAGACAATAATATAAGAACATAAAAAAAAACTACTGAAACATTCAACATAATACAACAATATAAACCCCCTGCATATTGCCCTAGCCCAATTTTTACTTAAGCAAAGGATAAGAAAATGTATTCGTGCACTAAAAGTCACACAATAACTAAACACAAACTAAACGATCAGGGCAGTGGAAGATCAGCAACTCCCCTGTTCTGCAAGGTAAAATGACGTACTTTGATGCTGACAAACGCCTCGTCTGATTACATTGCAGCAGCTGTTTAGCAGTTGAGGGGCAATCTGTTCTTGCTTCTTCTATACTGGACTGATGGCAAAGATATTTGTCTGTATCAATCATTTACAGCCAAACACATGGGAAGGCCCAGGTTCAAAATCCCCCAAATTATCTTTTAAAGCTTCTCTGACTCAATCACACAGTATATGGTGGTGGGATTTTTCTCTTACCTTCACTGCTGTGGCTCTGTGCTGTGGGTCTGTGAGGTTGTTCGCATTATTCCTATCATTGCGACGATTAGATTTGAATCAGAAAAGAGCATGGTAATTTGGGGTTATTTTTAAGATTTTGAACTTCTTTTGAGAAGAAGTCATCATGAAGACGTACAGATATGAAAACAAACATGGTGCTTGATCAAGTTTCCTGATACAACTGGTTGTTTCAAAGTTACAGTGTTCATGTGCTGCAGCAAAGTCTCCTGGATAATTAGTTTCAGTTAAAATGTTTGACAGAACTGATTTAAATAAGTCTTAAAACTGATCAACACTAGAGTAAAATATTTAGAGCCAAGCAGACAGTTAGAGAAACAGATAGAGGAAAATATTTTAGTTGGTTTAGGTTTGACTCTCATCACATCCGCCACAGAGACAAGACAATTCTCTCTCTCTCTCTAAAGCCCCCGTCCAATATCTTCCTCCACTTGTCACTGTACTCTACTATTATTCCTCTCCATTTCTTTCCATCATACCATCTGACTTGTTATTTGCTTGACCCATGCCCCCCCCAACCCCCCTGCTTCACCCTCCCTTTAATATCAAACTTCAAGTCGCTCATCTCTTTAATGTCACCTTCACTCAGACCCTCAATTTTCTCTTGCCGTCTGTCTGGCCATCTTATCGGCTCTTCTCATCCTCACTATCTGTTTAATTCTACTGCTTCTGCGACTCATTTCCCCTCTCCTCTCCTCTGTCTCTCCTTTCTCTTCCCACACTCATTTATCGTTCTTGTTTAATCTCCCTTATTCCTTGCTCTATCCTCTTCGATCTCCCTCACATAGCCTTCTGTCCTCATGTCTACTCAGTCACTGCTGCTGCTTCTCTAGCCCACCTCTGTCTCCCTTCTGTCCTGTCTTCTCTCATCCACTTAATCTCACTGCAGCTCTTCTTCTATCCTCTTAACATTCACTACTGAAAGCACTAAGTTGTCAGGTGCTTAGTTTGCGCTACTCAATGCAGATTTAGATATCAACATGAGATAACACACTAGGATACTATGTATAAGCTTTAATGTTGTTGCTTTTACCTATATTTGAAAAGCACTAGCAGGGCCTTGTTGCTACTCTAGTCTTTTGTATAGTCAAAAATTCTTGGCATGACTTGAACAGGAGACAGAGATCACTAAGCTTAAGGAAATAGCTGAATTTAGTAACTTTGGCAGTGGTATGTATTTGTAGCAGTTCATTACCCAGTGAAATCAAACAACCAGCGTATAGTTCCTTTAAATTACATGAATTGTATTAATGCTGTAGATCTAGATGCCAATGATGGTAGCTCTGCAGTGGTTTGTTGACACTTCAACAGGTCTTTTCATCAAGTAGGAGAAATCTGCGACTCTCACAACACATAGGCTGACGTTCATGTTTTTTCCTAAACATTATGACGTGAATGCAACATTACCAGACCATCCTGCATCAGGCACACCAGTACCACCGGTGAGAGTTCCTTTGTTGCAATGTGTATTTACTCAAGGCTTTTTAATTGCTATCTAACAATAGCTTTCTGGCTGTTGGATTGCAATTAATATTTCCTCCCCTCAAAGAGTACTTTCTTCAATTGTATAATAATGTCTGGTGGTGCTTTTCAGGACTTGAAATTACTTAAGCCTCAGTCTTGTTTGAATGCTATGCTGTTATCACCAAACAAACTTTGGCAATGCTCCTGTGGTCTGAGATGGATACACAATACACAACAAAAGACCTTATTCAGATGTTCTCTCTAATGAATTAGAAATTCAGATTCTCTCCCTCTAATAAATTAGAGGGAGAAGGATGAGGGAGTTTTAAAGTCTACCCAATGCCATTAATTATTAGTAGTGATGAGCTAATCTTTCCATGAGGAACATGGAGATGGAGCCTTCATTATACTTAAGGATCATAGGTTTTTCTTTTTATTTCCCAATGTACAACAAAGTTGTTCCTGCTACTAGACAAACAGGGCCAAAATGCAACTGACCTGCTGAATCCCAAGGAGGAATTAACTGTTACACTACAGAGTGCTTGAATTTAAAATAGTATTTTTAAATCAGTTTGTCACACAGATTTTTGTGTAATTGATTTTTGATCTACTACCTTTAGCTGTGGCCTCTGTCAACCAGTAAGTGTATGAAAAACTAACTCCAGTTTAGTAATTTCACACTATATTTTACATTTCAGGCATTAATAATCCCTGAATACTGTGAAACAATGCTTAACCTCCTCAGCTCTGGCCCTGTGTTGCAGTCTTGTGATTCAGTATTTCTGCAGAGAGAAATTAGCCCACTTACATGCAAATTAGCAAATTGCATCATCCGACACTCATGACAGGCGACTGGAAATTAAGCACTGCCAAAGACTTGTGTTATTGGCAAAAGCCACGCAGCACAGTCTGTACAGAAGTGAGTGACCTTATCTCAATAAAATACCAAAAGGTCACAGAGCAACAGTCCACATTCATCTGCTCTGGTTGAGTGCTATGCATTTGTGATGGTGTGCATTGTGTCTGTGGTCCTCTGTATGTATACACTGATGCCTTCATATATATATATATATATGTTTCTGTATGTAAAGCTGTGGGTTTGAGTTTTCTATACTGTAAATAGCAATAGGTCATGACAGGAGCTAGAGTGCACCTACCAGTAAAGTATTACCTCCACTTCACTTTACACATCACACAGACCATTTGTCTTTGTGTGTAAGAACACAAACATGAAAAGATGTGTTTCTAGAACCATGACATTTTGGAAATTTCACTCTCATTTCTTTGGCTTACCGACCACCACGTGCCCACTTGCTGAAAAATATTGTGGGACTAACTACAACGAAAACAATTTAAACATTCTTCACATATACCTTCTGAATTGACGTGATGAGTGATGAGGACAATCTATCTCATATACACACTCATTGTTTTGCTTACATCAACATCACATTCCAACAGAGCAGCAACATTGTTCTGAGTAATTAACTGTCATCCAACTATCTAAACATTAGTGGAGCAGGCAACACAATATTTCAGGCCCTTTCTTCTTAAGTACACAGACAAGAGACAAAAAACAAAACGAGATGAAAGCAGGAAGGAGTTGTAATCCCTATTCACAGCCACAGTTTTGCAGGTACTGCACTGTAAAGTTACAATTAAAGTGGATATAATCACTATTTTTTTATAATAACCATGTATCAGTTACAGCATGGCTCAATCATGGTGAGCCTGCACCTGAATCTGTAGCTCTCCTCGCTTTTCTGGAGTTCACAGGGAGTTTTAGTTAATTTTTTAGCTGAGTGGACGGAAAATTTTGGTTCAGTCTCACTGCTCTCATGGAGTGGTTTTTGGCTGCAGCAGGCAGCTGTTTTCAACTAAAAAGCTCTAAAAACCCACTATACACTACCTGCCCAGCTCTCGGCAGCAGACAGACACAGTTAATAACTAGCTGGCGAACATAGTGGAGCATTTAGCAGCTACAGATCCAGACATTTCCCTCAGGAGATGGCAGCAACCAAAAACAGAGCTAAAAGGGAATGAATAATATGGACCTACTTATACTGTGAATACGACTCAAAATGAATGATATTGTTGTTGGATGTGTAAATAAGCAACTGTTGGCTCACAAGTTTACCATATCACCTATAAGATGATGATGATGTCAATGTTGTGTTCACAGCTTGTTTCTGAATCCAAGTGGCCAAGAAAATCAGTCACTGCAGGTTTAAGATTTTCATGACATAAAACCCTGTTTTTGATAGTATTTCTGCATGACATTTTCTTCAGCAGTTGCTATTTACGTTCTGTTATTGCCTCCTTATATAGTAGTTTTCATCGTTAGCAGGGGAATCTGCAATTTCCATGTTGGATTCAATAATATATTTTCTCATTTATTTGTTTTTCTGAAAAAATGCCAAATATTTTGTGGTTAAAGCTACTCAAATGTTAGAATTTGATTATTTTCTTTGTCACACGTGATGGTAAAGTGAATATCTTTGAGTTTTAAACTGCTGGTTGGACAAAGCAAGACTGTGGGAAAACAATCAGCCGATTCAATATGGAAAATAATCATTGGTTGCAGCCCTAATCCAGCGTTACTTTGTGTAATTTTATCTCACCACCGTTCATTTTGCTGCTCATGTTAAAACAACATGAGCTTCTGTAAACAGATAAAACAGTTGCTCTTCTGTTGTATTTATGACAAAGTTACAGCTCAAGGAGTGACTGCTTCCCTCAGAGTTTTGGCACCTGAAATTCAATGTGGAGATGACATACATCCAAGAAAAACTCATGTCTCATCTTTTCACCCTTCTCTCACCGTCTGTATATTCTCTGTCCTCCTCCCTGATCCCCACACACAAACACACCCTATTGGATTGTGTATCAGAGGCCTTGTAGTGGATTATGTTGTACTGTGGATTGTGGGATTAACATATACACAGAGAAAATCAGACACTGTCCTCTGCACACCACCAGCAAAAGCACACTGAACCTCAGCGGCACCCTGTGAGGAATAGGACAGGATAAACCCACCAAGACTCAGTTTAACCAGTAGCCATTGCTTTCTCTGGTGCAATTTACACAGCGTGACAGGATGATATCATGTAAGCAGCAGTATCAAACTCAGTGGTGCAATTTAGAGGATACATGAAACTATGTTTTTCCACATCCATCAACAACACAAGGTCTATATTTCATTATGAATACAATGACTAAGAGAAGATGTTATTTTTATGCAGTAATTTATAAGTAATTTAGGTATAAGAATAATGGTGGAAATGATCAATATGCAATAAATCTGCTCAGTAAATAAAATTATTCAAGTTATTAGCGATTTCTTTGTCAAATCTGTGGAATTGTTAGATGAGGAGTCAGTGGTTTACTCCCCGCTGCATCATTGTCTACAATGAGCAGTAAGACTGCTGTGTGCTGGCTGAGTAATTGCTTTCCAGTAGAGAGTGTGTGGCCTCACTCACGTGTTGGCTTCAAATTACAGACACTTCAAGCTCTAATGTGGATGTTGGCCATTCTCAAACCATTCGTCCTCAAATGGATGAATGTGTTACCTTCAGTTGCTGTTTTACATTCATGTTCGGTACGATGTGGAAGTCAAGTTAAAAAGAATTGGCCTCTTGAGACAGGTAGTCTGTCACACTGAACAGGTTGTCTTCTGTAATGTTTGTAAAAGTACTGTAGTTAGCAGGTAGGAGAGATGTATTTATCAATCTAAAAAGTGTTGTCAATGTTGTAATTAGTAATCTGGTTAATTTATTCAGATTGGGATGTGACAGTGTCTGTCCTGCTGGTGTGTTTTAACACCTTGACCTGCCTCCCCTTATGAATTCCTGTCTTGTGACAGCCGTGAAACTGTGGCTACTGCAAGTCTTTATGTGTGACAGTGCAATTTGTCCAAAGTAACCCCTCGAAGGCTAAATTTATCCTGCACTGATTAAGTAACATGGTGTGTGCATGCCAATGCCTCAGAGGAGCTGATTTTATTATTTCTATGATCTGGTGACAAAATTATAAGTTCAGCAGGCTTCAGTTACTTTAATGGTCAAGGAAAATCTTAATGAAGAGCTCAGTTTAGAAAGTACAAACTTATCTAACACTACTACTAACACTAATCAGCAATTTTACTCATTGTAATGAATGTCCCCTTGGTGACTTTGAGAGTCATTGTTTCATTAAGGAGTTAAGAGGAGCTAAAAGGGCAGATTTAAACCAAACCTGTGCAACTTTGGCTGAACAGCAGCCAGTGGGGGTTTACAAGTACAAGAATAATCTCACATACAATTTCCTTTCATTTTCCAAAGGTCTCTTGAGACACTATCACTGGGTGACTTGATGGAGAAAGTGCAATGGGACCACATGCAGGAAACAAACATCTCCTGGTGGTTTACAGTTTCTTCGTTAGTAAACCATAAAAAAATCAAGCATGTTAAAACATTGTGTAACAAGCAGTAAAGAGTCAAAATGAACAAACTGACTCAGTAATGTCAGTTACTTACTAACATCTATCTAAAGTTGCAGACATTAGCCACAATAAGCTACCACACCAAAAAGGTTGTAGTGGAAAAACCAAGTGAATTGAACTGAGCGATGATGTGTTTATTTTTTATGAATTCAGCATTTCATATATAAGAGGATGACTGTGATATTTCTTCTTTTGAAATTTACACAGTCTCAGTTTAAAAAGCTTATGTAACTCGTCAGCTTTAGGATGACACTTAATTCCTGTCACTTCACTCACAGACAGCATTATAATATCAGAGAACTGAATGTCGTGCTCAATTCATATTCACAATTTAAATACGACTGTATTGGTGTGGAAAAACACTTGACAAAAACACAAGCTTTCTGATGATGAGAAGTGTGAGGTAAACATCCCCCTGCTCTCTCTGTCTCTCACTCGCACACACACACTGTCGCTCTTTGTCTCTCTCAGACAGCCCAGTGATCCACAAAACATTGTGACAGCCTAGTCCCTCTCATGGTGACAGCTCTCTCTCTCTCTCTCACACTCACACACACACTCACACTCACACACTCACACTCACACTCACACTCACACACACACACACACACACACACAGACACAGACACAGACACACACACACACAGACACACAGACACACAGACACACAGACACACACACACACACACACACACACACAATGCAATTAGTGTAACTACTTGACAGTGGGACTTGGGGAGTCCCTGTCAATCCATTATATGCTGCGTACTGTCAATGCACATTTGTATGTGCTTATGTGTACTCAGAGGTATACACTACTGCTTAGAACACCATGGTAACGATGCAATAATTTATTCATGTATATTTATGTTGCTATTCGTGATCCTGAAAGACAAATACACATTCACATGTCTACCTTAATTTAAGCCAATTTTAAGCCATAATAGTGAAACATCGAGCTTATTTTTTACTACAGCTTGAATAAAAAATGTGTTTTGGTTTGTTTGTCGGCTTATATGGTTTTGATCATTATACAACTGGCTTGAATATGATCACAGACCATGCTACTTAGTAGTTCAAAGCAGGGATTCTTGAGTCAGGGTTTTCTGGGGCAGATACAGTCACTGATTTCATGTCATTACTGTCAAAACAAAACAGATGGCACGGTTCTTATTTTCTAACATTTTTACAAAGAGAAACAACCCTGAAAAAGCTGCCGCTCATGCTTCCAATCAACATGTTACAATACTTCCAAGATATTTCAGAGGTAATAGGCTGTTTGGAATCAGATGATGCTTAACAAAAAGTGGCTGCTCAAAATGTGATTATGGACAAGTTGTTTTATCAGTGAACATACAAATCAGATACATACATATGATAATCCATCACAAGTTTGTTTTCTTACAGAGATCAAATTCCCTGTCAGCTCCTAGCATGCTGTTACACGGCTCCAGCTTTAGCTAGACACCAGGAGCACAAAGATATTGCCTGTGTGGCTACCTCCCAAGTCCCACAGTGGTCAACAGCGCCATCTCCAGTTCATTTTGGACTACACAGCTCCATAACAGGTCTTTTACAAGCTCAATAACAAGGCAACACAAAAGACACAATACAGAAATCTTCTGATGTAATTCTGAAATCTTCTGATCTAATCTATGCCACATTTTAAACGACAGTTTAGGGAGTCTCACTGATCTGAGCACTTCCTCTATTCATTTAACAACTATACAACACTAGACCAAGACAACAAGTATGTGTTTGCTTCTGCCAACACAGTTACAATAGAGTCAGAATAAATCCACTAAGTCCATATCAAATTGTAATAAAAACGTAACGTTTTCTCGACACTTCACCGCTACACATCAGAAAATGTACATTAAAGGATATGCATACATGTCCCACTTACATCAAATGTTAAAACATTTGAATCCATTACTGAAACATCTCAATGCCCATCATCATTAAATTTATTCAGTAGCCAATAAAGCTGCTGTTTCACCACAGTGCCAACTTTTGAAAGAACCAGCATGTTGGTAATGTTAAAATGGAAATGAGCTTGAGTATCCCCACAGTGTTTGATTAGGCCTGTTTGTCTCTCTTTTAGCTTCTGCTAAGCACATGAAGTTTGATGGTGTTACATAAACCTACTCAAAAATATGACTCCCCCAGTCATAAAACCAGCACTCCAACCTTTTTTTTTCCTGGTATAAAAAATACAATTTAAAAATAAAGCCTCATAAGTTTCTGACATCCTACTGATTGACAAAGACACAAATAGAATGGAATGACTCCCCTTCAAATTCATCGACAGAGATGAAAAATAAAAACAAATAAAAATTAATGACCCCAAAAATAACTTGCTCCAAGTATATTTTGCCCCACTGACACAGAGAAACACATTATGGTGTTAACAGACAGCTCCCTCTAGTGGGTTAATATTGCACTGATAGGCAGATACACTACACACATACACACACACACACACACACACACACACACACACACACACACACACACAATATGACCCTGTTTGTGTGTGCACTAACCAAGTTGTAGTGAAGTCTCAGTGTGGTAATATCCGTCTTGTTGCTTCTTTTTTAACATGGAACAAAGATCAACCCGCTCCACCGTCTGGTCTCCAAAAAACCTGAGTGACAGAGGCCAAGTGAGTATGAGAACATAAAAGACACAGGAGAGAGTGTTTACGCCTCCAGCAAATAGAACAGGCACATGTCAGTCACTACAGCCACTTTACAGCAGTGAGTCACTCAAATTAAAACTGACAACAAAATTTAACTGCATGGAGCAGTATACTCGGCCAATGTGTATTTACATCCTAAGAATGACCAAACTGGAAACAAACGATGATGCAATGTGATACTGTTCAAATAAAACAGATACATTTGAAATTCAAAGAAATATTAAAACACCAGTGAGTCACAAAATTGACAAAAAGAGAAATGGTATTTCTTTTCTATTACTATGCATATATTGACTAAAATGTTGTGCTTACATCTATAGCAAGTACTAAATACCAAATACTTAAGTAGTTATATGAAAAACCAAGCACCTACTTGTTAGTATAGTTGGAGTAAAGGGCTGGGTCCACACGCTTTATACCCTATGAGACACAGGGATAATGCTGTTTATGTCATGTTTATCACACTTCTTAGGACATGCACAATCATTCTTGACACACACAAAAGACAGATTAGGGGAGGACAGAAATGCAGCCCAGCAGGCGCCAGGCAGGATAAGATGTCATCAGGTGTCAAAGGAAAAAAAAAAAAAAAAAAAGATAGATGCTATCCTTCCTCTGTCTCTCCCCTCCTGACCACTGCTCGTCTCTGCTTATCTTTCTGTCCTCTCCACCCTTCACTCCCCTCCTCCTTTTTATTTATATCTTTTTCAATTTCATACCCCCCCCCATACCTTATCCTAATCCCTCCCAATATAACAGTTGGCTCTTAGCTTGACATCATAAATTATGAAATTATATACAGTCAATTTACTTTTAAGACACCACAGCAGGTGTGTTATTCGCACTAATAGTTTTGACTGGAGCACTAATTTGGAATCTAACTACTGGATCACACATTTTACAGCCACTGAGAGTTTAGCTGGATGAGGACAGAGGTGTGACGCTGCAGCTGTTTGGCATCTCTCTCAGTCTGTTTGTTATGAGAAAGCAAGCTAACGTAGGACTGTGTATGAAAGCACAAAAATGCATCATGCATTTTTTTTTTTTTTGAACAAGTGAAACTATTCTGATTTTATCCATTAAAACCAAAATGTGCCAGTGCAACAACTGACTTGGTAATTAGTTTAAAATGAGCTATTTCCACACACTGTATATTGTGTATGCGCAATGCATCGGCCTCAGGTTAGTTGATATTCCTGACATCCCAGTGTGGAGGGACATACTGTATTTCCTTTTACACAGTAAAATGGAGTCTCTGCACAACCTCAACATTTAGTGTTCTTAGTACAAATTAAAATCAACTTAATGGGTTAAAATATATTAAGGAATTTAAATTGAAGCATAAACAATTAGCATAAAAATGCCCTAACAATCTGTCAAACACCGGTGGTAAAAGGACAGGTTGTAACGATTCCCCTAATCCATGGTTCAGTTCGTATCTCTTATATATCTTCATATCTATCTTTTTGTTCTTTTTTTTGTTCTTTTTTTTTTTTTTTTTAAGAGGGGAGGATAACCAAATAGTACCCACATTGCTGGGCCTGGGGGGTCTGTAATCTCACAGTTATTATCCATCTTGAGCTCATTAAACTAGATAGCCTAATTATTACCGCAGGGGGGAGTGTTTCAGTTCCGTCTTCCGGCCTCCGACATGAGATAGTGGATGTTTGTGTTGCAGTTTCGTTCTCAGTTTCAGAATCATTACACCCCTAGCAAAAGGTAGGTTGGACTGAAAACTACGTTTTTTCTCTAAATTGATATTGGCTCACACTTGTGGTATGCTAATATATTGAGCATATCTACACACTTTTTTCATGACCAAACTCTAACGATAATATGTGTGTAAGCGTACGTGTGCGTACCTGGGATCGTAGTTTTGATGCTCTGGACAACTTCATAATGGTGAGGTGGGGTTCAAACCCACGATTGTCTCCTTGCAGAAGACCCTGCTCCTCAAAACGACTTCGCAACAACTCTGCAACAAACATACACAAAGTTTTAAAAAGGCAAAAGTTATATAAGCAACCACTTATAAATAAGGCCAAAGTGGAAGGCCGTAAGTTGACATAATGCAAAATGTTACTATAACATACCCATAACATCATGAGTATGCTGTACATCCACCTCCATTTCTATGAACCATTTCAAATCCGTTTTATGGACTTTTGTAAAAAAAAATGGAAAACACAAATAGTTCAACAAAGATCGCTGAGAATGGAAAAAAAGCTTTTTGCTGGAGAATCATTTGACCACGCAGACAAAGACAGATACACAAACAAGGGCACAAGCATTGACACACAGACAACCTCCAAGGTCATACACACACGGTCAAAGATGCACACACCAACTGATGAGGTTTAGAGGGAAACCATAGAGGTATTTTTAGAAGAGGAGCTGTAAAGGGAGAGAAAGGTTAGTATATAATCAATAACAGTGGCGGAGAGAGCAGACGAGAGGACGGGAGAGTCTGACTTCCTGCCTCACCCTTATTTTACTCTTCCAACAACAATAATAATACGTGGACCCTTTGCTTGTGACCTTTTCTTATCACTGTTTTGCTTCTCACGTCAGAATTATAATTAGAGGTTTGTGAAAGGAAGCATCACTCTTCATTAAGGATCCTTGTTAAACACCAAAGTCTAAATGGTCCAGTTGTAAGGGTTTACAAGAAGCTAAAGTCCTCATCTACAGTACATACATGCAGAGCTGACTGTGTCAACACCAGCAGTTTGGTTATTGTACTAATATTAAGAATTTCAAGACTCTGTACTTTATATGCTATACTCCAAAGCCACTTATACTTTTAAAAGAGATTAAGAGCAATACAGTAAATAAACAAAGTGCCACTGTTAGGGGTCAAAACTCAATATCACAGCTAGCAAAATGAGCTTGATTGAATATTTCTTTAAGTAGGTAACTGCAAACTAACGTTTCACAAACAAGTTTGTACAGAAGCGTATGGACACGACTTCTGTTGCAATGTTGTTTTGTTATGACAACCTATTTAGTGGTTTGAGGCATATATGGATAAATGTGTTTCATTTATATCAGAGGGACAACAGCACACTTAAACTCACAGTCATTGCCAGTGACCTCTGTTTGG
Organism: Seriola dumerili; assembly: GCF_002260705.1. Taxonomy (NCBI): domain Eukaryota; kingdom Metazoa; phylum Chordata; class Actinopteri; order Carangiformes; family Carangidae; genus Seriola; species Seriola dumerili. The sequence continues at coordinate 9,900,245 of NW_019174280.1, forward strand.
CAGCTTGAGGAGGTGTTCAGACTATACAGAGGTGCTGCTGTATTTTTGCTGCTTTGGGCTGTTTTAAAGCCAAACTACAGTCATACTTCATTTGACGCATGCAGGCAAACACTCTTTCCTAAACGTCAAGATTAAATAAGCTCTTGAGCAAAACTGTTTCTATTAATACTTTCTCGACACACTTCAGGCTCAGTGCAGAACATACTTAATCACTCAAGGGTTAGGGCTGACTGCGTCTGACTGGGCCAATTATGGAGGGTCTGCCTCTTGTGTCTGCTGAGAGGCTCAGAAACTTTGATGGAGAAACGTAAATCCAATTGGAGGCTTCAAATTCAAGTAGGGGGACACACCCACCGCCACTGCAACCCCCTCTGGCAATTTGGTATGAAAAGTTAATCTTAGCTTCTATACCTGATTACCAATGAAAGTTTCCAAACAATTCAAACTCATCACTTTAAGGTCTTGCAAACAGAAGGACAGAATGGGATGAAAACAAAACCTCCTTTAAACTCTTGCAAAAGTTTTTATTAGGAACTATTGGTCCCTTGAATTTCCTTTTATATCAGGCCGAGATGAAATGCCTTTTGGGTTTTGTCTCAGCTTGGCCATCAGTAATAGCCAAATGCTAAAAATGCTGCTCCAATACAATATGTTCAGGCAATTTAATATAAATTTATGATAACCCATCAACTCCCCTATAGCTAGACACAAATAACAAAATGTGGATCACATGCACATTAATAAAGTCCCTCATTTTGTGTCTACCTTTAAAAATCACTGCATATTTCTGATCTGATATTTTAGAGTGGAAATGGACAGTAATAAGCAAATGTGAGTTCATTTACTCTGTCTAGCTGTGAGTGTCCGTGTGTGTTTGTTGGTATCACGAGAGCAACAGAGCGAGAATCCTCTTAGAAATGTTGGCTTAATGTTGTTGCCTCAGGCACAACACAAAAACATACACGCAAGTGCTTCTGCCTTCCCCCCCGGTCAACTATAATGATGTAAAAGGACAAATGTAAGAGGACAAGTGGATGCATCACGCACACACACAATGTACACACACGAGTGAAGTGAAAAGAAAGTAAAAAAGACAGCGACAAAGAAAGGCAGCAAATGTCAAGTTATTTCACCAAATCCATTTATCTTATGCTAAGAAAGAGAATGTAGTTACACTGAATAACCAATCAGTGCATGTGGTTGACTTTCAAGGACTAGGGCTAACATACATCGGCACACTGTATGGTATTACCATGCTTTATTTTCAATTAAAGACTAAAACTGGGCCCTGTCCTAAATAAGCCACATTTTCACACTCTTGTATTAGTTGCTTATTTCAAGAACTCCACAGTTTAATCTAATCTCATGGTCACTCCAGGATAAAAGTCAGGCTTAGATCACCTCTGAACTTTGAATGTGAGAGTGTGACAGTCAGCATTACAGCCTAAAACTGTCTAATCTGTGACCTCGCATAGCAAAGCCCCCAGGACAGCAAGCATCCACCCTGAAGAAGTGTCCTTAAGAAAGACACTAAACCCTCCAACCAGCTACGGGTCTCCTCAGCTGACTCCAAGTTCAGACCTCCCTCCACAGGGGCAGAAAAAGACAAGTACTGTATCACAATAACATTCAATAATGTGATTTATCTTCTAGCAAAACACAGCATGAAAACCGCTTATAAAGCAAAATGTAATTCAGTACTTACAGCCTATACATCAATGTGACAGACTTACAGAGGCGTTGGACGATGACATGAGAGTGAAAAGCTATACATTTGTCACTGACCTGCCAGGTTATCCAGTGTGTGTCTGTGTTGTCCGGGGGCCAGCCCAACAAACACCACCTCCTTCCTGAAATGACCGATGCCTGAGAAGGGCAGCACCAGATTCCGCCCACCCAGCAGCTCAGCCAATAACGGCTCGACCTGGGTCAGCATGGTTGCCGCTCTGAAAGGAAATATACACATGAATATACATAACACACGCACGCACACGCACACGCACACGCACACACACACACACCAATTCACAACTTAATCCTCTCCCTATCTGCCTCCCTCCCTCCCTCCGTCCCTCTCCTATTACATAACGAGAGAATAGTGATTACTAATGACACAATCTTTTACTTGATGTAGATTAAGCATCGCTATCATCACATAACTCGGCTTCCTCATTTCCAGCGCTTTCATGAAATGTTAGAGTAATAACTTCACTCTAGAATATAAATATTACAGCACCATGTATTAGCACACAATGTAGGTAACATTTATTTCACTTTGCCTAAAAATCACATAAATTGGTGGGATTTTTCCGCACTGTTCGCATTAATTACAATAACAATGTGTGGATTAGATGACACATTTTACCAAAACAAATCAAAATATTCAGATGTTTGAGATGTCTGATGATGATGCACAGGCAGAGTATAAATATTTCAGAAGTACCGGTTGAAAGGACCTTTAAAAAGGACAAATTGTAAGATATAAAATTTATGTGCGAAAGAGGGATTGTTTATTCTGACTGGCATGTTTGAGTGTTGACTGTTCTTCCTAAAACTTCTTCAACAGTATTTTCAAGGCTCATTACTGGAATCTAAACCTGAAAAAATTAGTCACTGCAGAGCACTGCATCCCTGTCTTCAAATCCTAATTTGCTGAAGTCTGTACATTCACAACTGAAACAAGACTCTGTGAAGGGATCTGTGATTCTATGATATATAGCATCACAGAGAATAGATGGAATCGCATGAGAAAACATAATTGTAGCCATTTTCAGTGGTACTCTGTTTGACTGAAGCTCTGCGTTTTAGCTGTGAGCAATTCGGAAGATGGAGAATGCAAGAGAAAGGAGAGGTTTCATTCAATTTTATCCTACATTACAGAATAGACAGGAGAGAAAGCAATCTGTCACTGTAGAAAAATAATGTACAGCACAGGTCCATGTGCATGTACCCCAAAAAGCCAATCAGTATTGATCTGCATGGATAACTGGGTGCATTAGCAGAGGGACATATCAATAATGCAATATATATTTATACTGTGATATCATCTCTTGCAATCAATTTTATGGATATAGTCGCACTAATATTGGATTTTGTTTTGTTTGAACATTTGAACTGTAGCGTCTGGTAGTCCAGCTTTTGCCAACTAATGGGCTGTTTGACATTTAAGTAATGACTCATGTCAACGTTGCTGTTCCTGTATTACATACAGTATGGATCCAGTTCAGTGCAATTTGGTACGCACCGTTTCATTTCAGCTTTCTCAAAAATAAAAATAAAAAATCTGTAAAATTGAAAGCTTTTCATGTGGTAATTTCTGCTATTTTAAAAAACATAATTAAGCCAATTATGGGATAGATTTTTCTTTTAAGTTACGCAGATACTGTCATTTACTGAGTATAACTGTCTGTGCTGTAATGTCATTGTTATCATGTGAAAAACATTGTGGTAGTATATTATCATATATTAGTTTGTAATTTTCAGGCCTGTTGACCTGTTTCACTGCAGACATGTTTACATGTCATAGTAGGACGAACACAGGTCTAATTAACAACATTAATGATGGAAGAATTTGTTTTAGCGGAGCCAGTTCCAGGGTCCTGGCATGGCTGCTGGTTCACTGTCACTACACAATAACATGAAGGAGCCATTATTAATGTCACACCTGAGCATTTCTTCTCTGACAAGTCAAACTGTTTGCCATGAAAAGGGCCCAATGTTTTCCATCACTTTATTGTATCAAACACTTTAAATATCACCACTTTGCTCCACTAATATCACACATTGGCTGACTGCAGTTGTTTTTACTTCCTTTGATTTATTCATGTTGTGCAATTCTATAGTAACTTGTACTTAGTTAAGCTGCACAAGCAATAGGGGACTGACATGTACTTAAATATACTGTATGTGTGTGAATGTGGCAATAAAGTGCTTTGAGAGGTCGATAAGACTAGAAAAGTCCTATATAAGTGCAGTCCATTTACTATTTACCATGTGTCTGCTGAGTTTGTTTGCATGTTTGTGTATATGTTGGCATGTGCATCCACTCACAGGTCTATTTGCTCCTGATTGGCGAGATGAGTGACTAACAGCGTGATGTGGAGAGTTGGGATGGGGATCATGGCTTTGGCCAATTGGGGCTCCTGCTGAAGCACCACCTCTTGGACCTCAGCCACGGCTGAGCTTATCTGTCATTGGACAAATTTACTTTTAATCATCAGCAGTTACAATAAGGCAGATACCATCACATACAGTGACTGCTCATTCCCTCTCTTCCCTCATCCTCCCTACCATGAATGAGCAGAAGAAAGAAGATGAGAGTAAAAGATGGAACAGAGGAGAAAACTGGGGCAGCTTCTGCAGTTCAACATTACAGATGAGGCGTCAGTAGATGATCACCATGGAGTAAATCAATGTCCCTTCAGAGGAGCTTTTTGGTCAATAAAGAACAAGATTTCAGTGTCATCAGGCGTCAGAAAATTGAATCCCGAATGTTTTTTCCTTGAGTGATTTCCAGCCTGCACAGTTCAAGGTATACTGACCATGAACAAGTGTCAAATAATGAATCCAACAATGATCTGGAGAGAACAGATTAAAGTATACACCAAAATGGGGCAATACAAAGGGTTTCTGCAACAGCTTCTCTCATCTCATCTATTACCAACACATGAGGAGACAACAAGGTCGACAGTCATCGGTTTCTGCGTCATAATAACAGAAAGTGGTAGCAGCTAAAACAAAGATTGATTTTATTAGCTTCACAAAAACAAAGAACAGCTTTAATTCCAGAAAGTATGCAATTGGTCAGATGAGGAAAGCAATACAAGTGCCACGCTTATTGTAGCATGAAAAAAGGCAGGAATTGGATGAAGAATCATACTGATGTTTATATATGTTTTAGCCAATTTACTCTTAATATTTATCAGTTTCTAATAATGCCAACTGTTTTCCAAAGCATAGTGTGACCTGAAACAATTAAGTGATTAATGAAAAAGTGAATCAACTCAAAATTGGTTGGTAAGATTTTTGATAAAAGAATCTGTAATTTTGTAATAAGTAGGGTAAAGGGTGCAGAGACTCCAGCATGATCCTTAAAGTAAACAAGTATGTGAACAGTATAGTAATTCCTTACATCTGTGTTAGTAATGGGGATGGAGACAAAGTAGTTTGGTCGTTGGCTCTCTTTCTTCTTTTTCTTCTTGTCACCATCCTCCTCACTGTCCACTCGCCCTCCACTTTCTCCTCTCTTCCTCTTTCTCTGGGTTGACTCTGAGCTGGGGACTACAGAGGACGGCCATTAATTGAAACAGAAATCATAGTCAGGTTGTCAATAATACAGCCAACTGGCCACTCTGTCAGCTTCAAGGCTGCAGCACAACTTAGTTCCATTTAAATCAGACCTAATTAGTCTTTAGCTTTTTGATGGTTTAAAAAAATCCTAACCTTTAATTCAAAAAATAATTAGAAATAATTAAAAATAATATTAATACATACATCCTAGCTCCTTCCATTTGGTGGGGCTGGTCAGAGCGAATGGGAGCTCTGACATTAAATTTTTCGAAGTATCGGCTGACTTGAGCTTTTCCTTCATCAACTTCTTCCTCTCCCTCCTCATCTTCCTCTTTGTCTTCTTCTCATTTGATCCTGTAGGAGCTGCTAAGAAAAAATATATATAATACAACTAACACACATACATGACCATGGATACAAAAACATACTTATACACATGTACAGGTGATGATTCGAGAACACACTAAACCTTCTTTGCAGTACTCAGTGGCCAATCCCTTACAATATTGATTGATATGTTCACCAAAAAAGTAGACTGCTATAAAGACAGTGTGCTGCATGTTAAGTGAAAGAAAGGCCATACCATACTTTCAGGAAGTGGAGTAATACACCTCTGTGTGTATCAGCCAAATGTGGACAAATCAGGAAGCAGGACTGATTTGTTTGATTTATAATTATTTTTGCATCCATGTCTAGTTAGTTGCTCATTAACAGTTTCAACTGGTTCTCCAGAAAATTTGATAAATTACAATATTTACAGATATCATGATATAAAATTACATTACCGTGATAGAGAATCGGAGGAGTAGAAAATCTGCTTGAGTACAGATTGCGTATGATGTGGAATATCTGTGGTAATAGGTTACCAAGGGGACGATTAATACTAAGGTACACTTGAATTTTGAACCAGGTAGAGCAATATAATAAACATGTTTAACTATTATCTGTACTATTACAGATAAAGATATTCCGAACTACTATTACTCAAGTGAAAAGGTTGTAGTCAGCTAACAGCAACAAACATTAGAAAAGACGGTACAAAACCTTTTTCATCTGAATATAAATCTATCAAGCCATGTCAAAGATGTGTTTACCAGTCTCTACTGGTTATCAAGCTGTTGGCACACCTGGCATTTTGTTTGCCACATAAGCAGCATGCGCCAATTTGCATGCTGATTTTAAATTATTTGGAAACGCTCTCCATCCTGCACAAAGAGGCCCTGCATCGGCTGGATTTTCAGAGCTGTTTTTTTTTTCCAAATAAAAGAGTTCAGTTGGTACTGTGTGGCCATTTTGGCAAATCCAGACATTATCTCAGGCAGTCAGTCCTACTCACCAGACACAGTGTCAGTGGCCCCTTGCTGGATTTCCATGCTGACTGCATCCACCTGGCCTGGAGTCATTATTATCTTCACCAATTCCTCATCTTCTAGCCTACTCTCCTGTCCAGCTACATCTTCACCACCCTCATCATCATCATCTGAGGCAATCGCAACGGTCTCTTTGCCATAGGAGATACTGGCTGGCTGCATATCACACACTGTTTGCTGGTACAGACAGGTCTGTGCTAGGGTCTAAAACAGAGAGGAATGATGTAACCAGGTCACAACATTATACTTTTTGTAAACTGAGGTGAGGAAAACACGAGCTTTATTTCCATCCCAAATGTCATGTCATTACCCTGAGTCCGCACAGGTGTGCAGATGGATTTATCGAGCTGAGTTTTTCGGGGTGACTGGTGGATATGTGATGCAGCCTCCGAACTGATACTTCTTTGACAGCGAAAATCCTCTGTAAACAAACACTTTCTGAACACGTCGACCTGAGGCTCAACAGGACGCGGCTGAAGAGCATGGCACGAGTGTGACTAACTTTAGCAAACGTACAAAATTACGAACAAACAGCTCGCTAGTTGAACATACAGAACAGTTAACAACAGCTAACCCAACCGCAAAAAGAACAGAGACTTTCCGTTCCTGTAACTAACACCTGTTGAAATGAATCACTCTGCCATGCTGCACATCTGGTGAGCTAGCCAACTGTTAGCTAACTTTCTCTAAACGAGTATTGCCGCTAATTAGCAAAACTAACCGGAATATCATTTTTATAACTTGGCTGTGTGCTGTTGGTGCAGAAAGCTCGTCGGTGGCAGTCTTTCTCAGAAAAAGTCCATACAAATAACGAAAAATAACATTTATGCACACGGGCTACTTTGGAGTGCACACCGGAAGCAGCTTGTTTGTAAACAATGCTGAACTTCCGGCCTGATGTTTCAGAGTAAAATAGCTTTTCTTTTTCAAAATAAAAGCATCTGGCACTTGAGCTATTAAAAAATCTGATCTTTGTACAAAAGTAGTCAACTTTAAGAATCTAGCTAAGTATATTGTGTATTTGAATAATTTTAAATCACTATGGTTAGACTTAACATTTAAACCCTAACCCAACACTGAACACGATGCACAGTCAATTTATCCTTTCATATTTTAACAATTGGAGCCTTGTCATATATCACTGTAGAACCTAGAAATCAGTCATACTGAAAAACCTTCAAAATTAGACACACACAAATGTTACTACAAAGCATTGTATGTACTAAAGTACATTTAGTACATGTTATGTAAAGTGAGGAGAACAGATAACACATATGATACCATTAGAAAAAAGGACATTTAAAAACTAAAAACTAAAGAATCATTCAGTCATTATGATCATACTCATTGAAGTTTATTGAAAGTATCATGCATAGTATTCACACATCCTAAAAGCTTCCCAAGACATTTATTTATAAGCATCTACAACAAAATGTACATTAAAGCAAACACAAATTTTTCTATTTGTGCACTTTTAATTATCTTCATTTATATTTTCTTTTTACATGTGTATCTATTTAGTGAGAAAGTTGGCTGGTCACTGAACTTGTGGCCTCTGCACTGTTTTATCTCTTATTTTACATTCAAGTCTTACTATACTGTATATAGAAAGTAAAGACAGTAATATTAGCCTAAAGGTACTGTTTCTTTAAAACAAGCTTAGTTGGATTCATTTCTTCATTTCAGTGCACTAGCTTATTCAGAAAACAGCAACATGGCTCCACTGCACATCCATTGCACATTATCAGCAGTATACAGTCTTGTTTACTTTTGGGCCTATTTTAAATCTTTCCATAAACTCAAAGGAACTGAAAATTTGATTTTCAGCTCAAAAGCTCAATGTAACATACTGCAAAAAAAGAGTTACATGTAATCATGTAATGAGTCCAATATCATTTATACCAATGACAAAATTTTCTTTTTCCCTCTCTTACATGTATAATCTAAATGATAGTTTGATTGGTTTTACACAAAGATGGTAGCTTTAGAAATTTAACAGCAGAAAAACATGCTTAAATAATACCATCTTCTACTCAGACATTTTACATTTGTATCGATGATTAACAAATTGACATACACAAATCAAGATCCATTAATACTTTTTTTTCTGTGTTTCTTGTTTCTAATGACACAATGATAAAATGCTATAATCCATAACAGTTTTACTTTTTACCTGAAATAATACCATCATTACCACTATCGGCACCACAGATACTATAATGATTTATTTTTTATATGCATTCCAAAAATGAAAGAAACCATCATTTTTGGTGTTACCGGTAACACCAGTAGAAGCAGTATCACTCCTATCACTTTCAGCAACCATACCCGCAATGGCGTCCTTTGTAATCTGACCACTGTGTATCAGTAATTCTTTTCGTATCACAGAGACAGCCTGGTCATTTTGTTCACACTTCAGTAACCCATTCATTGTTTCATGGAAGAAAACACTGACCTGAAACACAACATTAACATGAGGCCCTGGTTTCACATTGGATGTGTACTTGACCTCACGTGTATGGTGCATCAACACGAGAATGATAGGTTTATCATCTGTGGATACAAAAAAGAGGAAGGACTATGAAATAGTTTGGAAAATTATGAACTCAAAATTGTCAGTTAGTGTCAGAGTGGACTGAACACAAATGATAATCAAAAGATTTATATTTCTTTCAATTGTAAACACCATAAGATTCAATTTTACCAATATATCAATATGTTGATAACTTAATGTTGATCATATAGCTGAGAGAGAACCTTGTAAAAAACCAAATAACAAAGAAATTATATTGAGTTTCCTGTTCAATAGAATGGGTTTAAAAAGCATAACCTTACCTTTAACATCGGCCAACGCTGCTTCGACATCTGACCCAACGCGTGAACTGATTGGGCAGAAGACAATAATGACCTGGAAATCCTGACTGTTTTCGACAAACTGAACCCCATCCTGACAGTGATTCTCCACTTGGTTTATCAGCTGGTGATGGGCGCCAAAGGTTTTACCGCTGACAATCATCTTGTACTTCACTGTGGCTATAGAAAGAAAAATGGTTGTGAAGCTGACACAGATATATTCACAAGAAATGAGTGAACCTAACAGTAGAATAAAATTATTCTTGTAGTTGCTATGACGTTCATCAAAATCAAGAAAATGAAAAATGATAAAGCTTTAAAAAAAAAACTACATAATAATTATAAACTATGACGTCATATTCATTGTGCCAGTTTATTGATGAATTGAAGCTCCTGTTTTCTACAGTGACAATGACTCATAAGACCCAGTTAGTTAACTGGTACTGGTACTCCTGCTCCTGTACTCATAGAGGGCCTCCTGTGCATAACAACTTTTACCTGCTGAGTGTCTAATTATTATACACCTCACCTTGCTGAAAATCCCGCGGCACCGTGATGATGGAATCTCCTAAAGAGAAAGACAGCATTCACATTCAATGACTTGCTCCCAAAATTATGAAAGTGTAAATTGGAAGAAAGTTAGATTACTTCATGAGCCTTATCTACTTTCACCAGTTTGGCCAGTAAAGAGCATAATTTGACCACTGGTGCACTGCCATACCTGCCCTGGGTAAATAGCCTGTCACACAGAATGCCATAAATGCAGTAACACGCTCCATCATTTAAAAATCAACTCCAAATGAGGTGAAAATGTTATAATTGAATTTTAAAGCGAATTCTACTCATTCGATATGTCACAAGAGTGTGAAGCGGAGGAAAATGAGATTTACCTCGTGCTTCTTGTGGATAGCCACTATTTTCGTGACTGCGGCGCTCCACTCCACAGGATGAGTCACTTGTACCTGGCAAAGAACCTGTTGGGTACAATGGCACAATGCACTTACTGATTCCAAATCTTAAACGAATAAACTATAAAAATACACTTAAACCATGTTAAATCGATTGCCTTAACACCCATATTCTGTTTACATGAAGCACACATTCAACTGGTGCAGCGAGGGCGAGGTTTGACCTTCAACCAGAAGGCTACAGTCTGTGACTGAATATTCTAAACTCAAGGTTTTTGATTGTTTCCCACAGCCCATTCAAGCAAAGTGCAGGATCTGTCATGTGAACAGGTGGTTGTAGGTGTTAAATGGTTTGTGGTTAACTGCTAGATGGCTAAATGTTCTTGCAGTTGTGGGTTTTGAGTTGACACCTGAGCAAGTTACATTCACCGAATAAGGTCGTATGATACAGTCAAAGAGCTCTGGGAAAAAAAGCTAGTAAGGTAACTTGAGTTTTGAATATTTTTTTTTACAGATGTGTTTCCAAGTTCAAGCATGAACCTCCATACTCAGGTCTAAACAACCTGTGCATTCACTCAGCTTTGATTAAGTATATTAGTAATTGATTTATCAGAATAAAATACAACTCTATGATAATGACGAGGTTTCTTATGCACTCAAGACACTGTGATATTAAAATAAAACAAAAACTGCATTATAACCTCTGCCAGGTTCTGGGTCTGGCTGAGTTTTGCTCATGTTCTCCAGTAGATCAATATGAGCATCAAGGAAGGTCTGCACGTTATTCACTTGGGTCTTTATGTCCTTCAGGATATGGAGGTAGTCAACCAAGACCCCATTGTTAGTTAGAGCAGCTGGAGGGAGAGCAACAGGATGTGTGTGTTAGAATTTGGATGACAATACATTTACATACAATATATATATATTGCCTCCAAGTGCTGGAAAGGTTGTACATACATCTGAAAGATTCATGTGGGATGAACCCTTTCAGTTCTTCTAGGACCACATTGATTGGCTTCTGAAACAATAAAACACAGAACAATACTAATGGAGCATTTTACTTGTTCATTGTTCCTGGTAACTAGTTACTACCCATTTTACTTATCTCTATTTAGATCGTTCTCTAATCAGACCAACACATTTCACCATGTAAGCTCACCTGTTTGTGTATAATTTCAAAGATGTCCCTTCTCATTTTGAGTTTGTCAACTCCAGGAAACAGCTCATGCAGGTCTTGTCGAGTCAGTGAGTGGAGCTCTGAATCAGTGCTGAAACCTGCTTCTGAGAGGACAGGTGTGGTTCAAAGTACAGTTTGATTCAACTTCAGTTCATCTCATGTCATTTTCAGAGGTTTTAAGGGTCTCTGAGCACTCATCTGTGCTAGTAAAATAAACCTACATCATGTCTGCATGTTCATGTTTTGCTGAGAGGTCAAAACAAATGGTCTCTTACTTTCCAGGGTAGAGGCTGCCCCCGAGTGCCTGCGCTGTATCACTGCCAGCAAAGTGGACATGATTTCACCTGGACAAAAAGAAGACGTAAAAACAGAAGAGAGTCAGAGATTTGTCACCTGGATCTGTCTGTATAAGCGACACTGCGCTATAAAACTCTTCTGTGTGATTTTCATACAAACCAGGCGCGTTATACTGCAAGGCCTAAGAAAACAAGACAGAAGATGGTGAAATGAAAACGAAAGTCTGACCTATAAACCGATCGATAGATGACTTCAATGACGTGGCGTTAAGTGTCTGGAACAGCAGGTGTTGCTCAAGTCGGCTGTCAATTATTTCACCAAAATAAAAACATATACCTTAGATCGCAGTTTTACGCCAACTTCGTACCTTCAAATGTATCTGATCTAAACGTGAACGTCCAACAGTCAACAGAAAGTGAAACTAACCGAGTTTGTCTCTTCACGACGTGACGTAGAGGACGCTTCAAACGATCATTGGTCGCTGGAGCGATGTTCTGTCGACACACACGCACGCACGCATGCACGCACGCACGCACGCGCGCGCACGCACACACACTCACACACACACACACACACTCCTCTCTAAAGGTGGAATGACTTTACTCTAGTGAGATCAGCAGAGTCACTCCCTATTTTCCATCATAACCCTCTCTCTTCAGTAAATATATTACGTCACCTCTGACTTACATCTTTAAATCTTTAAATATATTTTTCCTCTTCTGATCCTTTCTGCCTCCTCCCGCTTATATTTTATCTAAATGCATTGGGAAGACGACATAATTTACAGATTACGCTTGTTGTAAAAGAGATAAAATTGCACTGGCAGGTAAGATTGAAGTGATTCAACTCTTCATCTTAAAAATACTTCACTTTCTTTCCTTCCTGGTGATTTAATCAGAGGGAAATAGAGGATGCTCTAAATCTATATACTGCATGAGACTTTTATTTTTTCAAACTGAATAAAACAAAGATTGAGAGAAAAATATATATTGATATGTATTTTAAAGTACTTTAAGTGGAGTTGCTGTTTCCCATATGAAAATGTAATTTTAGTCATTATATACATATTTAGTTTTATTTTTCAGCATATACTGCGCACATCTTCCATAAGTATAGATAAAAAAGATAAAAATCAAGATGCACAGAAATCTGTTTATTATCAATGTGAGACTTAAAACAGAAAAAGTGGCAGATTAAATACGTTACATTACATTCACATACCAACACACATTCACATATGGGAGTTGCGTGCAGTACAGAGTTCTCCAGTTCAGGCCACTCAGCGGCTCCAGTTGAGTTAGTGGGGGTTAAGTACCTTGTACAATGACATAATGTTAGCAGTTGCTTAGGTAGGGGAAACTATTTCCTGTGAGACTGACCAAGATTTCCCTCATTGATTCAGGCTAGTCCTTTTGACCTCCAGGCGGCTGCTAATTAGAGTAGTGCTTTAGTACCACAGATTCTTCCAGCTGGGCATCACAGCTTAAAAGCGGCATCATGTTTCAGTAGCACAGCCAGCATCACATACCTCTGCATGTTCATGTGTATAATAAAACCAGCAGGGAGCAGCACTGTACAACTTTTATTATTTCATTGCAACATTTTGTTCCAGTTAATTAGAGTCACTGTGTGCTGCATTTTTTTTTTTCGCCATTTGCAAAATTATATTCTACTTTTTCTATATATGTATTAATGTAGGGATGCAATAGGAAGCCAATGCAGGACACAACAATCTTCAGTTTCCCAAACCAAACTATCATCTGAAAGAAGGAAACAAAACTCAAAGATTGAAATGTTACTAGTATGTTGGGGAAAAGTATATTAATGTGGGGTGCTGTATACGACTATGTGCTTCCTCCAAAGTTGGCCTGGAATAGTCTTGGCTCATTAAACTTTGTGTTTTGTGTAAACTTTGTGCAGGATATGATTGTGTTTCACTGAGGCTCCCCCTATGTTATTCACAACATAGTTATCACTTAAAAAATGTTTTAAAAAAAGAACATTATAGGCCTGCTATGTATGAGCCAAGACTGATTATGCTGACATTACATTATATTTTTAATAGATTTATTAGTACATTTTCTTGCCCGTAACAGTAAAATCAAGATCATCACTGCGAGCTGGATAGAACACGTTGAAGAGGACCAAACTGTTTGCTTGTTGGATACACAGCTATAAACAATAAAGTGGAATGGTTTCTGTTGTGGATCAAAGTTACAATCTAAGCACATTGCCTTGCTCCACAGACTGACACTGTACAGTATACTGTATGGTGCGTGTGTGTGTGTGTGTGTGTGTGTGTGAGTATTTAGTCTCTGTGTTTTTATGTTTCTCAACAAGCAGCAAGTAAATTCAGTTTCATTTTGGATGAAGTTCTTTCCTCAGACGAGCTGCATGTTCCCCCTTTAACACTGAAAAATAAAGCAAAGAGAGATGATATCTTGAAACCAAAGGCAGCTGTGTTTTTGTTTGTAAAGTCCAATGTCATTCACCAGTTTGTATCTGCAGGCGCTGGAAGCTTAGTTTCTTCTCTGAGCCCTTTTGGCAGAAGGTGAAGTGTTTTTCCTCTCCTGTATCAGACTTTCTGTATAGGGGCCAGACAGCTCCTGGGGCTTCTGCTTAGTCTCCATGGTGGAATAAAAGACAGTATTGAGCAGGTCTTTCTATCTAATGTAGCGCCCTCTATGTAATGACATACAAAGTCTGTTTGAGACGGTGGAAATGTGTGAATACTCCTTCCACAGCTTAGTGTTGTACCCAGGCAGCTGAGATGCTTTTGATATTAAACTCAGTCTTTGAATCCTTCAGTGGCATTTTGGAACAAAACACAAATATTAATTATGTCAATAGAGAGGCTGAGGCTTTATTTGCAATGAGAACAACTGAAGTGTTTCGATGTTTTCAGTCTTTTTTTTAATTTAATGAATCAATAAATAAACACATAACCATACACTTCTCAGCAGTCTCTCACTATTTTTACAAGCAGTGGCAAACTTTGGCCAGAAGATGGTAATGGGGTATCAGGAGTCCATCTGTTTGATCCAGCAAATGCAGGAATGTTAATAGAGAGGTTTAAAGGCTGCTTTGGCCTCCAGCCTAACTTAGTGATCAAACCCAGTCTGCAGTGCATCAGCAGATGTTAGGATGGAGCCAACACAAACAGATGTCTCAGTCTGACTTGCTGGTCTCATTTATAACCATCAAGATTATATCAAACATGTTTGATTCAGAGTAAGTAAGTCAAGACTTATTTATCAAGCACTTTTCAAAACAAAAGTCTTTCACAATTCTCTTCACAACTTAAATAGATTGAATTTAAAAAATATTCTTAAAAAATGATGATGCTCTGTGGTATTCTGCTCAAGATCAAAATGATTGAACAAAACACCAAAGGGCAAAGCTAACAACTGCAATATGCCTTCATTTTAATCCAAGCTCTGGGAGCATCCAGCTGACTAACAAAGAAACTTTAAGTTTTTATTGTATATGGCCACAACTCAGAAGCCCAGGAACTACCCAGTAGAGCTCGCTGGCTGATCATTAAAACTGTCAAGACTCACATTTGGTCAAATCTGCCAAGACTCTTGTGAAGTGATACAAATAGCAGCGTACATCTGAGAGCACAGATCCTCTAGCAAAACTGTTCTAGTTTTAGACCACAGTTTGTTTGTTCAGTTAATATTATACCCTCAGTCTGCTCCACAATCTGTTCTGTATTGTTCAGGATTGACTCTGGATGCTGGAACACAAAGGTGAATGCAAAGCAAACTGACTTTGGCAGAAAATGTTTGCAGATGAGCTTAGACCTCTATGAGATGATCAGACATATCAGACTCTTGTTTAGTTTGGATTGAGTCATGATAACAGGATTATATGCGCTGTGAAGCCCCTTGTGTGCTCTTCAGTTACTTTACTCACCAGCAGTGAAGTGAAAACAATAGTATCTTGGCAAATAATTTAACAGGTGTGGGTGTTTTTTGATGACAATGCTCAAGTCAGGCAACACCTCCAGTCTTTTGGCAACATCAAATTAGATGACAAAGTGGAGTAGACTATAATGTCTACTGAATAATATTCCTTCAGGGAGGTGGAAATAACTTGTATGACAGTAAAACAACAGGAATTAAAGGAATAGAGGATCAAATTGACAAAGTATTGAATTGAATTCCTATTTTTCATATTGCATAAAATCAATATAAATTGGAAAACATTGTAATTCAAATGCAACAGTCAATACAAACCCAAAATATAATCAAAAATGTGTCTTGTGCCTTGCCATTTCTTTGCACAGCTGCCACAAAAAGAAGAAATATCACGAAGCAACAGTTACAGAAAGAAACTCTCTTGCACAGTGGATAGAGCAGATGTTGACCTTTGGATGTTTTACAAGGAATGGATATGGAAACACAATGTCAAGTGGAGAGAAGAAATTCTTATGCATTTAGTACTTTGATATGAACGGCAATGAGATAAGGAAAGATGAGAAGCTGCTGTAAAACACGGAACCAATGATGCAACTCATGCTCCCTCACACCAGGAGTCTGATCTATCCCTCTTAACACGCTCAATTATCGCAAAATATGATTCTCTCTCATCTAGGCAGAAGCAACATGTTAGATTAAAAGTCAAAGCTTTGTAGACACAAATTCCCACACACACACTCTCACACACTCTCACACACACACATATACACACACACACACTTGATCACAGTCACAGACATTGCCCTCAGTTATTATGCATTCATAAATCAAAAGGTTGTGACGGGAATTAATCTAAAACGATGGCGAGTGTAAGTCACCGGATGCAAATATGACAGCTTTATTAGAAAACTAGATTGCTTGAATTTGTCTGAATTAATGTGACACTTTTTCTGATTAAATAGAACCCCCCTCCCCTCACTTGAGTGGGGCTGAAGGGAGAGGTGAGTTAGGCAACAGCAGAAAAACAGAGGTGGCTTATTCTCAGTCAGTTTGGCTCCCGTTGTTATCCGCTCACAGAGTAATGCACAATGCAGCAATACTTTTTAATTATGTTTAACTATGTTTGTAGAATGAGCATGGACTCCTTTCTGAATAAATCCAAACCAGAGACTGTCTATGATCCAGAGAAAATGAGAAAATTGCTGAGAGTGAATTGTTTTTCACAACAGGTTCTTAACACGCTCATTTGACTGCCTCATAGCACTTCACCTAAAGTCAAAGTCACAGTTAGCGCTTCAAGTACAGGATATTGAGAACAATACTGGTTCTAAAGGCTGAAACAATTAGTCAATTTATCAATTAGTCTACTGACAGAAAATGAATAGACAACTATTTTGATAACTGATGAATCGTTTCAATTAATTTGTCTGTCTAAAGTCATGCTAGTGGCTCTGTGAACCATTGGTGCTTTTAGCTAAATGCTAACGTCACAATGGCAACACGCTCCCAATGACAATGCTAACATGCTAGCAAGTATAAGGTTTACCATGTTCACCATCCTAGTTTAGTAATGTTAGCATGCTAAAATTAGCAAATTAGCAATAAACACAAAGTACAGCTTATGCTGGTGGAAATGTAGTTATACCTTTGGAGGTATTTAGCCATAAACCAAACTACTGAAAAGTCTTTAGTTTGCCTTGATGGTTGCAGTACTTGAAAAGTCAGCGGCTCCCCAAAATTAATCCTGAGAGGACCGCAGATGTCTGTATAAAATTTCATAACAATCCATTCAATACTTTTTGAGATATTTTTCAGTCTGGACCTAAGTGGCAAACTGACCAAGCTAGCTTGGCTAAAAATGATAAATGTTGAGCTTCGTTTTATATGACCGAAAATTGAATATCCTTGGATTCTGGGCTATTGGTTTGACAAAGCAAGCAACCTTGAGACTTCACCATGGGATGAGGGAAATTGTGATAGTCATTTTTATAGTTTAAACAATGACCTGATTGATTTAGAGAATAATTAACAGATTATGAGAATGCTTGGTAGTAGGGTTAGGGTTAGGGTCATTTATGAGACAGAAATTTCAAAATAAAAGCCTGCCAGACAATGACTATGACAATGATTTCCTGACCATGTCTACTGACTTTTACATGAACCACTTGTGCACATCAAGACATCAAGCTGTTTGGTCTGTATAGTTCATTTTATTGCCAATTTATCTCACTCAATGGCTTTCTCTTCTTTGTTGCTCTTCCTCATTATCTTTCTCTCTCTCTCATGCTTTTTCCTATTCTCTTTGGTGCTCACTCACCCTGCAGCATCCTCTATTTCCCTCTGATTAAATCACCAGGAAGGAAAGAAAGTGAAGTATTTTTAAGATGAAGAGTTGAATCACTTCAATCTTACCTGCCAGTGCAATTTTATCTCTTTTACAACAAGCGTAATCTGTAAATTATGTCGTCTTCCCAATGCATTTAGATAAAATATAAGCGGGAGGAGGCAGAAAGGATCAGAAGAGGAAAAATATATTTAAAGATTTAAAGATGTAAGTCAGAGGTGACGTGATATATTTATTGAAGAGACAGGTTTTTGGGTTATGATGGAAAATAGGGAGTGACTCTGCCGATCTCACTGGAGTAAAGTCATTCCACCTTTAGAGAGGAGGGTGTGTGAGTGTGTGTGTGTGTGTGTGTGTGTGTGTGTGTGTGTGTGTGTGTGTGTGTGTGTGGCGGGGGTGATAACCAGCCTGCCGCAGGGAGAGGAAAGCTAAGTGGCAGGTAACGACAGAATGCAGATCACAGGCCAACGTGCACAACTATACTGTGGCCTGGAGGTTTGAGCACCGGAATTTTGTATTCGATACAAACAGCCTTGTGGAGCCAGCGGTGGGACTGCAGGATGTGTGTGTGTGTGTGTGTGTTTGTGTGTGTGTGTGCGCATGTGTGTGTGTGCGTGCGCGTGCGTGTGTGTGTGTGTGTGTGTGTGTGTGTGTGTGTGTGTGTGTGTGTGTGTGTGTGTGTGATTGGGGGAGAAATCTGGATGTAAGGCCTAAAGAGTGCTTTGGGAGTGGAGCCAGGAGGGATGTTGCTGCAGCCCAGGCGGAGTGACTAAAGCATGAAAGGAGGGTTGGTTAGAGTCCCTTGCGAGGAAAGTGGTGGGGGTTTAGTACAGTGCATGGTGTAGACTACAAACCTGCTGCAAGACATCTATGATAAACGGCAGTACACTACGTCTTTAGAACAAAAATCTGTGCATAGGTGCAGGTAGAAAACGACCATGAAACAACCACCAAAATACAACCACCTTTTCATATCTTCTAGGGCTTAGCTGCAGCTTTTCAGATCATTCAAATGCCTCTCTGGTGAATAAAATCCTTCTGCCTTAAAAAATCCAGCAATGGTAGATGTACTGAATATTTCAGACCGTCAGCTGTTTGAAACCATACTGGAGCCATATCTTCGTTGATTTCAAGTAAAAGAAATTAAAAGCAACATTAGAGTAACAAGTCTTCACATATGTCTCACAGTACTAAAATGTTTGGAAAAAAAAAATTGTTTCTCTCTCTCTCTGCAATCTCATGGGAGCTTCAACTGATCACTTACTCTCTTGTTAGATTCTGGTGTGCAACTCCTTTGAGTTCTGGTGTGTGTGTGTATGCTAGTGTACGTGCGTGTGTGTGTGTGTGTGTGTGTCGACAGAACATCAAACGATAGCAGGATTTGGCTTGTGTGTGAATGTGAGTCGCGGTGTTTGTCCTGTAAGTCCCTGTGAACGCACATGTACAGTATTTGTGTCTGTCTGTTGTACTTTTACATGCCTGTAGGTGTGTATGATGCTAGTGTACGTGTGTGCGCGCGCGTGTGTGTGTGTGTGTGTGTGTGTATCCGTGTGCCTCATTGTGTCCTTGCATGTGTCTGTGTGGGTTGTTGTGTGTGATAGTCATGGGAGTGTGATTCCTTTGATCACGACAGCAGCATGGAGAAACAGATTACCTTTCACTGCTGCGATGACAGAAAAGTGCTCTCAGGTTGACAAACCTCACCAGCAAATTTAATATCCTCTTCATTTCACTGACAAACACTGGGCTACAGGACTTGTATTTGGAGTCAGATTGAATTTGTTTGTGAATATAATGCTAAATAATGTGACAATATCTGTCTTATTATTCCATCTCTTGAAAAAACAGAGAATTCAGTGTTGTGCTGAGCTGCACGGGGCTTTGTTGTGCTTTTAAACAGATTGCACCACTATGTCAAATTCAGCTGTGAGAAGATTAAAATGGATCTCAAAAGTATTGATATAGCACAGGGATTGCTGACTGGAAAATTAGAATTTACATCAAAGATGCTGGTTATATGATACTACCAAAACATCGCCAATCCCTTCAAATTAAAATAACATGCTACACTACAGGAACAGATGAAACAGAAGTCAGAGCGTCCACAGGGGCCGGTTGGAACAAAAGAACTTATTTTTGAAAAAGATAAATTGTACAGGCATTGCTTTTCTGTGTTTCTATTCAGTGTGTGTGCAGAACAGTGTCTGCCATGCTTGCCTGTGCTTTGATAGATTGTTACATTCATTGTTACATTCATTGCATTCCAATGCTCAGCTGTGTTTTACTAGAAAGTCATTAATTCTGCTGTGTTAAAATATGATGAAATATACACCCTTCACCAACACACATGCACTCACACACACATTACACACATTAGTAGAACTTTTGCCCAACCTAAAAATAGTATCTTCTGTATCGCCTCTCATCACCTCTTCAGGGTCAGGCTCCCTTAAAACGTTAGCTTTCCCCACATAGCTCTGCCCCTTTAAAGAAGTAGTTTGACATTTTGGGAGATACGCTTTATTTGCTTTCATGCTGAGAGTTAGAAGAGGAGACTGTTACTGATCTCATATCTGTACAGTAAATACACAGCGGGAGCCAACAGCTGGTTATCTTGGTTTAGCATAAAGACCAGAAAAAGGGGAAACAGCTAGCCACAGCTTTCTTTGAAAGAAATAAAATCTGCACCTTCAAAACACACTAATTAACTCATTATATTTTTGTTTAATCTGTATAAAAGCTATGGTTTTACAGAGGGATAAATGCTGTCTCGTTCGTTGGCTGGGCGCGGTTACATCCTGGAGTCTTGTCTTTATGCTAAACTAAATAAACCAGCTGCTGATGGTAACTTCATATTTACCATACAGGCATGAGAGTAGTATTGACCTCATCTAACTTTCAGCAAAATGACTTCTCAAAATGTTCAACTACTCCATTAATAATTGAGATGGATTGCAGTGCCTGTAATAACAATAATTAATGCCTCATGACCTTTGACACAACTGGTTTTGTTGACACTAAGCTGACACACTTCCTCACACTGGTCGTTCACTTTAAAACCTCATAACCAGCGCTTTGTTGTCACAGCATATGCACAAATAGCTGCATAAAGGACAATAGATGCTGTCACACTCATATTATATCATGTGTTATAATATTAGAATTGAACTTTACATTTCAAGAATTATGTTGAAGGGTTTAGTATTTTTGTGCAATATCCTGAGGAAGGCCATCTCCTGTTTTGAAACACACACAAATTTCCTGTAGGCACGGTAAAAACAGCAGCAGCAGTGCTGCTGTAACACTGGCAAATGTGCAGGCTCCTGCAAACTCATCATCCAGTCAAATGTTGGTGTTTGCGCCCAGTGCTGTGTTCTGTGTAATGTTGTTATGTTATGTTATGTCTTAGCATCCAAAGAGTTATTAATGATGGGGATATGAAGATGCATGTACAGTAAACAGCTTATTGTGAATAAGTCGGCAGGATCAGGGGCAACGAAGCAGAGTGCTGTAAACACTGTCTGTAAACACACTCTAGACTTTTGGCAATGTGAAACTCATCATGGGGCGAGTGTGATCAAAGGCTGGTGGCACTGCTGATCCTGAAATCTGTTTTGGATTTATGAGATGCTCTGGGTGGGAGATAGCAGAGGCTACAAGATATGGACTGTATGTAAAATGTTTATTTTATGCAGATGAAGAGGATGAAAAATTATGAATAATATATCACAGTGCTAAATCTTGACAGTTGTCTTGTTCGGTGTCTGGTAGAGTTCACAGAGTTCAGTGACGACTGCCACACACACACACACACACACACACACACACACACACACACACACAAACAAATACTCAAACACTCAAATACTCACATATTTCACCATACATTAAACTGAAACTGACTCTGAAACCCTTATCAGGAGCTGGGAACCTCTGCCACATGTTAGATGGCAGTTTGGACCTGGCAACCCAACCAGCCCTCAACAGCTGCTGATGTCTGATCTTGTCAGCATGGGGGAAGGGTTAAGAACTAAAGCTGGCAACCCAAAAGAAGAAGAGGAGGAAGCGTGCTCCATGTTTTTGGATTTTTGGATCATTAGTACAGCTTTCATCAGAGGTTTGTAACTTGTTGTTCTTGCAGCTGCCAAGTATAATCCTGTCAGACTCTACTCATTATTCTTGAACTGTGTCTTGTGGCGGGGTGACCTTTTGGTTTAACAGCTCCTATCCATTTTTGTGCACTCATTGTAAAACACTGCAAATTTTAGATAGATGATGTCAAACAACGTTAAATCAAAGCTGCATTCTAAAAAAAGAAGAAAAAAAAAAACGCTCTGCGAGCTACAGGCGACCATCAGCTCATGTGATGCTGTGAACAGAAGGTTGTTGGTTCTAATCCTCAGAGCTCTTGTTGATGTGAACTTCAATATGGTGAGCATGTATGTGTATATGCGAAGGTTTAACCCTGAAACTCAAGAAATATTTCACCTGACTGTTGCTGTGAAAAGGAATGAAAACTTAACTGAACTATCTTTTTTCTTTTTCTTTTTCTTTTTCTTTTTCTTTTTCTTTTTCTTTTTTTTTTTTTTTTTTTTTTTTTTTTTTTTTTCTTTTTTTTTTTTTTTTCTTTTAGCAAATTAAATTCATCAAGGTCAACAATTAACTGCAGCTGAAATATATTTCTTGGAGACAGAT
The DNA here is from genome assembly GCF_002260705.1 of Seriola dumerili. Lineage (NCBI taxonomy): Eukaryota > Metazoa > Chordata > Actinopteri > Carangiformes > Carangidae > Seriola > Seriola dumerili. The sequence continues at coordinate 9,923,101 of NW_019174280.1, forward strand.
AGTTTGATGGAGCGCTGGCAGACTAATGGTGATGTCTACGCTTTTATTGATTTATTTAACACTAATTTTCTTTGTGAATGTGTGAAACAGACAGATTGCATCTTGACACTGAACTTTTCTCCACCATACAGCGCCCCTGCTCATAGTGCAGCAGTGGCATCGTTGAGCAAGTGTATATGTATTTAATGGAAGAATGCTTCAGACATAATCCTGTTTTGTAAAATAACTTTGTGCACTCCATGTACACATGTGTATGCTATGTTTGTGATATTGTTTATCTCCTGAAACAAAGTCCTGTCCTTTTTCCTCCAGAAAAAAAACTAATCCAGGCCGTCACTGGCTTTGGCTATTACTGGATGTCATCCCATCTCCCCATCTGCTTTTGTGAGCAATACTGAAATTTACCGGGATGCCGCTTATGATAGAGCCGACACTGGGACCTTCTGTCCTCTCTACAACAGGTTGCAGTAGAGAGGTGGCTGGTATGAGCAAAATACATCTGAACAAATCCGTAACACAGCCCCAAAACAACAACAATAAAATAAATGAATACACAAATAAATAAATACATAATTTCCTAATTCGAGCTGATATCACTGAGGTGTTTCAGGTAGTCATGGTGATGAGCTGCTCTTATAAAAAGCAGATCCCTGAATTCTGATTTGATTCGTCACCCGGGCGCTGACTTACAGGAGCTGAACTCTTGACGAGTGAAACTCTTCAGCTATGACCCTTAGTGTTGATTTGTTGAAAAGTGAAAACTAAGAAAAAAGAAAAACATCTCTGATAAAACCTCTGACATCTGGAGGTGAGAAAGCAGGTGTTGCAGTGAGGAGGACGCGGCTTCCTCTGGCTTCCTCCGTGAGAAACACCTGCTGACCATTGGCGTCCTCCGTCTGCTGGATAACCGCTTTAACACAGTAGACCACAGGTGATTTAATCATCTTTGCACTATATTATTAATAAATGAAACATGATAATAAATTAAATAATAAATGAATATAATAGTCATAAATATGTATGAAGGTCATTTTATTTAATTTTTTTGTTGAAACTTTTTCCTCAGAACAGCATCAAAATATCATACCTGCATTAAACTTTTAAAAAGATTAATTATTAAATTGATGATTGATTTTATACCGAGTGTGCAGGACAAAGATGGCGACTGGGCCATATTTCATAAAATGCCAAAAGTTGTGTATGTGTCACACACCATGGAGACGACATCGGGCGTTGGAAGGAGCCAGAGACAGACATCTAACGACAGTGTGATCAACCTGGGCCTGGTCTTTGTATGTGGGTGACTATGTTTGACTATGACAGCATGTTTTCACTGTTGACACCGGACTGAAATGTAGTTAAAGCGACAAGTCCATGAGTTCAGACCATATGGGATCAAGTTCAGCCTTTTAAAGCTCATGTGAATAAACTGTCTGATCCGGACGTACATTTCCTCAGAGAGGCAACGAGAGATCAGAGGGGTTGAAGTTAGAGGAAGGTTTATCAGAAAAGTTGGACAATAACCTTTATAACTCTGAAGTGTACAGAATCCTCAGGGATTATAATCAATAAGATAAAAATCTCATCGTTCCAGACTTCGGGGGCCGGTGTGGTAATGCAGCACTTGGACCATCCAGCTGGTATTTAATGCTCTTAATGTGATGTAAAGACGAGAGGGAATCAATCATCATCTGTAAAAGCAGTGAAGACAGATGTTTGTGTGTGTTTGTGTGTGTGTGTGTGTGTGGGGGGGTTGTTCTAATGAAGGTATACACAGTGGGTCAGTGTGAAAAAGTTGGTAATGACATTATACGGTTGTGTTTAGTTAGAACTCACATCTCAACAGAGCTTCACTGTTTATAACACTGAATATTTCTAATGCGTTTTATTGGAATATGGCAGCAGGATTGTGACTGTACTTTGGTTTAAATTTGATGAGCCAAGACACAAGTAGGAAAAGTCTCTGGGTAATCTTGTTCACTATCAATATGGGAAACAGACCACGTGATGCAACCATGGCTAAAACAGATAAAACATTAACATTTTAGGGAGTGTTGAACTTCAGTGTAATAAATGTGAAATTATTGCTCATCAGAGTCCCTCTGTTCCTTCATTACTTCCATAGTGTGTCCTGTCCATATGTCAGGTACAGATATAAAATAAATGTTATGGTTTGTATTGATTTATCCCAATTTCACATAAGCTGCAGTTATAGCCTGCATGAAACATGGGGCATGAATCATTCTTAAATCTCTGTCAACATATGTGCTTTTAAATGTCATAGAAAAATACATTTTTGCTTTAGGCTACTTTAGTTTTCAATTACTAAATCATTAGTTATTCTGGATACAAATTACTCTTAAGCGTGGATCATGATTGCAGTCTCACTCTGACAGAGTGATGAAACAGACACCATCTGTTACATTTTATTGTAATTGCGGGCGGCAGTCCATCGAAAAGATATTTACATCATGTTTTATTCATATGTCAATTGTACCAAGAGCGAAAATCTTTTTTGCAAACATTAAAAGTTTAGTGTTTACAAAATATTCATTAACAAACAGAACTTGGATCGGATTCACAGCTGTTTAATGTCATGTTGTGGCTCCACACAATCTGTTTAGTGAATGTATGTTAACGTATTTTTAGATTGTGCGACACGGAGAAGTCGCCACATGATTCATGCTGGGATTGCACCACATTAATAATGTTGAATAGTTTTTTTTCCTATAAGTCCTGCTGTGAGTCTTTATGTTCTTCTGCGTGAAGTGATGTGAACTGAAATTCCTAATTGCAGCTATTTTGTTTGTATCAGTTGAGGCTTTAATTAGTCCAATCACGCCGACCTGACTAATGTGGCTCGTTTTCCTTTTCATTCTTCCCACTTAGCTGATCTGCCTCGGCCAGGGTGAGTCTGATACTAACCTGAGGAACCGTCCTCTGAGCACCACAAGCATCGAGTCCATGAGGGGGTCCATCCTGAGGCCTGTATCACAGCCTCATCACAGGCTCTGAGGACTCTCCTATTATTCCATAAAACTGATTTACGCTCTCTTCAGACGGCCACACCCTTCGTCCATGTGGAGGAGTAGCAGAGGCAGAACACCACACCCTCTCCTCTAATGGAAAGACCAGCTGGTATGATGGTTCCTGCTGCATCCTTCAACTCTGCCGCTTCAACAATCCTGACTCCAGTTCTTCCTGAGAAGACGGAGCTGGGAGGAATGAAGGCCGACTGCAGAAACCGTGTCTGACGCATTGGAGTTCGATGGCAGGACAGTGGGTCACCTCCCCTGTGTACTGCTCAGAAAACATCGAGCTGACGAACCACTGGAGGGAGTGAGCGACTAAAGAGCTGACGGACGCGTTCTCATGTCAGTCCTGTGTAAATTTACCGAAGAGCCCGCACTGTGTGCAAAGACACAGAGGAAGAAGAGGAAGGACACTGAGGGAGAGTGCAGCAGCAGCAGCAGCAGCAGCAGTCTGTCCACACAGATGCCTCAGAGTGTGAAGGGATGGTCCAATAGTTCTCATGAGCAAACCAGGACATCCAGCAGTTCCTGGAGGACCTGCTGGATCACTGGTGCTTTGACCTGCTTCAGCTTTTGATCCTTTCAAGTCCTTTCAACATTTACATGGTTCATCAGTCAATTTTGGACTCACAGGCCCGAGGTGATGCCTTGTAAATGTGACTGACCGTGTTGTGTCATGCGTCTGGCAGGTTAACAGAAGGGATTATTTTTACTCCACAGAGCCTGAGTGTCTGGCCGGGCTGGTGAGGCCCCGGGTAGAGTCTTGCATCGGGGCCCATGTAGACACGCTGCACCATATCAAATATATGTTCGGCTGAGGAGTAAATTGTGTATATTTGTAAATAGTTTGTTCATCATGGTTGTAGTATACAGCTCAGTGTTTTCAGTGCATCTTGCGCTGGTGCTTCTTGCACCTTTCTTTACTTCTTCAAGCTGGCCTGCGTGTTCGACGTGGTGGAAACCGACAGAAAACTCTGCCCCTGAGATATGAACTCTCCCGAATGAAGCAGCCATGAAGAGCAGGAGTCTATTAAATGGATCTTTTTATCCTTCTTTAAACAAGGTTGAATGTCTTCTCTTCAGCTAGGAACACACAAAACTTCATTTAATGTTGCTGACTCCTCACCAGTTCACATCAAGCCTCAGATTTCAGTCTGAGTGAGGAGCGATAAGCACAACAGGGAGGCTCCCAGCTTTCACGAACAGAGTCAGAGCTGCAACACTACCGATCCACCAACGTCTCCGCCTGCTGACTGGAGCAGCCGGCAGAGCGGACAGAGAGCTAAACACTGATCTGTTTGTGAAGGATGGAAACCTGGGAGCCACAATGTGTTTAACTCGTAAATGAAGATCAACTTTGCTTTGAGATGTCCCCAATAAAGTAAACAGTCCTTCGCATAGAATCTAAAAGTTAAATATGTTCTGTTGATGGCGTATTAGTTCCTTCTAAATACCACATTATGATCTATAAAGACATGAATGTGTAATAAACTAAAGTTAATGTTACTATTAATGTCACCACTCAGTTAAATATATTGTCTTCATAGTGCAGTGAGGCCAGTTTTTATTGACAGACTGTGTCAGACAGTGGTGACAGGTGTTTCTGAAATGATGTCCCAATTATTACAAATACCTTTAAGAGAGGAGAGAAGAAGAGAGAAGAGGAGACTCTCTCATTAAAACAAGATAAATACACAATTATGTGATCTGCCTTTGATTCTGCCTTATCTGCCATTTGTCTTTTAGAGACAGAGAAGATGAGATGAAGAGAAGGAGACAGCATGCACTGGGAACCGTGTTATATAAAAAATTGATTCACATTCGTTTTATGTTATTATCAGAATTAGTTTACAGTCGCTGAAGTTGTTTAGTAACTATTCTCTCCCATTGTTTGTCATTTGTCTTTTAGAGAGAGGAAGAAAGAAGATCAGACCAAGATGAGACAGCATGCACTGTGAGCCCTCTCATTTAAAAAGCTAAATATATATTTATTCTATTTAATAAAAAAAAAAGAAACCCTACAGTGATCAATATTTTCTCTCTACTTGATTGTTGTAATTATTAACTGTGATTCACTCTTGTTTTCCTTTTGTCAGGGAGGAGAGAAGATGAGACAGCCATCTAATTTACCAAGATAAGAATACATTTATTGTATGTTATTATCAGAATTTCTATTTTCATCAATGTCTCATCTTTATAGCTACAGTTATCAATCGTTAATTGCTATCAATCTGTCTTTTAGAACGAGGAGAGGAAATGACACAAAGAGGAAAAAAAGAAGACCAAGCAAGAAGAAAGAAGAAAACATTCGCTGTGGATCCTTTTGTTTAAAAATGATTGACTTCTACAGAGAGGAGAAAGGATGCATGCTGAGGTTATAGCTGTTATCAACCGTATCTGCCATTTGTCTTTCATAAAGAAACAAGGAGTGGAGTGGAGGGGAAAAGTACACATCATGTCCTGTGATTTAAAATGATATGTAGTTATACATTTATTTCATGTTATTATCACAATCAATTTACTGATCAATACTTGACTGTTTTTTTTTTTTTTTTTTTTATCTATTTCCAATAGGGACAACCAGCTCAGGACGTGTCTTCATCTGCAGCAGCAGCATCACAGACACTTTTTTTGTCCTGAAGATCATCTTGCCTCACACACATCCAGCTCTCACAAAGTCTGCTAGTTCGCAGACTGTTACAGCTTCATTTGACTTATTTTACATGCGTAAATTACAACCTCTTTGGGTAAATTACATTTTTCAGCCCCTTTAAAGAGAACAATTACATTGTTTTATGTAATTATTATTATCAGTAAAGCCCGTGAAAAGACCCAAATCCAACTAATCCTTCTGATATGTCTGTGTTCTCACATGATGAACATGTCCTAATATGTCAAGCATTTTCTTTAATGAATCGAATTTCACGGGGCAATTTACAGTGGGTACTTTATTGATTGTTAGAACAGTATTTTAGAAGGTTTCCATGGGGAACTTTAGAGTTAAATGAACATTAATTTCTATTTTCATCACTGTGACATGTCTGAGTGATGAAGTTTGTTTACAATTTTGCATGAAAATAAATGTGTTCATAAATTACAATATTTTCTCATTCACTTTGATTAGCACAATAGAGAGGGGCTGTTTTTTTTTTTTTTTACTCAACTCCAGTTCAATCACACGAGGAGTTCAAGTTATTTGAACCACAGATTCTAACAATTCAAATAGTTTTGACGACTGATGAGACTATGGCGGGAAATCCGATGTGATCAGAAGGTTGTTGGTTCTAATCCTCAGGTGTCTTTGCTCAGTGTGAATGACGAACACGAACATGTGTGTGTGTCGGTGTTTAACCCTGAAATGTAACTATACTTCACCTGACCTCTGCTGTGGAAACAAACGAGTTAATACAATCTTCTTTTTTTTTTTTTCCTGGAAATTAAATCCATCAATTAACTTTCGAAAAACATATTTTTTGGAAACAGATAGTTGATGGAACGCTGGCAGACCGATGGTGACATCTGTTATCACATTTATTGAATATTTAACACTAACACTGCTTCATTGTGACAGCGTGAGACACATTATGTCTGAGATTTAATTTGCATACCTTGCATACATGCGTTATATCTGGTGTAGATGTGGTGTGTGCGTGTGTCATATGCACGTTATCATTTTATCAAGCGTGCGTGCGTGTGTGCGTGTGTGTGTACATGGTTCAGTTCTGTGTAATGCACCTAGCCTGAGGGCGAGGGTTGCCAGGTTGTGTAAATAAATTAAAGCAACAAATTATGTTTAAAAGCCTCTCCCTCAGGCCAGGGAAAACTAAGATCCATTATTCATGGCTCTTACTGCCGGGAATCTAAAGGCAGGTGTGTGTGTGTGTGTGTGTGTGTGTGTGTGTGTGTGTATATTAGTATCAGTTTTTTGTCAATTATTCAAAGATTAACCGGCCTTACCCCATCACATTATCTTGTTGGTGAAATTGAATACCATTTACATTTTGATACCAGTAATGAAAACCACCACAACGACGGAGGATGATCTTCATCTTCCTGGCGCAGTAAATGGAGAGATTCTGGTCACAATCCAGCGAACGAAACCTTTAACCTTCAACATCGTATTTGAAGATTTTACTGGAGGTAGGTTACACGCTTTGCTGAAATGCTGAGCAAAAAACATGTATTTGAGATGTATAACTGTAGAGAAGCACTGCTACACAGGGGGGTTGCAGCACTCGTTTCCAGGTCAGATGACTTATAATTCTGCCAGCATGTCCTGGCCTGTACAGGATCTCTCCCAGCATGTAGTCAGCACAGGAACCTTCTTTACACATGACCACAACATCCTGTCTTTTCTTTTTTCCCTTCTCTATCATGAGAGCTGGATTAAATTGGAAACCAAATACTCATACATACAATACTCAAATACATATAAACTGCTTTAAAACAAATGCTTAAACACCTCAAGAAAATATTTATTTTCCACTACTGCTACAGCTGCAACTGTCTTCCACTTCGACGCTCACTAATTATAGCGGCATCAGTTATTTAATACAAAAACCACAGAGTAAAAATGACATTTTGTGATGACGAGACGTGAGCCTGGCCGAGAGATAGTCTGTAGCTAATGTGTGTGGGATGCATAAACGTCACTATCACGGATAACTATAGAGGCAAAATAAAAAATTTTGTCTTGTGTTATTTGTGCAAAATTTTATATAGATCAATACACCACACTTTTTTTGGGGGGGGGGATGTATAAGCAGGTTTTTTTAGTCACGGGTATAATAAGTGTCAAGTGAGCTCAAGTCAACAAATACCGTGACGACAACTGTTCTTTTTAGGGCTTGTTCTGCTTGCAATATGCACAACTATCTACATCAGACAGACCAACAGTAGATTTTCTTTCAAAAGGTTCCAAAAACAAAATTTGATGAATCTCATACAGATGCTGTTGTTGTTTCTGTTCCTTTGATTGTTTCCATTTTCTTCTTGTAGCATTTAGGACAATTTTGTTTTTGCTTTTATTCTAAGTTACTTTTATTGTTTTACATGTGGAGTTATTTTAATTATTTTCTATGTTTTGGCTTGGTTGGGTTTTTTTTCTGATTTATTGATATATTGTTTTATTTGTTGTTCTTGTGTGTGGACCACAGGAGGACTAGTGACCACTGTGTGGAACCTAATGGGGATCCAAATAAAGAAATTAATAAATAAATAAACACTTAGATGAGACTGGAATCAATAGTCTAATCTAACTCTGGATGTGGTGATAATAGTACATGACTTTCTCCCAAAATGTCAAACTATTCCTCTAAGTTACAGATTAGTTATCATTACAGTATATAAATGCAGTCTCACCCCCCATAGTGCATAGGGGATATTGATGCTATCGATATTAATGGTAGCTTATACAGAAACTACCCTGTCTTACCCTGTATGTGGGCTATACTACTTACTATAACAATTCCCATATAATTACCAACCAACCCTCATTACTCTGCTTCAATTTTACTACATAATTCTTACTAATTATACTCCTACAACTCTGCATTATTCTGACTTTACTTTACCTGTAAATTAAAGGGTTACCTTTTTTTAAATGCATTTTTTGTACAATCAAGTTTAATTAACAGTAGTGAGTCGTAAATTCTGTGCCAAACCATCGTCTGATTGCTGCCATCACCAGAGTGGAAGCGGCGTTTGTGTTCACAAATCAAAGGCCTCCTTTTCGTTAACATCTCAGTCTCCATCTCTTTTTTCCTCACATCTGAGGTGCTGTATATATTTTCTGACAAGGTCTTCACTCATGTTATCTGATCACTATGGCTGTATCAAGAAATACATGCTTTACAGGATTTGAGGTTAATGGCTTTTTTCACTTTTGCCTTTTATCGTATCAGGAGACATCTTCGGTGATATGAAAGATTGGCTGATGATTTCAATTAAAATATTTTGATAAGCAGGGTCTGAGCATATGAGGATGCATAATATGATGTAATTTACTAAATCAACTCCCAGTACAGTCAGATATTTTCTGCTACACTGATATGTTCAGTGTGGTTAAAATCCATTAGAGCGGTAATAAAGTTATGATTTCATTTTAATTTCATGTTAATTTAATTACGTCAGCAACACAGTCCCACAATACTGATGCAAGCAAGGCTCATTTTAATTAACATCTAATGTACCCTTTTTATAGTTTGTAAATTATACAAATGCATCTATTAAAGGCTGCAGACAACAATGAGGATAATCAGGAAGGAAGAGGCAGGAGCAGATATATTTGTCTAGAAAACAAGGATGAGACATAGTAGAGATGTTGTTCAGCGTTCAGTGGGATCAAGTGCTTATCTCAAACTTTTATGAGGGTCACCAAACCGTTCGCTGCTGTTATCACACAGTCATAAAAAGATGACAAAAACACTGCCATTTATGCAGCTTCAAAAAATGTTACATTACAACAGTAATACAATGTTACATCTGCTCAAGCACCAGCATCGGAAATTTACAAGAAGTAAACCATGGTTATGGTTACTCATTTAAATCACTCGCCTAAATGTGCAAGTGTAGGAGGAAAATGACTCTGAAATGTTGGTGTTAAAAATGTTCCCTCTGTTCTGCTGTGCCTGCGCTTGCATTAGTTATTCAGACAGAAGTGCTGGGTTGAGACACTTTCAGTATCAAGAATGAGGTTCCTTGTCTCAAGCCCTGAGGATAATTATTGACGTTAAGTGAAAACTCTGCTGATGTTTGGTGGAAGAGCAACAATCACGTGGTAGGCTGAGCTGAGTCAGGTTGTCTGTGTCACTTTCTTGTTCGATGCAGTGCTGTGGCTTCAGTAGTAGTATGCGGCTGGACTTGGAAAGATACACTCATGGGATTTGGTTTTGCACACAATAGACGTGATGTAACATATGCTACGTATGTTTCCATGCTAATCTTATACAGTAGAAGAAAGCGCATTTACTCCTTTTATGCTTAGATTTAAGACATTTAACTCCACTATTCAATACCTATATAATTACTTTTCAGATGAAGATTTTACACAAAACATACTGCACCTCCACCAGCTTCAACATTAGCATGCATCTTACGTGTTAATCAATAATCAATATCAGTAATAATGATCCAATAACAGTGTCAGGGGCCATTTTGCATGATTTTACTTTTGATACTCTAAGTATGTTTTGCTATATTCTACGTCTTTGAATTCAGGAGGTTTGTTTTTATGTAACTGATGCATTTTTATATGAAGTATCACACAGTCCCTGCGTGGACTCTCCATGTTCTCTCTCCATTTGTTTGGGGTGCTCCACAGTCCAAACACACCAAGGTTATGTGAAGTGGAAAATCTAAATTGTCCATTGTTGTGAAAGTGTTTGACTGTGGTGCTGACCCTGCAATTGACTGGCAACCAACCCGGTGTCTTTTTGCCTCAGTCTTTTCTTACATCCTTGCTCCATTTGAAGGAACAGCTGATACAGTCAGTGATCCAGGATGCTCCTGATCTAATCATTTGTATTTCTTATTCCTGGTTTTGCCCTGGTTGCATGTTGAATTGCTACGCTGATGTGAGGCTATATGAGGTGTTCATATATCTTGCTGGTGATCTTATGCTCAGGCTTGCCCACTGTTTTTCTTATTTACTCACCTTTTATTGCAGATGTTTTTTTACTGCAGGTATTCCAGTCTTATCTCAAATTGCAGTTTAGTGTTTTCTCTCTGTTGTCCACCATCATCTGCTTCTTATGTTCAATCTCAGTGTCGGAGTCACCCAGTGTGATACTGGAGGGGCCCACTACAGGGGAGGTGGTTCTTATCTGCTCCATATCTGCTTCCTCCTGCCATAACTCTTCATCCTCCTGTCTGGGAGGTTGTTGCTATTACGTCATAACTTGGCTGATGTCGACTCGGGGGCCTGTTAGTCATTGATCATCTCGGACCGATGATTAAACCAAAGCCAGACACTCCAGAAAATAACATGGAGAAAAACTGTAATGATGTTCCAACTGACCAAATAAGCAGTTTTTATTAATCAAATTCCAGTTAACAACCGACAAGCAGAAAGAAATATTGCTCTGATATACTGTATACTGTGATATACTCTAATTGCCCCCTGGGGACAAATAAAGTTTATTGAATCGAATTGAATTGAATTGAATTGAATGTACATCCTCCTCCTCTTTCTACCTCTCTATCTTCTCTCTTCCACCTCTGTCAGACCCACTCGTCTCTTCTCTCCTTCTCGTCCTCTCTCCAGCTCTTCCTACTTGTCTGTTTTTGTCCTCCCTCTACAACCTTCTCTTTTAGAGCTCCTCGGAGTGGAAAGCTGAATGACAGAGGAGAAAATTAGACATTCATCAGCCCCAGCAGTTCATCAATCACAGTTAGTGCAGGAATAAATATTAGGTGAGGAGGAATGATACACATGCGAACTACAGAGAAAACATGCTCTTGACATACATAAAACATCATGGCCGATATTACAAAACCTATAAAGCACTAAATATGATGCTGCCTGTGTAAAGGAAGGATGTTTTTCTTATTTTTCTGACTGCCTGCTGTTATGGCCTTGAACCGAAACTGCCTCCCCCACTTGATGCAATAACTCTGACTCACGTCCTTCTCCTAGTCTGTCTGCATGAGAGCTACGATAAACATAAGTGCCAAAGTTCAAGTTTTTAATTACAGTTAATTAACTGTATTCTTAATGGAAGAATGGTTTTGATAATTGAATAAAGAAGATAAGATGGGAAGTTTATCTTCTGCCTAATGTATTCCCATGATTTTGCGAGTTACAAGGGCATCATATTCATTATAACTCAGTTAGTCAGTGAGTGATTACTTTCCGACAGCTCCATCATTACTATTATCTGCACCGGCTGGGTTATCGCAATGAGCATCTGCAATTAAAACATCTGGTTTTGGCAAATACATGAGAGGAGTTTGAGACAGGATGTATAGTTTTCTTTTTAATACATTTACACTACATTTGCTGTTCCTCTAGATTCAGTTTCATTCATGATTTGGTACATGTAAATGTCATGTTCTGAACAAGATGTTTAGGTAGAGTAAGCATGGATGGATCATGAGACCGTTCAGCAATCCATCCAGGAGGTATAAGCATCTTATTCGAGATTTCACCTTCGACATTAGATGGTTGATTAGTGTGAGATGATGTTTTCTTACATGTCAGGGTTTCAGTTAGCTGGTGAATACCTTCCTCCTCATCATCAGGAGCTACCAAGCTGGCTGCAAACGTCCATAACATCCCCAACCAATCAGTGCTCTCCTGAGGGACTCCAACAGGGCTTGATTTAATTGGACGAACACCACCTGAATAGAGAAGAAGAAATAAGGAGTGGTGCAGTATGTGTATAATCATATACAGTATTTAGGCCTAACATGTTTTAACAAGAGTTGAATTGAACAAGTAAACATGGGGTGGACAAAATATCAGGAACCCTTACCTGCAAACTACAGTTTCAAAAACACACACAGTGTTAACAGAAACTCGACAAGCTTCTCAAAGGTAGCACGTATTAAATATTGTTAAACTGTATACTGTATATATGAAATGTATGTGTAGGTTTATTATTTGCTTCACCCTAATGCAGCTGTTAGAGCTCACACACGCACACGCACACACACACGCACACACATATACATTTAAAGTTAGTATGAAGGAGTGAGTGTGACTGTGAAATGTGTGACGGCTTAGACGTTTCTTCTTGCCTCTAGCCTTCAAACCCCTCTTAGCGATGGCAGCAGGAGGAGGGAGACCTGTCGGCGAGACACATGAACATTAACAGAGACAGCGTCATGTGAAGTGCAGGTTACAGTTTGCAGAGAGAGAAGGGAAAAAGGGAGAAAAAGGGAGGAAAAGGGAGATTGGGGAAACAAAGAGGGGGGAAATGACACATAACTGGATAAAAAAAAACCATAAAGCGATAAAGTCAAACAGAAGAACAATGATCAGTGGCTTTCATCTCACTGCATATTTTATAGTTTCAATCATTCTAATCCACATACAGCTTTAGATTCATTCCCTCACTACAATAATGCAACAAACATGATAAAAAGAAAAATCACACTTTTCATCGTACAGAACATGTTAGGACTTATCTCTCTGCGGTGCAGGGGACATGCTGAATGAAAACACGGCAAGACACAGCAACAACACAACCAGCTCTCCAGCAACATTTCAACATTCCCAGCACATTTTTTTTTTACTAATATTTCCACCTTTAATTCATCAGAAAGACCAATGGACTGTTTGGCCTCTGACCGTCAAGAAAACAGCTGCAGAACATCTGGAACAGATCAATTCTTTAACACATTATTAACATTTAAAATGTGTATATTAGTTAATAGATAATTATAGAGGACATTCAATGATGGATTGTCAACATTTGTAATTTAAATGAATGTCTCACTTTTGCTGTTGGCTTATTAGACAGTGAAAAAACCTGTGACACATATTGATCACTTATTAACAACTGCAAATTTGATGACTAATTAGAAAGTTACACTCATTGCCCTTTATTTATGATTTAATTAATTACTAGAGAATTAATGTCTCATCAGACATGGATATTTTAAACAAAAGTTGTTCATTTTAATGACTCCATAACTGACGTAAAACAGCTGATACATGATTCACTGAACAATAATGAAGCCATTAACTGTCACTTCTAAAGCCAACATACTGACGGATACATGAGTGTTATTGTGTGTATTGTGGGCTCACTTCTTTCAGGCAACTTTTTGACTTTGCACACTTATTACTGAACGCAGGTGTTGAACACGCTGCAGGAGACAGGTAAGGTCAGGGTTCACCGGCTAACAGATACATCGCTGGTAAATGAGGCATTTTAAAGCCTTGCAGCAAGACAATTAGAACAAAAATGATTATCATTATGTTCAGTCTTAGTGAGTCTTTTGTACTTTGACCCCTCTGCGCTAGCCACCGTGGAATCGTCCCCGTGACTGCACTCAGTGCCTCTGAAACACATTTTTTCTCATTTGCTTTGAAGTCTGGCTGTGTGTCACAGCTTCCTCAACAGTTCATTAAAAACTAACTGCTGCTGCATCTGTTTCATGTAGTATTGACTTACAGAAGTGTTTTGATTTTATATTTAGTTGATATGGAGTGCACACAAATGCCCAAATGTTCAGCTGCTCCTCTGTATCTGTAATAAGCCAGATAATACCTCTACTTTGGTGTAAGCTGCTCTGGCCGTGAAAGTAATGACTCTGTTCTCAGCGACATGTTCTGGCTCATGGCGTTTAAACAAACTATGATCATATAGCTGTCGCTGCAGTGCAGGTGTTTTGCATTTGTCTCTCTGAGGAACACGTGAATTAGCACATTCATCGCTACTCCGTCAGTGTTATGATGACTCTTGGCTCTGAAGTGCTAAATGCATTGTTTTGGTTGTCTCTGTGGATCTCTTTAATATTCCCTCTCGCAGCTTTTTGCCTGTTTGTTGCCCAGTGTAGAGGAGTCATTTCATGGATCCTCATAAACAACTGTTTCATTTAATGCACTGACATTTCTTTGATTGGCACTCCAGACACAGAGCCAGAGACTACAGGAATAGAAGGCAACACCCCCCCCCCCCCCCCCCCCCCCCCCCCCCCCCCCCCCTCTTTCTTTTAATTCCTACCATGTCCCTTTTCTTCTCTACTCTCTCTTTGAATCTATTTTCTCCCACAGTCTTACTTTCATGTTCTCATCTCGTGTCGCTCTTCTCCTCACTTCCTGCATACCTTTATGCCTTTGTTTTTCAGTCTGGTGTAGTTTAGCAGCCACATCAAAATGATAAAACACAAAGAAAAGAGATGAAAAATACAAATTGCACAGCAGAGATAAAAAAAGAGGAAACCTGAGGGGCTCTGAAAAACCTCTCAGAAGAAAAGAGCATAAAGTAGCTGGAAGAGAAACATCTGAGGTGGATAAGAGAAGCTAAATGATACATTTCTTTCTTTCTTCCTTCCTTCTTTTTCTCCCTTCTTCCTTGTTTTTTTCATTTGTCCATCTTTCTGTCCTTCCTTCATTCTTCAATTCCATCCTGCCTCCTTCCTATCCTTCTTTCATTCCTCCTTCCATCCTTGCTGTTTTTCCTTCCTATTGCTCTTTTTTCCTGCTTCTGCCTTCCTTCCTCATCCCTTCCTTCCTTCGCGATGTCTGAACTACAAAATAAACCCTGCATGTTCGTCCTGCAACATTTCCACCTGTCTCAATCTGAGTAGTTTTCATTTTCACATTTGAGCCTCTGTCTTTCTGTCAGAGAAGAACAAGGGTTTGATAAGTTGACTGATTAAAGTCTCGCTGTCTACAATGCTGCATCTTTGTCTCCACCTCCTTTCTTTCTCTGACAACTCTGCATTTTTTCCTGTTGCTTTCTACACGATCCGCTTTCATCTCCTCTGAATTACTGTATTTTTCAGTATGTCTCCACATTTTTATATCTGAATCCTCTTCTGGTGCAACCTTGCCTGTCTATTCTCTGCACGCACGCGCACACGCATACACACACACACACACACACACACAAACTCTCTGCTCTCCTACAACAGGGAGAATTGCATTTCTTCTTTATTGTCCAAAAATGTCTTCATGCCGTTTCCCTTACACACACTGGCCTTTATTGAAATGTCATGGTGGGAGAAAAGACTTGTGATTAAAAATGCAGTCCAGCATTTTGTCATTGTCAACTTGCAAATATTTGCTCCAGGAAATGGAAGATAACTACAATGTACAGGGTACACATGCTCATTATGTGCATTTCCTCCTCACTTCAGGACTATCCTTAGCCCTGGGAGAAATGTTTCCTTGACTGAGAGAGAGGATTTTTAACTTTTACTGATAACTCTGCGTGAGATGTGGGCGATAAATGAATCCGTCGCAGTGACTCTGCATTACATTTTCTGTTAAAGTTTTCTTGGATTATCATGTTTGCCACATCAACTTGAACATATTTGTCAATGTCAGTGGTCACAAGACAATAAACCTGCAAAATTGCACAAATGATTCAATTAGAAATCGCTACAGGCCGGATTTACTGTTGTCATGAGACACAACAGTTATACCCATTACCTAGATGTCTATTTTAAGTCTCTGTATCACACAACTTCTTTGTTACTGAGAACTGTTAGCAGGTCCAGAGAAAACACAGACACACATGCAATTCCACACTAGTAATGCAGCACACACGCACATTAACACACAGACTGGTGACAAATTAAATAAAAGCCCCAATAAATGACTAAAACATAATGAATGCAGATTCTTCCATATAAACATACATAAAAACACCAAATGAGGGGAAATAGTTTTGAAGTATGCTGTTGAATGCCTCTGGAAGAGATCCAAAGACTTGTAGGATCAAAGCATTGAAGCCGTTCTGGAGGCTTGTGGTGGCCAAACACCTTTCTAAACTTAATGTTGTTTCTCCATTAATTTGCCATCCATCTGTAGCCGAGAGGCTTGATACACACAGGCTGCTTGCAGCTGACAGCAGACCAGAACAAAAAGCATTCTAGTGAAAAAGTAAATTAAGAGAAGCTTTATATCAGGAAACAATTCTCAAAGGGCAAATCAACACTGAATCACTTAAGCTAGCAAGCGAGTAAGCTAGTCTCACCAAGGTCAAGAATGAACAGTGAATTACTCCAAGAGTCATATCAACCCAATGTCTCTTCTAAGAAACACAAAACCCAACAGAAACATTCAAATCTAGTCCAACTTTAGTGAACTTTGACCTGTGAATTTGCATTGTTAATCAATAGCAGGCCTTGAAAGTGTTGACCTTTGAGGGAATGAAGAGCCAAAGGGCTTAAAATGTATAGCTGTGTTGAACCTTTATCTTTTACTTAGCATAACCTGCTTGACAAATGGTTTGCTGCCAGCCCAGCTATGAGACAGGACTCTGAAAAAAAGAAAAAAAAAACTGTAATCCCGCTATCTCATTAGCAACCGAGCTAACAAGCTTGCTAACTGACAGTTAGCAAGCTTGTTAAGGTGAGGAGGAACTGCCAGGGGGAAGTAAGCAGCCCAATAGGCTACAGAGAAAAAAAGAAAATTGTGACCAGGCAGAATAAGTGACAGATTTTGCTGTGGATAGTTTTCTTTGAGAAATTTTCAAGCATAAAAGGATAAAAACTGTCCACACTGAGTTGCTACACTGCTCGTCATTTGAAACTTTCAGGCACATCAGTGGTATCATGGATCACAGCAGATGTTTAGCTTTTGACGGATGGTGTAAAACACTTGTTGGTAGCAGGTTTCAACAAATTGAGAGCGCTAGGTTTAGTCCTGGTTTAGTGTTGATTTACCCTTGAAAAAAATCAAATACAGAGCCTCACAATTTGAAATACGTGGCCACACATGGACAAGGATCATCATGACCGCTCTGTCACAGGCGTTGTTGTAGTGCAAGCAAACAGCGCAGTTAAACTGTTAGTGGTTTCGTTGATGTTTTTACCAGGAGATAAACACACGGGGTCGTCACAGTATGATGTATAGTCTTTGGATGGGATGGCAGGTGATGGACAGCATGAGGATGGAGAAGAGGTGAAGGAGTGCGAGTGGAGGGGGGGTGGGGGGTGGGGGGGTGGAGAAAGGAGGAGAGTTGGGAGAAGTGTTAAAGATGAGCGTGTTGGATGTGTGAAGCAGGACTATCCTTACACTGTAGGATAGTGCCAATGTATGTGGATGTGTAGCTGTGGGAGTGGTGGGAGTGATAAAGAACAGATATGAGCGGAACTGACAGAAAGGTCGTTATTACAGTAAATTAACTGAGCACTGAAATACACCAGCTCTGTGACAAAATCAAAGTGATTGATTTTCTTTTGTGTGGTTGGAAGATCGGTGGCAGTTTGACCTTTGTGTGTCAGATCTATTTAGATCACTACAATGCATGCTGCTTTACTGTTACACTTATAAGGTACTGCTTTATGTTTAATTTTATGGGTCAAAGAAGTTTTCTAGAGAAATAAAATTAGTTACAAAATTTTGGGAAACTAGAAATTTCTGTGCTTGGAAGGCAAGCCCAATTTAAACCCAAACAAATATTGATTATTTATCTATTATTTGAAATTTTACTGTCTATATACTGTATGTTAAATGCTTGTAGACTAATTTCACATTTTTCATGTTCAGCTGACCTGCTGACTAAACTACACTAAGCCACTGACTAAAACATTCACAAGATTAATTTAAGAATTAACTAATTGGGAGAGTAAATTTTGTGCCAAATAATATTGTTGTCTCTGAAGGATACCTGCATCATATCAAAGGATGCACAGCTGCCATAGAATTACTTGTAGCTGAGGTGAAACTGCAACCTACCGTCCTTTTACATACTGCTAAAGGAGCTATTTGTAAGTTTTGCTATTGCTACATATCCAACATTAGCATTAACAGCTGTTTACTTACCACTCTTGGCATGAGCCTCAGCCATTGTGTTTACAAGAGGTTTACTGTGGCTAGTTGGTTAGCATGCTAACTTGAGTACAAGAAAAGAAGAGATACAAATAGAAGCAAAACAAGAGGGTTGTTTTCCACTGCTGGAGACATCACTTGGTGAGTAAAGGAATGAAGTTTGATGCTGAACTTGTAACGTTTCTTCTAGACTGGTAAGTAAACAGCTGTGAATGCTAACGTTAGCTATGTAGCAGTAGCAAAACTACAAATAGCTCCTTAAAAGACCTGAATTTGTGATAATTACATACTTAACTTTTTTCAGGGCAAGATGAATTACAAAGATAACATGCACACTAATAATCTGATGCTTTTGTAATAGCTCAGTTAAAGCAATAGAGAAAATGATGAAACTGTCATTGAAATATACAGGAATAATTGCAACTCTTTAGTCTGGGTAATTAAAATAAATAATAACAGCAAATTCTTTTGTACAGCTACCTTATTTTTGAGTCTTCTGATTTCTGGGGAAATCAACCCAGGTTCTATGTTTACAGAAATAAAACAATAAGCTGCAGTAGCTACAGCATGGATGAATTTGAGAGTGCCGCTGTTGCTCTTTCTTTGTCATACCGTTACTTTGCAAACAGACGTTTCTCATTATCTCGAGATATAACTTAATGGGTTTGTAGAGCTTTGTAAGCCTGATCATGGTGCCAGTGAGCAGACAGTCTCAAGCAGAACTGAACATGTTTGAAGGAGAGATCTTGACTGCTGCATTTACTTTAATCAATCACTATCCCAGTTGCAATCTCAGGGAAATTCATTTTCTGTTATCTCATGACAATGAAGTAATTAAAGCGTGATCACAGAAAATGAAATTTGATCACTCAAGACAATTAAATCATGGGCTGGAGATAATAGGATTAAAAATATATGAGGAAATAAAGCCGCTCTCAGATTCTGTCGAGCCGCAACAGTCAATGTATGGAATTTTAAAGAACTTCATACGAGAGAAATTACTCAACTTAACTCCTTAACGTTTTAATCAAAATGAGGACTGATTAACCCCTGTGACTGTGTTATTAGTATGCATGTTAACACCAGGAAGTGCCCCTTCAATCCATTCTTTAAGTGCATGAGTCATTTAAGTGAAAATGAAGAGTAGTGGAAAGATCTCAGCATGTACGCAGCTGCATTACTACACTGGTACATAAACTGTCAAATGTTAGAGGCTAAGTGAATGTGTGAGTGTGAGAAAATGCCCTCCTAAAGACAGTCTGTCATTTTCAATACATTTGTCCGTCAAGTGACCGGAAACACACCATGTGTTGCTTTAAATACAACCAGTGTCTAAAGCAGCACAGATGTTGAGACCTCACAGTGTTATTAACACGTGCTGAAAAGAAAAATGAGATGGTGTCTGTCCCGTAATTTGACACATGGACGTTGCTGAAAATGACGACCTTCATAAGAGCACGTCCACTTTTGAAGTCTGCTTCAAAAATGTCTGAAAGGCTGTTGACAAATGCTCGGATGAAATATGGATGTGTGAATGAAATGTGAAAATGGGTAATGCATGAGTGGGAGGAAAATGTCATTATTGTAAAATATTACAAGTATATTATAATCACATTTTTATGGAATTATAACCATAGTGGAATGGCAAAAATGATAATAACAAAAATGAAAGTGCAAAAAAATAAATTAAATATTAATTGTTGTTACCTGCTAGAGTCTTATAATCAAGCAGATCAAACAGAACAATGGCTACGCCCGACCACGTGATGATCAGAGCCACAACCAGCAGCCAGGCCATCGGTGAAGTAAAGGTTAAGATGACATCATCCAAAAATGTCCTCTCATTGCCCCGAGCTGAAGGGACGGCCTCCCCGGCGTTGGTCTGACTGCTCATTGTTGAAGAGAGCTGAGGACAGGAGGAGGGAAGAGAGGGAGTAAAACAAGCAAGGGATTTACTAAAGGAAATACTTTCTAGTTTTCAACAAAATAAAATGCAGAACTAGATCAAGTTTTAACCATGACAGTTTTTGAAAAATAAAAGCATCAGTGAACTCTTAAAACTAATTTAAACAATCATTTAGTGAGCTTGCTTTTTTTTTGATCAGCATATCCCACACCTGCAGTTTATAATGCAGACTTCCTGTTCTATATTCAACGTCTTCAAGCCCAAGGTTATTTTTTCTTAGACTTTGCACAGCTCCTCCAGCAAGGCTGTCTCCTTGAAATTATGTTTATATCCTTCTAATCTGTAACAGCAAATATGTTTTGAAGGAAACATGATAATGCCCGAATACATTATGTTACTTTTTCATTAACAATGAATGGTAAATGGACTGCACATTTACGGCACTTTTCTGGTCTTATCGACCACTCAAAGCGTTTTTCAATGGAAGCCCTGCACCCATTCACACACAAATTCATACTGTGCTTTTTCATACTCATATAGCGCTTCTCTACCATACCCACACACTCACACACCAGTGGGAACCGGAGGAGCCGCGATCGAACCACCACCCTTCCCATTTTGTGACCCGCTCTACCTCCTGAGCCACAGCTGCCCCCAATAGGGAAACTTTGTTAATTTACATATCTTGCACGTCGCAAAATGTTGATACTGAATGTATCAGCAAAATGTTCACTGACGACATATTTCATTTTCCTATCCACGTTTGCAGTATAGTATCAACTCTCAGCAGCTAAAGCAGGATTAAACTTTTAATGGTTATGTTTAAACTCTCACAGCACTTAACATTAACATTAGGGAAAGATTGTGGTCTGGGTTTGATAATGAAAAATTCCACAGATAGTTGAAGAACCAGACACGATGTATTCACTGTATTAACATTTAATTAAAACTACAATCCTCCCCTAACCTTAACCAAAGTGCTTCTGGTGGCTAAACCCTTTCATATGCAGGACTCAGGACACAAACACTAGTCTCCAAGGTCAAAGTCTTTGTACACCCTGCCTCTACCGCAACCACCTCGCAATGGCCTGCGTGTGGTACAAAAATGTGGCACTCGCTTCACTCAAAAAAAAAACCAAAAAAAAAACCTTGCCAGTAAAAAAAAATCCAGACGGCAATAACGTTTCCCATCACAACATAATGGGGAAAATAAATTAGAGCTACAGTAGAAGATTAGACCTGTTTTCTCAGGGTGAGTAGTAATCCCCATGGTGACTAAACTGACCTTTATGTGTACAGTTTTTGCAATACCCCTTTAAAGTTCTTGGGAATATATGTGGGTGTGTAGCCATCATCTTTTGACAATATGCTCTTTTAACTTTAATGTCATCTTGTCCCTGTTGTCCATGAAATGACACAGATCCCACAGTGTGTATTTTTTGATGAAACAGTAGTTTTAATTTTTTTTAAGAATCGCTGACATCACTATTTAAAGTCAATATCTATAAAAAAAAAAATCTGTAGAAATTAAAGGGCCTTACTTAGTTTCTGGTTTAATAGCAGCAGGTTGTCTGGTACCATAAGGACACATTAAAATACAATCAGCATCAACACCAAGCTAGAGAAACAATTCACGCTAATTACAGAAACCTTGGGAGTATTGTGGCAGTGTAAGGTTCAGTTTGCCTTCAGGCCTTTGCATCCATTAATTCACCACTGAGCCCAATTTGTGTAATTTCAATCTGTTCATTATATGATAATAATATCTTTAGTACAACAGGTATGTCTTTTGCATTCATGTTACCAATGAATTTGATAGACGCACACGGCAGCTGTTTATTCACACGGATGTCAGTGAATCATTCAAGTATGTTCTCTAATTTTTTTCTTTGTGAGAGGATGAGAATGAAGGATGTGGAGAGAAGAGACGAGCACGAGGGGGAAAGAGTGAGAGAGAGCAAGGAGAGAGAAAGACAGACAGAGATTACCTGAGGTGACGAGGAGATTAAATTCCATCTCACTTTGACAAATGACTTCTCTAAAGAAAGTTTTCATCATTGTATGGCAGTGGGGCTTGTGTGCCGTAACATGATTACGTGGCCGCATTCGGTTGTTTGTGTTCATTACGTGGCGTGGTGTGATGGAATGCCTGAGATGATTTATTTTTCCTTCTGCTTCGCTGCCTGCCTCTCACGCATCTTATCTGCAAAAGTAAAGGGATATATTTACTCTGGTGTGGAGCTCTGAATTAAAACAGGAATGACTCATTTGGAAGAAATATGTCCTTCTTAAGACTATTAATGAGGTCCTGAGGGATGCAGATCCATGAGAGTCCTGTATGCTCTGTGCTGGTCCAGCTGAAGCACTTAACCCCATTCATTATGACAGGCTGGTTGACAGAATTAGGCGGTGGTTTGGACTCTAATGGTCCTCGTATCCATTGCCAATTAATGGAAACTCGGTGACATTGTTCCTCTGACTCCTCATTATATAATAAATCTCAAGGCACAATTCAGGCTACATTTTTTCCCTCACTACATACACTAATTCTTGTGAGTGAAACCCAGTCACTTGAGTAAATTGTCCATATTATAGCCTATTTTGGAGCCTGTGCACCCAAAAGAATGTTTACTGGACTGCAAACTATTAAGCAGCGAATGTAGTTACAAGTAGTGTAACTAGATTCAATAAGCAAGAGCACGTAGGCATGGCTGGATTTACCTGCTATATCACACTTTATCTATCTATCTATCTTTCTTTCTTTCTTCTGTGTAGGATATATGTCACCCAGGATGGTTGTATAATGTGAAGTATTGATGTGTTTTGATTCAGTAGCTGGTCTTAGACTGACCTTTCTGTTGCTGCATTCAGATAACAAACTACAAGATCAATTTAACATAATTCTGTCCACACACACTCGAGTGTGCATTTGTGCGTCTGACTCAAGAAAGCTAACCATTGATCTGGTGAACAACAACTGGTGCGTGTGTGTCAGTTCAGAGGCAGAGCCAAGAGTGTTTCTGTGCGCGTGTGATATAAAAGCCATTGATCTCCTGAAGCCTTGGCAGCGGCTGGTCAGGCCGGCATATTGATCCAGAGCAGGTAAAACAGTCACGATGTTACAATGACAGACGGCTGGAGCACAGCAGACAGAACGGGGGAAATGCTGCATTGTCCAGTCCAACCTCACATTCTTCGCCAAACCATGTAATTACAGTGTAATTCTCTTATGTTTTATCAAAGAGGGAGTCACTGTCTGCAAATATTTTTACCTTACGTGTCTGACTGTGCTCTTTTCCAAACCAGCTGACCCAGCCCACCTGTTGTTACCATCAAGTGCTGAGCTTAACACACACACACACACACAGACACACAGACACACAGACACACAGACACACAGACACACAGACACACAGACACACACACACACACACACACACACACACACACACACACACACACACACACACACACACACAACTGCTGCTGCCGCCTCCTCCTCCACACCAGAGGAATGAACAGAATTAGAACGATGTGGGTGAAGGCTACGAACCGGCATTTGAGGGCAAATGGAAGGTGACAAAGGCACGGTCAAGAGGGTGAACCATTAAATGCATCCCCATTTGTTAGGAGTACACCACCTTTCCGACAAATAGGTATGGTGCTGCTTATAAAGCAATCTTGTTGGATATCATTACCAGTGGTAGAAAGTTAAATCAAGTTCAATTCTGAGGTACTTACATTTCTTCATTTGTTTTAATGCACTACATTTCAGTGGGAAATTGCAGTTTCTAATAACAGTTTATACCAGTAGTTTCCAACCTTTATGGTTTGTGACCCCTTACAAAAACAGTCTAGTTCTAAACTTCTTTGGTTTTATCTAAATAACTGTTTTGAGGCCCTACCAGATTAAACGATCTGACATATTTAACAAAAACCAAAGATGAGAGAAAGCCAAGACAAACAAGTACAAATTTGTGTAGCAGTATTTTGTTTTTTTCTTCCGTCTTCTCCAATTAATCATCTTATGACCCTTCAGCGTAAACATAACCCATTCTCTTGTAACAGAATAAGCTGATCAAAGAAATCATTTGTCAGAATTCAGTATGTTCTCATATGTGTAAAGTGCAGTTTATGTGTACATAACCAAATCAGTCTTTCAGTCAACTATTCCTCTTGGTTACATTTAAGCAATTACCAGATGACAGTCAGACAAAAAAGGGGAAAAAGATATTAAAAAAAAAAAAGATGGTTGATCGTCTCGACATCAGAGCGAATATTTTCAAATGCAGCTGTTCCCAACCTGGGGGTTGGGACGGCCTAAGAATCCCAAAGACACATCAGAGAGATAACAAGATGATATAAGGTAAAAGACAGAAAAATACGTCTTTTTTTCTTCTGAAATACTGGATACTTTCAACTCTTCAGGCTTCCAAAAATCATGGGGGACATAAAGATATTTATTTAATTTTAAGGGCTCACAAGCCAAAAAGGAATCACTAGTTTAACAGATTCACAGAAGATTGAAGAGTAAAAGTCCAGGCCAGGGCCAAGGAGTTAAAATTATGCTTTTTCAATCAATTTAAACTGATAATTCAATTATTCATTCATTAACCTGAACTGATTTTCAGTAAAATTTTGAGATAACAGTTGTCATGTATTTGATGTAACAAAAAAAGTGCAGCATTATACTACCATAATGGAAGTGGAAACAAAGCAACAGAGCACGGCATTGCATTTATTCAGGAAGGTAAAAAATTTGATTTTTAAAGTTTATTTCTCTCACTTTTACACTTCAAAGCAACAGTGAGGAAATTATGAATTATTAACAGGAGCCAAGAGCCTATACTGTAGCTTACATGTAGTATAAGATCATAGTGCAAATAGTCTGGTTTATGGCTTATTTGACCAGAACATTAATATTCCTACAGTCCTCCTGTACATATAGACCTATAAAGGTATTTCAGATGACAGTGAGAGAACTGCGTGGACTGTGCATTGGCCTCCTGCATTCAGTAACACCAGCAGATCATTATTATAAAGTTCAGCCAGAGTGAAATGGATTTCTAGCGTACCTTGGACTTGCTGGATGTTCAGTGATAACCTTCAGTCCTTAAAAGGCTCAGAGAAATGCAGTGTTACCATAGAAACAAGCATGTAACTCCTTCGTTAAATCCTCTTTGGCCCCAGTTGAACGTGAGAAAAGATAATGGAGGTAACACTCAAATCCGTCAGCAAAAAAACAGATCACACCAGAGACTAAAAATACACTAAAACTTCCCCACAGGAGAAAAATGGACGGAAATCCAGTGAACAATCTTTCACTTTATATTGTTCTTGGTATTTTTCAAAGTTGTTCTTGGAGGTTTCAAATTTGTGTCCAAGGAATTCTTGAGCCAAAGCTTCTGAGATTCTGTTCCTAGCTGGTGAAGTTGCTGGAGAGAGTGAGACAGAAAGAGAGAGACGGATAGAGAGAAGAAGGGCGAAGGGGTTGACCCACTGAGAGTCACCCTGCCCCCTCTGAGGGTCCAAAATAGAGAGATAAAGAAATGGAGGGAGGGAGGGAGAGAGGGAGGCAGAGATTTCAAAAGCAGAGAGTGAGTGAAGGCAGAACGGAGAGGACAAAAGATCAAAGGATGGAGAGGAAAGGGGGAAAGAATAAAGTGAGGAGATAAAGGTCTAAAAGTCTCCTGTGCTATGTGGCGCAGAAACACAGAGCTTATTAATCAGGTTATAATAATGTAGGCAGAGCCAGCTAACAGCTGTTGCACCAGTGTTTCCTCCTCTGAGAGGCTCATAACTCCATTCCTACTGACCTGTTCAAAAATATCAATCCCCTTACACCTGTAATGTGATTTTTCATTCATTTCACCATGTTCTAATATGGTTTGATAATATTAAATGACTGATGGGTCCCCCAGTGACTACTAGTAGTTTTTATCAAGACTTAGTCTAGAGACCAAAACTTATTCACTGTGTGCCCTTGACAACGACTTCGACAATAAAGTACTTGGAACTTTAAACCTCCAAGTCTTCTAACTCTTCCTGCACTTCCTCCCAAGGAAACATATTTTCTCCTAAGTGCCCCACCTTGTCAAACAGAGGTCAAAGTGAGGAGTAAATAAGCGAATAAATATCTCGTTCAGCCCCATGTGAGTTTTTAAGCCCCGTCAGAACCTGTTTTTGAGGCCCAGTTTAAAGGAGGGTGTGTGTGTGTCTATGCGAGAGCAGTGGGAAAGAGTAACCTGACCCCCAGTCTTGCCCTGGGAGCCTGCACTGCAGAGGCTATAATTAGAGATACAGACAGCAGCTGGTGTTAACATTGGACTGGACTGCTTTATATGTAGGGCGTACAGAGGGGGCTGAGGGCTGGGGAACGAACACACACACACAAATGCACGCACACGCAAAATTCAGATCCTATTCTCTGAGAGACCATGCACAGTATGTAGGAGACATTTAAGGACTCCACAAAAATTACTTTATGTTTATTTAACTTTTTAAAATATTATGATCTTAAATGTATGTCAGTGTATGACTGCCACCATAAAAGTTTATCATTATACTGGGAAATTTCCTTGTTTTAACAAAATCCTTTTCACATTTTAACAAGCAGTTTTTATGACATATTTTGCCATTATTACTTAATTCTTGTGAGAAACATCTTGTTATAACATTATATCATTTTATCTTGTTATATCAGGAAACTTTCTCTGTATTCAATGGTGGAATATCTAATATTTTTACTCAAGTACTGTCCTTAAGTACAATTTTCAGGTGCTGGTACTTTACTTGAGTATTTCCATTTTATGTTAAAATTGCATTTTTAACTCCACTACTTTCTAACCTCCCTGACCCCCTGATAATTTCCACACAGTCCCTTGTCAGTTTTCTGTTTACATATCCTATGATGCAAATAAGCAAACAATGCATTTATACTTGCAACCCTATCTGCCACTGAAAGATTAGTTCCAGTTATACACAGTTCAGAAACAATATATATCAGCCCTGTAGAGACACAAACTAACAAAGAAAGAACAGGCGCACAATTCCCAGTCCCTCTAATGTTCTCAGCCACCTAATAAATGTTTACAGTTGGCCTAGCTCGTTTTGATTTTTTTTAAGTTATCTGTCATTTCATTTATTTTTTGTCAGAGAGATGCTCTACTGCATGCACACACAAATGCACACACCCATGAGAGATGCTGTGATGAAACAAACCATCCAAAGTAAATCTGATGAAACTAACAGCAATCAACAAGAACAACGCTCATGTCTGCCCTACAGTACTCTGTGTTATTGGGCATTTGCCTGTTTGTGTTGGATACATTAATATATCCTGAATAATTCTTCCTTCCATCTGTAACTCAAGATAGCGAGGAGATAAAACACAGGGACATCCTGGTAGCTGTGCGATTTTGAAAGGTTTTATGAGACTTTTCTTCTGAGCGTTGCACTCAGAAGTGAAGGATATGTTTTGGCACTTTGAAATTCTCAGGGACAAAGCCTCCAGAACTTCACAGGTTCTCAGGATCTGGCTGAGGTTCAGAACCACAGACAGCGACAGAGGCATCCGGTGCTGCTGGCGCCAGTTCAGCACCTTCGGACAGCGAATAAGAACAACCTCACACCTGTGGCTGCTGGGAGACACAGCTGGAGCTGATCATGACCAGAAAGTCATTTCAACACCCTGAGGGTGAACTGTCGCACATCCAGCACCACTTCACTTCTCACAGAGACTCAAACATCTGAGGCTCTGCATAGTCTTATGCAACTTCCTACTCACTTTTGCCTCTACACTACTGCCTTTCAGCATAATTAAGCTTGAGGGTTTTAGTGTTACTCCATAAACAAGGTAATGTATACACCTACCACCACTGGCACGACTTAAATCCATTCCTTTAAGACTCCATTTACTGTGTGAGTCCACTGAAAGCCCTTTTGTTCCTAGAAGTCAGAGAATCGATTTTAAAATATTTTAACTTGTCTCCAAATCACTCACAAGGCCAAGACCAAATTATTTTTCTGACACGTTTTGTTTACGTATGACTCCTCTAGAACTTTACTGTAATTTATTCTGACTTGAGTCTGCTGCCTCTTCAGGGTCAACACCAAACACAGAGAAACTGCATTTATGCTACACATACTTGGATCTCTTTGGTGATCTTAGTCACTGTCTAACTGTAACCATCATTAAATCTAAACTACTCGCTCACTGCTGCCTATAACTGAACTTTTGTCTCTGCATCTATCTCGTTATCTTTTAATTGTGTCTCTTTTTTGTCTTATCCTGTCTCACTTATTTTATGCAATTTGTAAAACACTTTCAACTGCCACTGTTTATGAAATGTGCTACATAGAAAATAAAAAAACCTTGTTTTTCCTTGTTAAAACCAACAATGTGTTAATCCATCTTATAATAGTTTTTCAACATCCCTACGCTATCTGTAGCACTCAGCCCGAGTCCATTCATTCCAACTGAAGACATAAATTATTTAAAATGTGGCACAAATAGGCCTATATGGTTTCATTTTTTAAAAAGGCAAAAATAATTTTTATCATTATTATTATTTTTAAAATACTTATTACAGTATAACATTTAGTAAATGTTACCGAAACGCAAGTAAATAGTGTATTTTGTTCCAGATTATTTCCAGCTGCAAGTTAATACACATTTTGGTGTCAGAGTGAGTATTTACAGCAGCAGGACGGTGTATGTGGGACTGACTCGGAGTAAGTGACAATGGCAATGTTCATTGTAATTAATTGTAAGAAATACATCGCCCAATGCAACAGT
Organism: Seriola dumerili; assembly: GCF_002260705.1. NCBI lineage: Eukaryota > Metazoa > Chordata > Actinopteri > Carangiformes > Carangidae > Seriola > Seriola dumerili. The sequence continues at coordinate 9,952,287 of NW_019174280.1, forward strand.
GTGGCTCAGTGATGTTTTTCATAGTTTTTGGACAACAACAGGGTGCTATGAGAGGAATAAGATATATAGGCTACAAAGGCAATGCTTGTTCGTAGACTCGAATCATTGGTGGTTTTGATCTTTTCAAGGAATTTACTGACAAGAAGAATATTAAATATCAACTGATATTTCTCAAACAAGGTTACATACTTATTACCTATTCAGAATTTATTATTTATGCAAATTGCTCAGTATAGTTTACCTTCCCTATTTGGGGCTTACACATTTTTTCATGGTAGATGTTTTTGGCTTGTCTTCTTTTGTCTTTCAGTGGTTGTTGTGTCGATTTGCACGTCTTTGTAGTTGTTTGTTAATATTTCATGTCAATCACTTAAAAAAAAAAGGCTCTGGCCAATGGGGTCCCCTGACCTCTTGGGCCCCTGAGCCTGTGATCCTTAGGTCTGTTCGTAATTCTTCCATGACCATACTTAACTCACATTTGTCTGAATCTCCTATTATTTTTGTTGTTCTTAAAATTACACATTTATCATTATTATTAGTTGGAGAAGTTCATCAATCTTGCATACTTCCAGCGAAGCTCTACCCAACTTCAATTCTAATTAACTGGAATAAAACAAACTGGAATAAATAACACCTGAGTGGGTTTGCTAGTATTCTTAGTTACCTGTGCTTTTCATGCTGTGACGAGGCGAAATGCAAGAAGACAGAAGAGGCAATAAGCATGAAAGTATAACAATAACATGAGAATAAGAGAATGAATTAGGTACATCATTAATTATCTGGTGAGACTATGTAATTATGTATGTCATTTCCTACAGGTACGCAATGAAGTGTCGCGCACGGTAATGAGATCTATATTTGCCTTCGCTTGTCTAATTAAGATGAATAAAATAGATTAGAATGCTACAAAAGACTAAAACCATAATTTCTGCGTGACTTTAAATGATTTTGTCTCCACAGGCTGGCTCATGCACTGCATGTTCTCTTAGTAATGCTGCCACGGGGCTACAGCTACCTGTTTTCCCCTCGCAGACAGCTGCAGGCCTTTAACCAGCACAGAACAGCGAGGAAACCAAGTCAGTGATTAAAGCAGGAGTGAAGACCACAAGTCACACATCAACCACACACCTCAGCCTCTCCGAAACACTCTCTGCTTCTCCATTACTGTTCGACTCCTTCACCTACAGTACGTTGTCTTTTTCTGTTCCTGCGCCTTTCCTCTTCTTTCTCCACACCTCTCTCTACTACTCTAATTTTATGTCCTCCTTTCACCCCCACCTCTCGGTCCTCTCTCTTCCTCTTTCTTTCCCTCAGTCACCTTTTCTTCTCCTCCTTTATTTTGATCCAGCCTGTTCTAGTTACACTACTTCCCTCTGCTCTGCTCCTGAAGTTTCTTCCTTCCTTTCCATCTTTTTTTTCCTCTTTTCACCCCCTGCACTTGCTCGTATCTCAATCTACGCCTCACTGTGTCCCTCGCCATCTTTGTATCTCTACCTCCTCACACACACACTTCTTATTATTAAATTAGTAATAATGTCACCATGCTCCCTCCCAGGAGACCAGTGTTATTGACTTCATTATGCAAATGTAAACCAGCCCAAAGCTATACCACTGATGGGATAAGACACACACGCGCACACACACAGTTTGTAGGCTGAGTGTGCCGGCCAGGAAAATTTCTTGCTGTTTCAGATAATTATGTCAACCAGTGGAGTTGATGTGCATATTAGCATCAAATGTGTTAAATCCAATGAGCCTGGGGCTTATCATATCTGTCTTGGAGTGACACTGTGTTAGTATAGAATAGAATAGAATAAAACAGAATAGAATAAAATAAACAATACAATAGAATTATACTGATCCTGATACTATGTGTATGTGTATGTGTGTGTGTGTGTGTGTGTGTGTGTGTGGGGTGGGGGTGGGGGTGTGGGGGCATTTGCTAAATGAATGTGATGTTATAAAACTTTAATTTTAATTTAATTTCATGTTTTTTTTTCACTTTTAAGTCGCTTTGTATAAGTAAAGAGTGTGTAGTCAGGAACAATTTTCAAAGATTTAATTACGAGAAAGACATTTTGTGAATTTTGCTCACCCAAATCTACAAAAAAATCTGTTTCACATCTGTGTTGGTTCTTCACTATGTTGTCCATGTCAGCTTTAAAAAGAAACATATTTGGCTGTGAATAGCTCTTCACAGGAAACTAACTGATGGAAGAGCAGGCCAGGTGCATGTAACCTACAAGTACCTGAATGGCCTGTGAGCTTGTGGAGTAATTTTGGCTTTGTGGCTCGGCCATGAAGTGAAAATCCTCTCATATTTACTCTGATCTGCCGGGCGTGTGGCTCTTTCCATCATACTGGCACTCGCTGGTAACAGTTGCCAAACCACGCTGGGTCTTGATACGAGTTCACAGACATGGAAACGTAATGGAGAGTATACAGTAAACACACATGCGTGCACACACACACACTGTTAGACACAGTATTGGCAGAGGCAGACTAGACAGATGGAAAGACAGCAGACAGCAGGGAGGAAGTGGAAATTAAAGTCACAGTGTCAGGAAGAACAATTAGAGCTCAGGGAGTAACATTGCATATACTGCCTGACTGAGTATTACTTATCATTTTAAAAATATAATGTCATTTTTGGTGTATTTATTAGATTGGTCGGTGCACCATTTTGGCCCAGGCTGAAAAACCTTAGTAATTATTAGATGGATTGGCCCGCAGTATGATACACACATTCATTGTTTCCAAATAATGAAGTCTTATGACTTTGGTGATTCCCTAACTTTTTATCTAGTGTTTTCCCTATCCAGTGAAATATCTCTACATCTATGGTGCTGACTTTCAAAGGCAGTGAGGAGTAACTGACAGGGTAAACAGTGTAACAAATGGATAAGATGTCATACCTATAATAAGCTTACTGACAAAGACTTAGATACAACCTAAAAAACTTCTGAACCTTCTGGGAAAACTTAGAGGATGATGAAAATATGAGGAAAAACAAAACAGTATTAACAAACAAAATGTCAATAGTCAAAATGATTTTAGCTTTCCATCTATCACATTACATATTACATTTTCTTCACTTACATTTGAATGCATTTACTTTAAAAGTAGCTTAACCACATGAATTAGTGAATTCCAGGTGAACGTTTGTACCAAATTTGAAGAAGTTCTGTTAAGGCGTTACAGAGATATTGTGTTCACGAGGCCAAAACTGCGTTTTGTGAGGTCACAACGACCTTGAGCTTGGACCACTAAAATCTAATCAGTTCATCCTTAAGTCCTTGTTCGTGCCAAATTTGAAGAGGTTCTGTGAAGGCGTTACTGAGATATTGTGTCCACGACAATGGGACGGATGGATGGACAACCTAAAAACACCATGCCAGCTCTGGCTCTTGCCAGCGCAGAGGCATAACAAAGTAATTTTTGCTTTAGCGTTTGCCCAGCTTTGGCTATCTTAGTAAACACGCTTTAACTAAATTAGTCTCTCTTGCTTTTATAGCTTTGGTTTTTAGCTGTCTTCTTACATTTATATGGCATAAACATTTATAAGTTAAAACAAACAAGTCAGATGCTGGTCGTGACTAGGCCTAAATTTTGACTAAATATGTATATTTGCAATTTGGTTTTGTAGGGTAGTATCAATCACTTAACTTTTCAATTAGTGCCACCATCAGGTTAAAGTCTAAGACTTTAGTTTAGCACAAAGTACTGCTGTGCCTAAGTACAGCCTCACAGAGTCGCTAGGATGACTACAAAGTACTTTTAAGGGACAAGAAAGTAATAGACATGTCACAGGTAAAAGACAGATACATTTCGACCAAAGCAGATAAAAGTAGCCTAAGTGACAGTGACATTAAGAGCAAGGCTGAATAAAAACAGAGCTGGGGGACAAAATCACCAAAGGAGAATGAAATAAAGCATCTGATTTAACAACTGTTTAAAGAACCAATTTTACTGACTGGTGCCTGAAAGGACAATGAACCAGTCTGACAGACCAATACCATTCAGTCTTGGTTCTGCTGGACGAAGCTCTTAGCCAGACAGGCATACATCTTTACTTACCTATTCTACTTACAGATTCTCTTTCAGTCCGTCTACAACAGAGACAAAGAAGGTAAACACGGAGCTGACATTTTCATCCACTCCAGGAGAGTTTACTTTCCATTTCAGTCTTTAAACTTTAAAGTAATTCAGATGTTTTCCTGTAAGTCCTGTCTATCATGTGTGCATTTGCAGTTGGCATTTGGCTGTGAAAATAAGCTGCCAGCAGTGACGAATTTACTTACTGACTGATAGTGTTAGAGACTGAAAACTAAACTTAGTGAATTACTCTCTGTGTTTCCATCTGAATGACTGACTGACTTATTCAGTGCAGCAAATTATATAAAAACAGCTATTAAACCCAGTTATTCAGGGAGACAATGTTTTAGCTTCAGACAGTCTGGTCAGAAAGCATTAGAAATGAGGAGCTGCGCACCAGACACCTCATGCATTTTTAACCAATCAATATCCGCTTTTCTACATCTTTCTCCTCCTCCATCCATCTCTCCATTTTTCTCTGCCTCTCTGTCCTTTGCTTCCTTTCTCTCTACTGTTATGTACTGTAAATGTTTTCTTCTTTCTCTCTCCGTCACCTTTTCTCCTTGAATGGCTGCAGCTTATTAATTTGTCTCATCTCTCTCATTTCCTTCTGTCTGATCTCTCAGTCCATCTCTAGCCACACTATCTTTCTCCTCTCAGCCTGCTGTCCTTCCTCTGCTCTCTTTCTCTCGCTCTTTGTTTTTCTTTGCTCCAGTCACTATTTATGTTCTCTCTTCCGTCGCTGTCTTGATGCTCTCTGTCATTATATCATTAAAGACTGGGGCTGTAAATGCCCTTCCCCATCTGACTAACTTTGGAAATTATCTGTCCCCGTTAACTTTATCTTAATTAGAATAAGAACATGGTCTTTCTGAGCACAGACCCCAGACTGGGTGCATTGACATGTCTGCATGCAGCAGCTCACACAGCCACACTTACAAAGACATTAATACAAAATATACTGAAGGGTTGGTTCACCAAATTACAACAAAGGAAAACAGAGTTTCTCACTTTCCTTCCTGATATCTATCCATGATATTTTTGGCGTCATTTGTCCAAGTTTTGAGACATTGGTTATTTTAATTTGACAAACAATATGCATATTTTTTTATTTGTACTATATTCTGTTACTTCATGTGCAGGTTAAAATGCCAGAAAGTTTTTAATACTAAAGTTTTTAGCAGTTTGGCAGTAAGAAGATTGTTCATGTGCCCAAAATGTGATCTGATGTGAACAAAGATTAGTATCAGTGGTATCAATACATTGGGGATTGGGGAAAATGCGTATCCTGATTCTGAAAAGAGTTGCAGCTGTTGATCTTTAAACACTGTGATCACTACAAATTAAATTCCATTCACCTCCATCATTTTGTGGTGGCAGCAGAAATTACTGAGACCAAACTCTCAACGCCATGTCAAATGAAGCCGACCACAAAATCTGAAAAAAAAATGGCTGCATACCACAAGAGGAAAGTGGAGTTCTTTTCTGTAATTTGGGTAAATAAACATATTGAAGCGCAGCACACATTTGGATTTACAAGCACAAACACACTAATGAGTACACACATGAAGTAGATCAAAAGCATAACTCCTCATATGGCTGGGACACATAGCCCACTAAGGATGCATTTATTTTCTCAGAGGGGAAATTCCTGAAAAGTGAAATTATCCTTTGATTCATTGAGCTGAGAGCTATATCTATTTGGGAATGACTTTTAGTTACTCTATATTTACAAGAAAAGTCTTTGTCTAAAAAAAGGAAAAGCAGGAAGTATGGTGGTGTGTTGGTCTGCTTTGATATAAAGTGGAGATACAGTAGGTAACAAATGTAAATGTGAGGGAAGTCCGTCCTTGAGAATATTTTGTGTCGTTAAAGAGAAAGCAGAATCTGTAGATCTAAATTCATTGAATAGAAATTGACCCAGGGCTGGATTGGATAATAGGACTTAAAGCTTGTTGTGATTTACATAATCCACTTAGACTCTGCTCATGATAAAAATGACAAATGCTTTGAATTGTATTGAGTTCCTGTGAGCTACTGCTGCAATATCCAGGTCTAATAGCATCTACAGTTCTGCCTTCAGGCAAACACACATACATGACTGAATACATGCACTCACTCACTCACCACACACACACACACACACACACACACACACACACACACACACACACACACACACACACACACACACGAGGCCAGCCTCTTAAGAAGGTAAAATGTTTCTTCTGACGAGGAGCACAAATAAACCTGAATTAGTGTGTGATTCATTGCATAAATGTCCATAGCCACACAAAGGAGAAAAACTGTCACAGAGGCCACCTTATATATGTATGGTAACCTGTGGGAGCATTTTACAAAGCCATGATTTTTTTTGTATATCTGCGAAGGATCCACATTTAAACTGTGTTTTCTAACTATGGATTTCTCTAGGATACTTCTAGTGGTGTTTAGTGGGGTCAGTTGTGTTGTGACTGCTGTTGTACTTCCATGTCCTTGTACAAGGTAAACTGAATCAAATGTTGAAGGCCATTGTGTAAGTGGACACAATGTTTTCAAAGGAATAAATAACTTGTCTGATTGCTGGAACTAAAAATGACTTTTCATCTCATAGTCTTTAAGCACAATTGGTGCTTACTGTAATCACCTGGCTATAACAATTATAGGGGTAAATATACCTTGGTCGTTGGATCAATCAGGAATATGCTTGAAGGCTAATGAAATCATCCCAATTGTGAAATGAATGACAATCATGTCGCAAAACCTGAAGCGATGCCTCACCATGACTGTAGATTGAATTCATTAAAATGATGATTTAAATGGGATGTTAATCAGATTGCATTTCAAGTGTGGAACTCAAAGATGGGAAATATTTATATATTTCTTTTCAACATCTTTCCCTACCCTGAAAAGGCAAAGATGTGCAGTGCATTGCTTGCATTACAAATGATTAAAGGAAATATTGTTCCATTACAGCACTGTTTTATATTTGCTGTGTGCTTTGTTAAAGCAACTGGTCTCGGCATTAGTTGGAGAAATCAACAGAAATTTTTAATTAAAATCACGCTGATGCATTGGATATTCTTACATGTGTACAGTATCTGCTGGGAGCTTGAGACTTTTCTGTACTTATTCAGATCAGAACATGTTCATAGAAAATACTTTTCTTTTTCAAGGAGGACTTTTATTTTGCGGTCATGGTTACTCATACTGTCATCACTGTTGTTGCAGGGAAATTTTCCAGTTAACATGGATCTGTATCAACTTATTAAGGTCTGTACAGGCTAACAACGTTTCAAAAAATTGCAAAGTATGAAAACAAAAATTGATTTATCTGACCTTTTAAAATGCTCCTTGGATGACATTGAAAAATCTGTGAACTCGTGATCTCACTTTCTTTTGACTGCAAATGAAATAAGAGCAAAGTAATAAAGGGTGAACAGAATCTTTATCAGCCACTGAACTGTCTTCAATCCCAAGGGCATACAAAGTCAGAAACACATTGTAAGGTGTGTTCAATAAGCCTCAGCCATGGTGTGAAATGTAATTCAGGTGTAGAGTGATTTCTTGAGTGACAACATTATGGCTTTAGCATACTCTGTTGGGAAGCATGATGAACCTTAAGGGTTGCTGCTGTCAGTGCCTGTGACTCCGTCAGAATGAAGAAAACTGAGTGTCTTTATGAAACACCTTGGAGAAGCTAAAAGCTGCTCTCTTGCTGCAAAAGCATATCAAGAGATTAGTAGATATTTGCCAAGGTGTTGCTCAGTTTGGACTTTATCTTCCTTTCTGCCGTCACTTCCACATTAGTCAAAGCTCAGTTATAATAAAGCAAAATTTGTATGAATTACATAAGTCTTTATATTGATGTTTCCTCTCTGTACACAACAGCAGAACAGTGAACCAGCCACAATGTAAGACTATTATTTCTTGCACACATTGAATGCTGAAACTGTCTTTTCCTCCAGAGTGAATTCATGTTGTCAGATCTGTCCGTACTGTTGATATGAATCTAAAAAAATGTGTCTGTGCCGTCTCCACCTCCTCACCCTGGATGGTGACAGGCATCTGTATCTCCCTGCTCTGTCTGAAATCTTTTTCTTCATCTTGCTGACACTGAGCTGCAAATGGTTCAGCTTTCACCAGACAATAAGGCTCTCCACTTGACTTAACTGTGCTTTCTTGCCCTTACAACACTCCCTATAAATAACTAAAAGGCCACTAAAAGTACCTAACAAAAACTGGAAAATGTGGGAGCTGCTGCAACAGGTGACTTCAAGGACATCATCATGTTATTTACGAATGCTGTGAAACTACCATCAACTGTGCCAGCATCAATTTATCTTTCTTGCTGATGTCTGGATGGTGAATATGAAGCTACCACGAACATCCGTTCAACCTACCTTAGCATAAAGACTGTAAACAGACGGAAACAGTTAGCCTTGCTGTGTCCAGTGGTAACAGAAGCCATCTACCAGCATCTGTAAAGCTCAAGCTAATTAACACGTTATGTCTGGTTTTAGGCCTGCACGATATGAGGAAAATTTGCGATGTGCGATGACACAGTGAAATTTTGCGATGATGATATTACTTGTGATAAATATTAATGTCTGCATACACAGTTTTGAATGAAGAACACCTCTCCTCCGTCGTCCTCCCTCTGCTGCAGGTAACATTGCACAAATGTTAGTGGCAGATGAAGCTGCAGTCCGCACACAAGGTTTTCCTTTTAGCTTGTTTATAACTGTTCACTATTAGGTTAATGTTAGTGCGAGGCGCTCGTGTAAAACAAACTGTGGTGAAGGGAGATAATGGTGCTTTCCTTCATGTTTAAATCTTGTTGAACAGGTGGCGTGATGAAGGATGCTAATTGCTTTTTTACTCGCAAAGGGTGGCGATGACAACTGCAGTTGTTGTCAGCTCTAGCTCCAAGTTCACTCCTCACTGGTCTACACTGCCGCCTCTGTGCTGTGTGTGTGTGTGTGTGGGTGTGTGTGTGTTGGCTCAGGCGCTGCATCTTGAGAACTCTGCATGCGTTTCAGTCAGTCTTTTGCAATGTGTTTATTGCACATGTTCGTATTGCGATGACGATGACAATAAACTTACTCGGTAAGCACTAGTATTAACATGCGTCTTCAGTGATCCGATCACAAGTGGACAGCTCTCAGTACATCAGTTCACAACTGACTTTAAAATGCGTCTCCACATGCGTCTTGATTGACCACTTGTGATCGGATCTCTCTTCCCCGCTTTATATGCAAATAACCCCTCCGTACCCCACTCGCTCTCTCTCACTCTCTTGCTCTCACACAAAACATAGACTGTAAATAAAGATGGACTTAGCCTCCGTGACATCACCCATAGCATTCTGAAGAGTGGTTTTGAAGCTCAGAGTGGGCCGTTCCCTCATCGCCATCTTGCCAGTACCTGACTCTGCCAAACAGAGGCAAATTTAAACTAGTTAGTTATATAGAAATTCACCCCTCGCACAGTTATCATGAAGGAGGAAATTAGCCTTAGTGACAAAAACTATTTTTTGCACCAAGTAAATGTTGGGTATTTTATTATGGGAGTCTATGGGGACTGACTCGCTTTTGGAGCCAGCAAGCAAATTAACAACGGACCCGTCCGTTGATTGGCTAAAAACAAAAACGCATACCTGTTTATTTGCCTATAAAGCACGAAAGTGAGATCCGATCACAAGTGGTCAATCGAGGCGCATGTGGAGACGCATTTTAAATCCAGGTGTGAACTGACGAACTGAGAGCTGTCCACTTGTGATCGCATCACTGAAGAGGGATGTTGATATCAGGTCTGAACAGGACCTATGAAACTGTGTCAGAGGATGTCAGTAGAGTAGGAGGTCCTTCAATGTGGCCCAGGACCATTTTGCGTTCACACTCCTAAAAGAATGTGGTCTGAGTGATCAGATCTCAAATGCATCCTCAATGCATCTTGGGTGCGTCCACATTAGGGTTGTGCCGATGGACGATGGTATCAGCTACCGACAATCGTTAAAACTATCGCCGATTGCTCATGCCTTTGCAAATGTCAAGACAATATTTGACTTGTTTTCCCATTAATGTAGTTACTTATTATTTCTAGTAATAAATTAATACTAAATTGAATGTGCCTGCCACAGTTTAACATATATACACAACACATGAGCACACCCACACTCCGCAGTTAAAAGTTTACTAAAGTTTGTGGCAAATGAAGCTGCAGGCTACACAGAGAAAGTTTTCCTTTTAGCTTGTTCACTATTAGCTTAACGTTAGTGCACTACGCTCGTGTAAAACAAACCGCATGGGTAGAGAAGTTGAAAATGTATCTTGTTTACATGTTTGTCTACAATGTGAACAGGTGGTGTGATGAAGGATGCTAATTGTTTTTTTTACTTGCAAAGGTTGTGATGACAAATCAGTGTAGTTGTCAGCTCAAGTAAAAAGTTCACTCCTCACTGGTCTACACCACGCCTCTGTGCTGTCTGCTGTCTGCTGTGTGTGTGTGTGTGTGTGTGTAGTTTTTTCCGGTTCATTTGGCTCTGGTGCTGCGCCTTCAAAACCCTGTGATTGCTTGGTGTGTGTAAATAAAATAATTTTTTCTAATTCATCGCGTTTCAGTCTGTCTTTGGCGATGTGTTTATTGCACATGTTCATATCACGATGACAATGAAAATAAGATTAAATGGTCAGCTCTATCTGGTTTGTTTAATTCGAACAAAAACATTATGTGAGTGGTACTGATCTTCTCATCTAACTCCTGGCAAGAAAGCCAATAAGCATTAGGTCTAAACCTGAGATCCCATCATAATACCCATGATTCTTAATGCCTGTAAGTCAAGGAGAAGCCTTTTCAATGAACACATTTTATTTTTTAACCACAAACAGTAATTCTCCTTTAGCTAAGTTGATTTGTGCTCAATTGTTGAACCACTTAGAAACAGTCAGGAGCTACAGAATACCCTACAGTTATGCCGTTATGCCACAATCAGCCACTCAGCAGGATGTGTCACTTAAATTCTCTGAACCACGTTTTTCTCGCATAAGGAAATCTGTGTTAGGTAGAAATGATTTCCACTCTGGAAAGCATCAATTAATTGGATAGGATCTGGTTGATATATGGAAATGCCCACAATGACCTCACTATATGCAAGTGGTATTCAGAACAGCCTGTGAAATACTTAATTATGCATATTTACTTAAAGCAAATATATTCCTGTTTATAGTAAGAGTGGATCAAATTAAAGGTATCTTTATTAATGATGAATGAGAGTATTATCACCCAACAGCAGTTCCCCTATAGCTTATTTCAGCTCAATGTTTTGGTTTCCAAACTGACAACTTTACTATTTCATTTCAGTATCACCTCTCTCATAGCGTCATTTTCAGCCACAACATCTGATCTTGCAGTACAATATCCACTTATAGTGACTACAGCATCATTAAACTTTTTTATAGTTGTGTTAAGGACTCACAACATGTCATTTCTAGGAAACAGGGTTGTACCTGCTCAGCACCAAACAACAGACATAGCTAGAAACTAGTTGAGCTAGCCACTAACGTTTAGTGGAGCATTTAGCAGCTACAGAGTAACAAGACCAAAACTAAAAGGAGAGTGAATATTTGATAGGGGTCCAGAAAAACCACTCCAAATAAATGATAATGTTGCTCTGTGTCTGCTGTATGTGTAAATAAGCACCTGTTTGCTAACAAGGTTGCCACAAAAGGTGGTAGTATGTCTGTTGTTGTCAGCTTGTTTCTACTGCCCCCAGGTGTCTGGAAAAAAACCCCAATTATTGCTGATTTAAGGGTATTTTCAAGAAAAGGAGCTATTTGTAATTTTGTTAATGCTACATCGCGAATGTTAGCATTATCAGCTGTTTATATATCAGTCCAGAAAAAATTTTGTAAGTTCAGCAACAAACTTCATTCCTTTACTTGCCAAGAGCTGTCTCCAGTGGTGGAAAGCAACACTCTTGTTTTTGCTTCTATTTCTATCACTTCTTTCCTTCTACTGAAGTTAGCATGCTAACCAGCTAGATCTGGCCCGGTTGGCCTGTCTCATTACTTTCCGATAGTGAGTCACTGTAGCATCAAGGTTGCTCAGCAAGAAATAGCGTTTCTTAGAACGAGTATTATAACCTCTTGCTCTTGGCAAGACTAGTAAGTAAACGGCTGGTAATGCTAACGTTGGCTGTGTAGCAATAGTAGAACTTACAAATAGCTTGTTCAAATTGCTCACTTCTACGCAAATAGTATTAAGTCAAACAAAGTACTAGTTTAGTCTTATATGCTCATGCTCTCCACACCACTTAGATAATATAGTCATTGTTTTCATTGTTTCTCAATAACACAAAATGTGTGTGACAGTCTGTCTGTCCTACAATGTTTTATCTTTTTCTCTTTACCAGTTATCTGCCCACAACTCCTTAGTCACTTTAACATTACTCAGTCTGCACTTTAATGCTGCTATGATTGGTGTTTCTTCTATTTTTACAACAAAACCCTTAACACAGAGGTTCCATTTTCTCAACAGCACATTATCCCCTTGTGCTTCACTTCCCCTCCTTACCATTCTTTTCTCTGTCATTGTGCCTCTCCTCCAATTTCTTTCTGTCTCTTACTTTCCCTCTCTTTCTCTGTCCTTGTCAACCTCTATCTAAATTCTGTCTATCCTCAATTTTACAAGGGGTAAACGGTGCATATGAGTCTTCAGTGGTTCAGTCACTGTAACCGATATTCCACATTCATATAGGCTATTTTCAACTATCTGGCCATGCAGTTAGATTGTTTTCAGATAGGACAAGGTGTAGGAGGTATAGCATGTCAGAGTGGCAGAAGGTCTGTGTGTTTTCTTTGTGTATGTGTGTGTGTGTGTGGGCTGAGATAGGCTGGCAGCAGCAGGCATCTGGTGACATCTGGTCCAGACAGATAAAGTAATAAACACATACTATCTCACTATCTGGAAAGAGGTGCAGCCTCTCTCTCTCTCTCTCTCTCTCTCTATCTGTCTGTTTTTCACTCCTCGCTCTCTGTCACTTTTTTCTCTGTTGAAATCAAATTCAAATATGCTTTATTGACATGACAGGAAAGCAGCACATGTTGGCAAAGCAGCACAATGTTTCAAATTAGGTCAGTGGCTAGAACAGTAACTAATAATGGATAAATACTAACATGTATATTGGCAAGAATACACTGTGTTGTCTTTCCTTTCTGCCTATTTGTCTTCACTTCTTTCTGATGTTTGTTGTTTCTCTTTTCATTTTTCCTTGCTTATGGGCTTTTCTCATTTGATTTTCTTTTTCTTTTCACAGTCCAGTTAAATCTTTATTTTTTTATAACTGAATTTAAAATTAAAATTTTACTTAATGGAAATTTGAACATATACTGTACATTTTCCAGACAACTGCTTAGGAAGATAACATTATACAAATGAAAGCTGCAGTACCTCTACTGATTGGACCTTGTGGTGAGATGTTTTGCTGTTTCTGAGGCCTAGAATTTGCTTTTTAATTGTAATTGCTATTCAGTCTTTGTCTTGTCTAAAAAAATTGGTATTTGGGGAAAAAAGGACATTACGGATAAAAATATTCTAAAATGAAAAATGGAAATATCACAAGTGCAAGGGGACAGGCAGGCAGGGGACTGACAAAATTGACATACTAGCTCTTCATAACAGACATTCCTTGCTTGTCAATTTCAGAGGCAATGAGCACAGCCACCTTATTGATTGATCGGGAATCGTCAGTCATGCTTTTGGGCTTGTGTCATTTGAGACAGTTGGCACATCCTGTGGTTAAATTGATCTTTTTTTCTTTTAAACTTAGTGACCTAATGCTGCAGCTAACAATTACTATCATGAAAAATCAATCACCTGATTATTTCCTTGATTGAACAAAAATGCTCATTGCATGTTTGCACAGCCTCAAGATGACAACATAAAATGCTAGCAGATCCACAGATAGAGAACAAAACAAAAGCACAAAATATTCACATTTAGGAAGCTGAGACCTGTGAATATTTGCTTTTAAAATGCCTTAATGTTTAATTGATTTGTAAATTTTTTTTGATTTACCTTCATATTAATCAACTAATCATTTCAGTACCTATTTTATACTGTGCTATTAACTCTTATGATCCGTCAGATTCACATATACACACACAGTTGAAATTTGTGATATTCACCTATGAGCTGACAAGCCTCTCACCAGCGGGGGCCTCACCCTCAGGTGAACAAAGGCCAAGGTCCAAGTGGTCAGAGGCCCCTGGGCACAGGCCCAACTGCCCCAGTCAGTGACCTTTGTGAAAGAGCAGATGATATGTGACAAAGGGGAAATTAGAGAGGCTGAATTTTTGAGTGAATATTAGAAAAGGGCACATAAATGACAAAGAAGAGGACTGAAAGGAAGGAGAGAATCAGGGAGTGACATAAAAAGAAAGGTGGAGGATGTTTAAGATAAAAAAGGAAGAAGTTGAGTGGAAAGCTGGGCGGATAGGGCGATGGATGGATGACTAAGTAGGTAAGATGATAAATAGAAGAAGAGATGGATGGATGAATGGGTGGGTGCTTTGACACATGGCCCCGGGGAATCAGCCATTATACATGACACTGTCACTCAAGATTAGCGGCATAATTAAACTCCTGTCGCACTGCGTGTGGTTCCGAATGTGTGTGTGTACGTGCATGTGCATTTGTTTGTGCACCCGTGTGTGAATCTGAGTGCGCGTGTTGTTTTCCTGGGTGTGTGTGGGAGGGGTAGGCTGTGACAGAGATTGATGGTGAGGGGAAAGCAGGCCATTATGTTGTATAGCTAAAGCAGTGATAGCCTCTACACCTCTGTGTCTGTTTAAACTGCTGGCCATTTTATAGGCGTGGCACAAGTGACCCCATAATACACACACACACATAAACACGCACACAGATTACTCCACCTTTAATTGGAGGGAAGCTGCTAGTTTTCGGCAGGATTTTGTTGCTTCATTTGGCAGTAGTCTGCTGCTGTGATGCCTTCGCAGAAGTCCAGTCACTGTGTGAACAACACAGAGGCCACCGAGCTAAATTAAGTGTCATTCACAAATGAGGCAATCACCCTCTGAAGTGTTAACCCAAGGCTCTTTCCAATAATTGGTGGATAGTTGTGAGCAATTTTAATATGCTAAATGAAATTTTTAAACACCCCCCTTTTTATTTAAATATTCAGCCTTAATAGCAGGTTATCAGGAAACCCTTCAGCCTTCAATTAAGTGAATGAGAAATGAGGATAAAATGATTATCTTGACAACCCAGACAGGACACCCCACTGGAAGAAAAAGAGAGAGAGAGAGAGAGAAAGAGAGAAAGAGAGAGAGAGAGCGAGAGCGAGAGCGAGAGCGAGAGCATAGTCGCATTCATTACAATGCTTGATGATGGTTGAAGGCCATGTTCTTGAGCAGCTGCACTCCGACCAAAGCTACATCTCCTTCTGTCTATGTTTGTGTGTTTCAGAGAGTGAAAAGAGCCCCGCCGCTCCCCTGCCGAGCGGAACATCAGCTTCATCAAGTCAACTAGAGACAGCTACAACAGGGATGGGTGTCGGGCACCTTTGCCTTCAGAATAAAAGCGCAGACTCTACCTCTGACCAACTACTACTCCAAAGTATCAAACATTAGCGAGAAGTATGTTTATGGAAGTGAAAACAATGCGTAAATTTTCAAAACTTTTTTTGCATTCGTTTTATTCATTTGCATGAAAAAAACGTGCTTTCTGTTGTATCTCTCACTCAATCAAAACTGAAGGCCAATGATTTCTAGCAAAGTGCATGTACAAGCTAGCCCAGACTTGGTGCACAACTGAAACACGCAAATGAGGCTGTCCAGTTTTTTTGGGTTTTTTTTTTTATTTATCATTTTTTCATTCAAGTGAATGGGAAAGTGGCCAGACTTTCGGACCCCACTGGATATATTTTAATTACACAAAGACAGTTAGACCCAATTTGAAACATCTCTGGGATAATAAGGCTAAGTTCAAAGTGGGCCTTAGGAATCTGTTTGCATACAATGGTCACATGTTTACAGGGCAACAGTCTCACAAACGTTAGCCAAAGTATCGGTTATCCCTGTTAAGCTTGCAGGTCAAGTGGGGCACTGCCAGTTCTGTGACATGAACCTAATTAGCGTCTTTACCACAGTTGAGTATCTTGGCGTCTTCCTCAATGACTATTCCAGAGCTAATTCATTTGCTGGTTAATTAGCTAGTTAATTAGTAAACGAGCTAATCCAAAAAGTCAGGTATGGTGAGCACTGATACCTGCTAATTAGTGCTAACGTAAAGTAACACTAGAATTTCACTCACCTCCGAAAACAGGAGCACAGACGTTCCTCACGTTCTCTTTAACCGCACAACAAGCCATATTATTTGTCCGACATTTGCATGAAAAATCCTCCAAAAGGCACCAAACACCACAAGTTATGTGGGCGGTTATGTTCAGTGACTCGGATTAGCTGACAGGGCACCTAGCAGGCAGCTACTTGCTCGACATAAAATGTTTGCCACGAGCGGCTAACCAACTGTGACGGCACCCATTTGTCACCCAAAGCAGCCATACTTTCAATGACGTATAAGTTTAAGCCTTAAAAACTTATATGGGTAAGTGATATAAAAAAAATGTTGTCACCGTGTCGGCTTCACTTTTCAGCCCTAAATGTTGCCGCTTGTTCAAAAACAGTATGCTATTGAACGCTGTTTTTATTTCTAAAACATTGACGCCCCGGGTGACATAATCAGAAAAGACACTGAGTAAACGTTTGCCACTACTGCTGTGATTTTTCACTATTCCCTTGTTGAGAATACGCTTTTATTTTGGAAATCACGACCGGAAAAGCTATGTTATTGCGTGGTGTTTGACTTGACAGATGGCAGGCGAGAGACGCTCCTCTCGGCTGTCTCTCTCTCGGTCCGTTGGTCTATCCCGGTTCCCATTGTCTCCCCTTTTCACTCTTTGAAGACAACCCCGAGACGACAAAACTAAACTTAGCCCTTATTCCGTCCATATCGCCTTTATAACGTTACGTTTAGAGACTTACCTCGACCTGAAATTTCACCCTGTCCCTCTCCGTACGAAACGTGGACATGCTTTCTGTGTTTTTTGTGTCTCTCTCTTTTTTTTTTTAACATTGTAGAGATTTATTCGCTGTACCGGAGGAGGCAGTGAATGAACCGACTAACGGCTGACGGGGACTGACAAAACGGCGGTTGTGTTGTGGAGCTGATGGGAAGATGAACCGGAGGAGGAGGACTTACTAGCCAAACAGAGACACCGAAATCAGCTTCTAGTGGCTGTTGACATATCACAACATCCTAGCAACAATTTGACTCACCATTTTTCGAGGGGATAAAAAAAAAAAAATCAGGGAAAAAAACTAAGACACTGGATTTCAACTGCAGGTTTGGAGATAAAAACGTTGTGTTTGGTTACGGTGTGAATGAACAGTAGAGGATGTTGCCGCTACATGCCCGTGACTTCCCCTGAGAGGAGAGGAGCTGGTCTGTGTAAGGAGGCAGGGACCACTTTCACTTGTTTTCTCCACCCTAAAACAAATTAGGCTGTTTCAATCAGCCAAATCCAAGTGGCGCTTAATCGGATTATTAAACAAGAGAGTAGCTAATCTGTTGAATATATCGATTTAATCTCCTAATCTCGCCATCTCTCTGCTTTTTTCAGTCTTTCAGTAAGTGGCTACAGTACAGGACCGTGTCAAAGATGGTACTTATCGAGGCAATCCGGAGTTTGTAGCCTAGTAGGTGATAACTGGACAACTGGACCCTTTGTGGACGTAACTGTAGAGTCACTGTAACCTTTGTTTAATACAGGAGTCCAGTCTTAAAACACAATAGTTTTACTTAAGACCCACATTATCAAAAATCTGAATCAGTTCAGTGTTTTTTGCCAATTAATCAAAATGCACCACACTACCTGATTTTTTTGAGCTACTAAATTGCCTTCAGTTGCAGAGGCTTGGAAAGGGTCTGCTTTCATGACTGAACTCCGTGGATACATTGAGAACAATTTGTGGACTTGAATCATCCCCAAGGCCCACCTTCCATCTTTGATCCCTGACCCCCTGCGTGTTGGAAATCCAGGGGACCACATTTCAGGCTCTTAACCTGTCAGCAGCTCCTCCATTTGAATGAAGTAGTAGCCTTTCATTCCCCTGAGCTCCAGCGAGTACAGGGGCTGTGCTCTGTTCTCTTAGGCCGGGCAGCGAGCGCCTCTACCTGGGCTGCCAGCCAGCCAGACGGCCCTCGGGGGGCTTTTGGATTTTGAAGGGCCAGCTGGAGATTTGGGAGTTACCCAGAGTTTCTTCACCACGTGGACCACAGGAGAGAGGGAGGAGGACACCATGGGGTGCTGTAGTGGCAGATGTACCTTGGCCTTCATCTGTGGCATGCAGCTGGTAAGTGTTAAGATTGCTATTGATCCTGTAAGGGGGTGGCTGAATGGAAGGATCAATCAGGAGAAAGAAAAGGTTTTTTAAAATCTTGTAAGAACAACAACAACAACAAACAAGTCATGTTGGGGAATCAGCAATAAACACATCTTTAATAGACACAAAGAGGGGATGGATGGGTAGATGCATGGAAAAAATGGATGATTGAGAGGTCAGATTTCACAAGTTAATAGGAGTGTAAAAGGTCATGATACAAGGTAGGATCTGAGTTGAGGGACAGATTGAGGAATAGGTGGACTGACTGGATGAATGGCTGCTGGTGGGAGCTCTAAGACTGTACTAAGAGTCCTGATGGATAGACAGAGGCAGGGAGTGATAAATGGAGACACTGAAGAAAAAGGAGTTATGGGTGGATGGATGGCAGATAGATAGATGTATGGAGCAGGTACGTGTGATTTATGGAGAAAAATGTATGGATTTAGGGAATAGGAGGAATAGACATGATATAAACTCATGGTATCAGCTTCTGCCATTCTCTCTATGTGCCTGTCTCTTTGTATCTCTCTTTCTCCCTTCACCATCTGTGTCAATGGAAACTGGTGCCAGGCAAGACAACAGGGAGGGAGGGATGGGTCTGTAGGTGTGTATGTGTGCATGCATGTGAGGATGTGCGAGAAGGAACACAAATTATTACATTAGTTCAGTCTTGTAAATTCTGAATACTAAAATGAAAATCCACCCTAACACACTAACAATGATATGAAGCAGCAAACCTTCTGCTGGTGGGTCCCTTTGTTTTCCTACCGAAAAATGGACAAATATAGGTAATCTTCTGTCGGTTCAATATATTTCAAGGAGAGCTGCAGTACATTGGATTTTATTAGCAGAGAATTTTTCATCTGAAACATTTTTCTTCAGTGTTCAACAATCATACAGAAAGAAATCCATCATAGAAAAAGGGGAGAGAAACTTGAAGCAGTGTTAGTCATTTTGGCTAGGGCAAGTGGACGAAGCCACAAACTTAACAGTGACATATGGCCTTATAAAGCTAACATCCAAACATGTTTGCAAACAGTTGCCTATTTACAGAACCATAGCAACATTTCCATCGATTCCATCTATCTATTTAAAATCATGTCCTTGGTCAGTGTACAAATGTAATTCTAATATTTGAGGTTCTTTTTAGCTTTGTTTTTGGTCTCCACCAACTCCTTAGGAAAAATATTGGGCTCTTCAGCTGCTAAATGCTTTACAATGCTCACCGGCTAGTGCTGACCTAGTCTTTTTGTTGTCTGGTGCTGGGCAGGTAATGTGCAGTGAATTTATCAGAACTTTTTCTCCGTAAATAGCTGAAATTTTTGATTATATTTGGAGGGAATTGCAGAATTGCGTGATAAATACCTGTGGGTTTGTTGCTACGAGAAACATCTTTCACATTACACACAGTAATTTGACCTGTTATTCATATAAAAAAAAATGAATTAATGAAGCTTTAATAAACCATAATACAAAGGACCTAGAAGACATTTTGACTGAGATGCATGACTGGTCGGTTGAAAAAGTCGGTTGCTTGCTGTTACTACTGCGATCATGGCAAAGCTCTTCATCTTGGCTACTTGTAAAACCAAAGGTGGATTATTACTGTACATTGTTTCAGCCAGACTGACAGCTAGAGCGGAGTAATAAGTCCAGGCAGGATCCTCTGGAGGCTACCCAGGGAAATGAAGGAAATAACTGCCTCAAGTAGAAGCAGAGGAGAAAGGTTTAGGCAAAGTGGTGCCAGTCATCTCAAAAAATATCCTGAATTTCTTTAAACCTCACAGGCTGATGATATGTAACAGTGTAAGAGGATTTTAGGGTGGAGTTTTTCCTGCAAGTGTGTATAAAAACTGAAGGCATGTTGTGACATAAACGCGACACTGTATATAATGTAGACAGATGCATAAACATGAGCAGAAGTGCTTGTGCTGTAGCATTCTCAGCTCATGGAGTCATGTACAGTAAGCATGTGCAAACCTAAGACCTATTGTCATGTTGAATAGGGCACTGTTACTGACATAATACCCTATGTGTGTCGGCATGCATGCGCTTTTTTTCTTTCTATTCAGTACAAAAGATATATGAAAACCACCTAATTTACCATAGGATATTAATGTGAATGACCCTTTTTGTGTGAGTGTGTGGTTGTAGAAGGCCTATTGTGCTGTGAAATGGGACATTGCTGTGCATGATTTCATTCAGAAAAGGAACAACGGCTGTTTAAGTCAACATGTCTACAGTAGAATGCCAATGAGATTGCCACATGTGCTGTACATCCATCAAACACACCATTGTGCTGTAAATTGGGATGATGCTTGATTCTGTAGGTGAAATACACAGCGTGTGTGTGTGTGTGTGTGTGAGAGAATGAGATGCTGTCACAGTGATAGTCATTGTGTCTAATGCGGTGGAACTAATGCTATGCCATAGTCAACAACATGTTTTGCTCTGCTAACTGTTGTAATAGCTAAGCTGGCTGATACCACCACTAGCTGAGCTGGAGGTCTAGAACTACTGTATGTTAGAGTTTGGCCACGCACAGTTAGCTCAGTTATAGTTGGAACCATTCAGACACAAGCCGCCTGATGGTGAAATCCCTGTCTGCACAAAAAGCACAAATTCTCCATATTATAAAGATGCAACGATACATGTTGTAGTTACTCACAGGAAACCACACAGCCCACAGTTCTCATTGTTAAAAGCCACTTACTTGACCACAAATAAAAAGACAGCCTTTTTTTCTCCCTTCTGCTTGAGACCCCCTGTCTGAGGTAACTATGGAGGTGCTATGTGAGCTTGCACCTAATAGTTGACCTCGCAGAGGAAAAAAAACAATGCTGGTCAGTGTGTCTTATGTAGTGGAACTGATATCTTATGTAACTCTTAACAGCTGTTTTCTCCTGCTTCATTAGCTAGGTTAATTGCTGATGTCACTATAGCTGAGTAGAGATCAATGATGCAGGTTGGAGATATGTCTACTTCACAGCTGACGTCGCCATGTACCAAACAATCAGTCCTTCCAGGTGAAATTATGCCAGTTTGTAATCCAAATTAGACTAAATTCCAGTGTACTAGGCTTATCAGTTTCCTTTAAGGTCAACAGTCAATTTAAAAGAATTGTTTTCTGCTTTCCAGCAGTAGCTATTGGTGTTTATTAACTTAAGTGTGATGAATCTACAGAGACTTCGACACTTTTTTTTTTTTTTTTTGTCCCATGTCCTTTTGAAAGTTTCTTTAGACATTTGAAAGTAGTGCTGAAACTAACAATTATTTGTTTTCATTATTGATTAGTTTTCTAAATTAATTGATCATTTAATCTATATGTCAGACAATACTTACAAATGCTAATCAAAAATTCCTAAAGCTTAAGGTGACATCCTTTTTAATTTTTTCTGACAATCTAAAAGAATCAAAGATAATCAGTTTACTATCACACAATGGAAAAACAGGAAACAAATCGTCACAATCGAGAGGCTAGAACCAGGGATGGTTTGGTCTCCTATCACATCATTGTTAACGATATATTTTTTTCTCAAGTGTTTCAGCTGTATTTGAAAGGCTGTAAGATCCTGATCCTCAACTGAGGTGTGTCAGATTCAGTACTTCCCTCTGATTGGTGGATTAGCTCAAGTACGGTAATCATATGATTTGTTTTAGATATTTATTTGTTTTTTTGCAGATATATAAATGTTTGGAAGAGATTTATTTTGAAAATACTGCTTTTTAAGATAAGTATTTTAAGCTGATGTTAAAAGTTTCTGAATTTCCATAGTTCTTGCAGCTTGACTGTAACTGTATACCCATAGATACATTTGCTGAAAGAGAATAATATCGAAAATATAAAAAAATAATAATAATAAAAATACAGCTAGTTATCTTAGCTAGCATAAAGCCTTGAAACAAGGGGAAACAGCTAGCCTGGCTCTGTCTGAAGGTTAGGGTTAAAACAGGACAAAAACCAAAGTGTCAAAACAAGATGTTGCAGTTTTATGGGCGGATATGTGCTACACTACTTTTTGGGTGGACGCAGTCACTTTCTGCAGTCTTGTTGTAGTTGTGAGGTTGCCAGGCAACCAGAGGAAATGGCAATAAATCACTGTGTCTGGCCAAGAAATAGTCCTACAACGTTAAACTAAAAAGATATGACAGACATGAGAGTTGTATCAATCTTATTATCAACATTAACTCTCGGCAAACAAGTGAATAAGGTTATTTCCCTGTTTGAAAAAGGATATTTAATTCCTTTAGAGTTGGAAAATAGCAGTGACAATTTTCTTTATTATTCAGTTCATTTCAGTTCAACTTAAAAGGTTTTCACATGGCAACAGTGATATTATGGTGAGGAAGATCAAACACATGCAACATGAAAAATGTGTGTCATTGTGCGGTGAGCAGAACAGAAAGGAAGATTATTAAGTGAGATCGTGCAAAACAGAACAGAGCAAACAGGTCGTAGCAGATCAGTTGTTTTTACCAACACCTTTGCACACACCCACACGCGCACGCATGCACACACACACACACACACACACACACGCATGCACACACACACACACACACACACACACATACATACATATGCCACTAGTGACTCATTCACTGTGGCGATGGTTGTGGTCCTTGTTGCTATATGAGTCCACACACCCACCAGCTGCTGTGACAAAGATGATGACTAAATCATCCAATGGTGTGATAGGTAACAGGACGGCAACTGGTGGCCTCGCTCCATTGGCTGGTTCAGCGGATTCTGTGCAGATGGTTGGTGGGTGTTAATGTCGATGAAACGTTAATTACGTTGTTGGTGTGTAAGTTAATTGAATGGAGTGAATGGAGCTGAATTATAGCTTTGTAATTCAATGTAGTGCACAGTCACAATGCGATAATGATTCTTAATGCAATAGAATAATTGATCTTTCAAACACATAAACACCAAAGAATAGGAGCGACTGTCAGAATTATTTTAGCTGGAAGTGCTAAAACCACTGTGGTAAATTTCTTGAAAGAATTTCTGAAACATCTGTCACCAAAATTGTTGAAAAATGCTAATTTTTGCACAGGTGTACAAGACAAAGATTGTATACATGCAACAATGTGGGACATGTATAGCAGCCATAGACTATCTGAGACACAGTGTTTGTCTGTCTGTGGCAGTGCATCCCTGTGACATTTCCACCACTATGACATAATGAATAATTTACCACGTGGAAGCTGCAACATGAATGCAGAAATAGTACCGCCGCATGTGTTGTGCCTGATTGCAAAACAGTGACTGTTTTATTGGCAAAACATCAATTTTCACAACTTAAAATGAGACCGAAAACACTTACTGGTGACATTTGTTTAATCATTTCTAGTGAATTGGTTTACAGATTGGGACAAATTGTCTATTTACATTCAGATATTGCAGTTTTGCATAAAGGTTCTCCCACTCAGTCTGATTCTTGCTCAACTCCCATATCATTTTATTAGCAATATTCAGTCACAGTTATTTTGCAGGATGCATCCACCTCACGTCGTCGTCTTTTTTTTTTTTTTTTTTTTTTTTTTTTTTTTTTTCTTTTTCTTTTTTTTTTTAAAGCATTTTGAAACAAATCCACTTTGAGTGTACTTTGAGTTGAAAGCGAATGCAGCTCCTGCACTCTGGCAACAAACATAATCTTCAGACTTCCTTCCTCGTCGCCACAACACTGAGATAAAAAGGCTTTCCTATCCTTTATATACAATGCTGCTTTCAACAAGGGCCACACACAATCTCAGCTCCAAGTCTATGGATTTTCTGTCGCTCTTTCTTTTTCGCAGTCTCTAATTTGTCAGTCTCTCTACCCCCTGGTCTCTGTCTTTTTATATATGCCCACTCTCTCTATATATGTCTGTTCGGCCTTTTTCATTTATAGGCCTCCATCTCCTCTCCTCGTCTTTGCTCGGAGGAATGCAGCCATCACACCTTGGCCACTGACTTGACTGGCAATTCAGTGCGTTCAATAGAGTCCGTGCACAAAACAAGCTTTCACCTTCTGGACCTGTTAAGGTGGTCCCATTGTGCCAAATAAGTCTGACATCAGACTTTGAACCTTGTAGATCAGTGCAAGCTGCATTCATATTGTTCAGATTGTTCTTGGTGAATAAGAGGGATTGTACTTTTCTGCCTTTCAGCTGTCAATAAAACATAGTGTCTTGAAAAATGCTGGCTTTTTGGGAAATTGCTGGTGAATGTAGGTAATGTGGTTTGGAGGCAGGGGGCACTAAAAACTGGGAAAAGGAACTTTCCTGCCTTGTTACTGTAGTAGTAGCCTTGCTATTGTTGATGAATTTTGTACTTATTGAGGACACATTTTTACATTTTTGACTGCCTCTGATTTCAAGAGAACCACTGTTTCCTAAATTGCAACCCCCCTAGTTAACTGTGCCAAGGAGGTTATCTTTTCACCTGTGTCTGTTTACGTAGGACTATGCAAAAAGTATAGAACCAATTTGCACCAAATGGAGGGATGGGGCATGGGCCAGGGAAGAACCCATCACATTTTGGGGCAAATCTGGATCATTAACAATGAGTTTGAATTTTTTTCTCAGGAGTCTGGTGTATGTTGTTTGGCATTGGCCTTGGTGGAGGCCTGCACTCAGAGTACCCTTCTAGATACTGTTGTAATGCCTGCCAAGAATTGTCAAAATTGTGCTGTGATTTTTCTTTACACAGTGGGTCCTTAATTTCACAACGAAGTGATCAAAAGCAGGTTTTGCATTTGGCAGCTGAAATCATGACTCTAGCTTTATTAGTTGTAGCTAGTTAGCTTAAGCTAATGGTAAGACTCCTTGAATGGGTTGAAACTCCCTTTCCAGCTGACTTTTTAATGTTTTCAGAGGATACGTTTTAAAACAAAAAGCTTGTAAAAGAGTTTTGAGTATGTTAATGATGGCTACGCACATGATATTGTGCCAACAGATTGAGGCAGCTGAGGATCCATTGAAAACATGGAAATAAAGAAACAGCATTGTTACTGCAATGCATGGTAGAGCTAATTAGTACAGTATTATCTGTAACATTAACATGTAACATTATTATTCTATAAATTTTAACATAACCGTTGAATAGATTTGGTGCTAGCTATAGAAAAAAAACATACCTGGACAAGCAACACAGTGGTTGCTGCACTTTTTAGAAGATGAGGAATAAATATTCGGAGAACATAACGCTATCTAATGCAAGTTTGGCTGGAGTTGTTGGCGTAAACTCCTGAACACTCCTAACCTGTAACACCACATATGCTTAGCATGCTTAGCAGTATACTTAGTATACTTAGCAGTATATCATTATGTGAGGTTACAGGTTAGTATATCATCAGCTAGCTGAAAAAACTAAATCCGTCAGCCAAAGAAGTACATCAGAAAGTTTCCCCAAACAGAATGTTTCACAACCTTGACTCTTCAAATTTAGCCAATTACATTAAGATTTGGAAAATGACCAACTTTTGAAATGAAAAATATGTAGTAAGAATTGTGGGGTTTTTTTTTTTTTTTTTTTTTACGCTGGAACATGTTCAAGGACTGAGCAGAAGGCTGTTAGGGTCTCCCAGTTGGGATGCTTGGCTGTTGCTGCCCAATGACAAGGTGCATCCCAAAACATCTGGAGGTGACAGAGCTTTTCTCCCATGACCCTTCACCAATTGATCTCTGATGCCTCAGATAGAGTAACGGAAGTGTGTAGTTGTCTAGGTATTTCAGCTCCTACTCTTAGCTCCTGGTATCATATTTAAGTCAATTAGTCGTTTGTGTTACTGAGAGTAGCAGACCCTCCCCCTGTCTTACCTATCGTGTGTGCCATTAGCATCTGTTATTCAATATGTTTCGTCACACAGAGATTTCCTTACATTAGCATTTTCTTAAAGGCTAAAACATGTGCCTGAGTTTTCTGTCTACATTGTAAGATAAATATGTATCTACTACTTTAATGGATGCAACATTTTTAACAATAATTTCTTTTTTTACATCAATGCTCATGTTATTTGCTTTTTAAGAAATGCTTATTTCATGAAATTTCATATGTTTGTCAAGTCAGTAGATGACCATATGGGTTCATCATCTCCCAGGGCAAAGAGATTCTACAGTTATGCTAGTGGCTCTGGGAGGCTGTATTTAGGAACAGCATTGCTTTGAGCTTACAACAGCTTGCTAAAATGTCACAGTGACAATGTTAAAAATCACTGGGCTCATCAAAGAATCAACAAAGATATTATAGTTCTGATGAGAAGCAATGAATGTCTGCGTAAAATGTCATGACAATCTATTTAATCATAGATTAAGGTATTTCATGGGGTTTATCTCCTGGGTAACCGGGAGATCACCTAAGTCATTAGGATTCATCTTCTGGGAATCATGAATGTTTGTATAAAATTTGATGGCAATCTGTAAAAATTGTTATGTAGACACTGTATTTTAGTCCACACCAAAGTGGTGGACCAGCTAATACTGGCTTAAAATTTAGTCATTACCTCAGTCAGTTTCAGCTTCCTATCGTAATGGCTTGTTTGCAGCCATAAAATAAAAAAAAGAAATCTTGGCTCCGCTTGCTGCCCCAAAAACAAGATGTTTGTAGATTGGGTTCTCTGTCCACATGTCTATCTGTATGGAGGTCCTTGGCTATAATTACTTCTTGAATTATAACCAGAACTGAAAAGAGGGCACACATTCTCTCGTGACACACTTTCAGATGACAACAGATGCAGGATATTTTCATACAGTTTGACTCCTTAGTTAAAGATAATGTTCCTGTTGGGTGCAAAGTTGAAGAACTTTTTAAATGTAATCTGTTCCCACAAGACTGATTCACTAGCAGCAAGCTCACTGCAACACCACTGTTCTACTTTTTATTCTTTTGGGAGGCTTTCTCATAAACTGCAATTTTCCACCCTAGATGTTTTTTTATTGTAAAAACAACACGAGTTTTTCTCCAAGTCGAGATTGTGGCTTGTCTTGTAAAAACATTCAGAGGCTCCCAGAAAGGGTGCAAAACCATGATACTGTATCAAGTCACACTGTCATCATAAAACAGTCTGTGGAACTGTGGCAAAGTGGAATCAGTAAAAAATGAAATCTTTTTATTTGAGTTGGAAAAGCTGACTCAATCTATATTCCTCCAGAGCTCAGTGGAGGCTTTAAATCGAACCCTTACACAGTTGGATTATTTGTTCTATAGTCTCAGTGATGCTTACACACATAGTGTGAAATCACATCCACTGTTGAGACCACTGTTGTGACTCTATGTTGCACAAACACTGGACTGTAGCACACAATGTTATCTAACAGCAAATACTGTTAATTATCACTGAATAGTGTGAATGCAATACTTAATTAGACAAGGTACTGGTTTCGGGGCAGGCCAGGCATTTTATGTGCTACTTTGTCCAGATATGCTTTCAAACCACAGCTGCTACAGTCTCTGCTTACGGGTTATAAGTTGGAGAAGCAGCTGGTTTTGAAAATGTTTTTCCCTGCTCCAAAATGTTCCTCACTGATATCCTCAATCACTAAACAGAAGATTACACAAGTCTCCCAGATGGCCATCAATTTAAATTCTTTTCATGTTTGACAAAGTGGATGGATCTAACTAGTTTTAAAACACTTCCATTTTAACTTGTCACACTTAGGCCTTTGAATATTGAATCCACTTATCAAGTTTGAATCGTTTTAATTCCCTTATAGAATCTTGTTCGGATTACGCTTCAACATTTGCAGCTAACTAAAGGCTACAATAACTACAACTCAAAGACATCTAACTACCTTTTGTTGGCTGAGAATGCAAAAATGACAAACATACAGTGCATTCCACACTCATGGTCATGGAGTGGTGCTACAGAGTCATGTGTCTTTTCATCATACACAATCATTATGGTCATTGTAGAATGAATGTTAATTAGCTACAGCTGATCTAATGTTTGATGTGTTCCACTGCTTTTTGCTCATGAAAAATGAGGAAAGATAAAAGGTTTGATTTGTATTGTAAGAGTTTAGTGAACAGGAGGAACATGCACCTCGGGAGTTGTCGTTAACAACTCGCATTATTGTTTTCATGTATACAGACTTATACATTTAACCTTTGTTATCAAAGAACCTTATGTTTTCTGATGTAATTGCTTCTCTTTTGTATGGATGAGTCAACTGGGAGAGTTTCATGTGTTCTGATGTGAGTCACCTCTTAATGTCTATAGAGAAAATGAATGGGACTTGCCTGAAATTGCAATTCATCAGTGCCCACGGCCTCCCGTGATTCTGCATTTCAGTCATATGACGTTTATATCCTTTGCAGAAATGGCAGTTATTTTATCTGTGATGCAAGACACAAAGAGGCAATGTACCAAGCAGCAAACACACTGAGTATGAGGAAAAACAAACAACCAAACGATGAAAAAATTACCCCTAACAATGTTTTGAATCCTTCAAAGCCTTCTTTAGTTTCTGTCATATGTGAGCGTTTTTATAGATCTAAATTTTTTAAGTCATCTTCACTACGTCCCCAAAATGTTCAAAACCTTACTTCTCAAACTGCGCCTGTGAAGGGCACCGAATAAACTACTGTGCTCAGTCACATTCCAACAGGCTTGTTTCTTCAGAACAATCTGGTGGCCAATTTCAATCTTCCTGCATCATATTCCCGAAGCCCTGACCCCATCTTTGAAAATCGCCGCCGGTTTCGTATCGACACGCGGCAGCCGAGAGTGAGAGAAAAGTGAGGCGACGACATGCAACAAAGGTCATATCGCAGAGCGTGTGTGTGTGTGTGTGTGTGTGTGTGCCCACTGAGCTGCTAAGATGTGTAGCGACGGTGCTGGAAGCTGACCTTGTGCGTGACCACCGCTGATGGATGAGCTGAGATGGTGTTTGGCCAAATACTACTGCTTCAGTATTTACACACAGGTAGACAGGCAGTCTGACATAAAAGGTGGACAGACAGACAGACATCCTGGCTTTCCTTTATTTTAGGGACTGTTGTGGTGCTGACTCTCCGTCGCTTGCTGCTGTTGTATTGTTATTTACCCCTCAAGGTGAAACACTCCTCTATTGTTCTCTGAGAACTCATATCCTGTTGATGTAGTTGTTGCTATTGTTGTTGTTGCCGTGAATCCTGATATTCCGCCTGCGCAGTCGTTTTGATCTTATAACATCAAAGGAGTGCTTGAATTATAATGGCGAGCGACTGCAGAGCAATGCCTCAAGCTTCATTACACATAATTATGAGATTTGAGATATGACTGTTGTCAGACGAGCACCTCCTATCTGGAAAGGAAACAACTGTATTTTCAAAATGACACTGATGTGTGGTTGAGTTGAATAGGTTTTTTTTTTTGGGGGGGGGGGGGGGGTGTGGGACAGTTGACTTATCACAGAAAAGGGTATAAAGTTATCAACACTTTTAGCTGAAAAAGCAAGAAAAGTGAGTTATATGGTTCTCATGTGGGCAGTCATAACATTTCATTTTGCAGTTACGTACAGAAATAAATTTTATTTCTACTAACGATGTAACCATTCTCCCATCAGCAGTAAACTTACTCCTGATGAAATATCTTCTCAGACAGTCTATAAAGTTTATCATATTGTCAACAGTTACATAAACATGGTTAGAAACTTGTAAATTTCTCTCATGTCTTGTGTTATTCTGTTCACCATCTTTCTCGTCTTTGGTTTCTTACGCTGTTCCACCATATTTTTCTCTGTCTGTGATTGTCACCCTTGTTGCCTTGTAATTTTTCTCTCTCTGTGTCTCTCAATCTTTCTCTCAGGCTCGCTCGCTCTTTTATTCTCTCTTTCGCTGCTCTGCACAGTCACTCCCGGGCCATTTGAGTTGCTCAGGGAGCTGTGAAGAGCCGTGAAAACGATGTCTGTGTGTCTTTGCGTCTGCATCCTGTTGGGAGTGCCTTTTTGTGTGTGTGTGTGTGTGTGTGTGTGTGTGTGTGTGTGTGTGTGTGTGTGTGTGTGTGTGTGTGCGTGTGCGTGTGCGTGCGTGTGTGTGCGTGTGTGTTCACGTGCAGGGACAGCGGAGGTAGTGGAGCGTGTTAAGTCTCGCTGCAGAAGCCCTTCGACTGGGATAAGGAGCCAAGGGAGGAAGGGAAGAATGGATGGTTGGATAGATATATTCTCAGAGAATAGATGAATGTCTGTGCGTGGATCGATATTGGGATGGAGGGATCGAGATTTGGATGAATAAATGGAGAGAGGACTGGAGAAGATGAGTTGGGGAAGCAGGGGAGGAGCAGATGATAACAAGAGAGGATGGATCGATGATGGATAGATACCCAAGATGTATGGATGAACAGATGATTAATGGATGAATGGGTCGTTTAACACTGAAAAGTTATCAGTAATGACCATAGATGTCGGGCAGTGGAGAGAGCCAAATATGTTGGGTGTTGACTTTATGGCAGTGGACAAATAATGTGTAGGTGCTGTACGGCGGGAGTTTTGGCAGACTTACTGAGTAAATAAATTCAAAAAGGCATTAGCGGCCACTAGAGGCCATGATGCTCTTGACACACAACTAGACTGGTAATGTACTGTAGAGATACCTGCTTGGGGCTGGGGTAAGGGTGTTTTGAGGTTTAACACTGAAGAAAACAACTGGTTGGGGTTCAGGTTGTGTTTGGGTTCAGGTTAATGTAAGGGAAAACACAAATCGACGGAGAAACAGACTTTATGGTCCATCCACATGGCTGTGAGGGATCGTGGGAAGTAAATTTCGTCTTCTACCCATATCTGCGAAGGTCTGCGCCAACCCAAGATTTGTGACCACAGGGACTTTAGGCAAAACAAGCATGCCGATGGCACTCTCACTTTCACATTTTCCCAATTCTTGGTGCTATTCTTGTTAAGCAGTTGCACACACCATTTTATCTTATCTTATCTTATAGACCCAATTGGCCTTAATAGATCCACGCTGTGGGTTTGACTATGTTGCATTATGAGATTTTATTAGAAAATATTACAATGGATACATTTCTGTAGGAAATGGTTATTGAAAATTACAGTTGCTGTCTTTGCTTCCATTGAGCAGTGTCCTCTTCATTATGTGATGCAGAAAGACACTGTGAATAGAGCTGGTAGAAGTCTTTTGCTCAGTCACAGACTCGTATATTAAACAATTTGAGAGAAAATTCTATGATTGTAGCACTGTAATAAATCGGAGAGTAACTTGCATTGAAGGGATATGGTTTGTTTCTCTTATAGTCATCTTATTATATTTTTAAAATGAATGAAATGAAATGAATACTGCTGTGTCAAAACTGAATAGAGGTGAAAGAAGAGAGAAACACATCTCATTGATTAAAAAACTTCACCTAATTTTCCTCCTTGTTGTAGAGCGTTATAGGGATTTTTCCACAGACATTTATGTTAAATACTTCACTGATAGCACTTCTATAATCCAAGACAAGATAGCTATGCTACCGGAAGTATCCTACTCATGCCTCCAGCTGTGTCTTTCATTCACATGACTCTCTCATCTCCCTTTCTCAAAAGTCTCTCATTTGATATTGAGCATTTCCTTTGCTTTGATGTGATTGGCTCACAGTCAGGGGAAGTGGATGGTAGCCAGAAAGCGACAAAGTTTTCAGAACAGGCCAAGACCAAACGTTATTGTATGGAAAAGTTACTGGCCAATATGGTATGTGACCTTTATTGATATATCTACTAAAGATTTACCGTCAGTCGGTCAATACGGCCTCCTCCTCGGGTCCAGAGGTTTCAATTCACACAAGGATAAAAGATCTAATTTTGAACCTCGAGTCCGTCCATCCGTGGCTGCTGAAACAAGAAGAAACTGCATGCTGTCTGATTCTGGTCACTGGAGCCCAGAACCTGTGGTGATGCAGATCTTTCTGTTCTTGTGCAAATGAAGTATTCATCATTTCAAACCTCATAAGACATTTTCAAAATACTGAGTGTATCTAGTGCCGATAAGCACGGTGATGAACAGGTTTTTGCTTTAGGCAACAGGAGGGAATCCTTAAGCCACTATCACACCAAGAAATAAGATCTCACTTCAAATTCATTTTGAGACTAAATAAGAAGACACCTTTGACAGGCAGTTTTACACAATAAAGTCATATCTGTCTCTTACATTCACTTGAAATGTCAGGCAGTGTAAGTTTCTTTATTTCTGGCTCTTCTTTGGGCTTCAATGCAGCAACACAACATATGATATATATATTTTGCCTGCAATTACAAGGTAGTGTATAGCACCACCCCAAATCTGATAATACCCAACTCATCGGCTCTTTTTACTTCTTCTATTCTTTTGAAAATAATTCATGCTTAAAAGTTATGATCGTGATTTGTAATATTTGGCAGGACAATTTAGAAACATGTACTGAACATCGCATTTTACTCTGTATTGAGGCTGCAAATTGTAGGACAAAATCATATTTGCAACAGCTGCAGATTAGGGAATTGGACATGGACCCTCTAATTTCAAGCTGCGGTGAGAAAAAAGTTTTCTAAAGGTTCATTTTAGAGCCTTTAGATTCTGCACAAAAACAGACACTTGCAAATGTGGGAGTATCAGTAGGCTATATTTCGACTACCTATTTATTTCATGATATTACCATACCCCTCATAAAATTCCTCCTACATGACAGAAAAGGTGCTTCCAGCTTCCAAGATGGTTTGATATCTATGTCACATGTTTCTGGGCCAGAGTACGTCAAAAACTGCTCCTAAAGCCTCAGAACATCTGGCCCAGAGTCTGCTCAAGTTTTTACTGTATAACTGAACTTGTCATAATTAGGCCAAAAGACCCTCAAGTGGGACTACAGAATAAATTATAAATGCTGAGACTGTTTGGTCTGCTGGCACAATAAGTGGCTGGCTCAATGTGTTTATAGGAATACCCACAGAAAGACATGTTGCCCTTTCATTGTTACATACAGAAACCTTTTTCTGTGAAAACAGCAATTTTTCTTTTACTCCCTACAGTTTTTCTTTTACACTTTTATGAGGGATAAGAATCCAATTTCCCCCTGTGTGCCCTTCACCCACAGCCTGGTCATCATCTTCTCCATTTTAAACCCTTTTCCTCCGTTGTCTGCTCTGTTGACCACACCGTCCCCTGCTCAGTGTAATAGGTTTTGTTTCAAGCAATACAAGTAGATAAGTAGCTCAGTTAAACAGAAACAGTTCAACACAACTGGAATTACGCTTATTATTTTCCTCCTTCCCAGAGAGTTAGATAAGATACCTCTCTCATATCTGTGTGCTATGAATAAATCAAGAGCCAGCAAGTGATTAGCTTAGCTTATCATACAGACTGGAAGCAGAAGCAGGAATATATATATATATATACACACACACACACACACACACACACACACATACACACACACACACACACACACATTGGCTTATATATAAAAAAAAAAAACAAGTTATGGTTTTATGGGGAGTTAAATGCTGTAACTGTTTCTGGGTCAACAGCAGCCAGGTGCAGTGACATCCTGGAGAAGCTGCTGGTAGGCATATTTAAAATTTTGGAGGAAGCCAGGCTACCTGTTTCCCTCTGCTTCCAGCCTTTATGCTAAGCTAAGCTAATTGCTGGCATTATCTTCATACTTAACATACAGACGTGAGACTAGTATTGATCTTCTCATCTAACTCTTGGCAAATGGAAAAAAATCATCCAGTTTTGCTTGATAAATGACCTAAATAATGAAACAATTATAAAAAAAAAAAATTAAAACCAAATTCATTATTAATGTAATTGTTAATTAATCATCTAATTGTTTTAGCACTAATCTTGTCCTTTATTCAAACAACACAAAAAATCCCAGAGTCACGAAAAGTCTGTCTGTTTCTTATATTTATAAGACACTTGAATATGAGGCATGTAGATTGCTCCCATTTTGAGTGCATTTGTGTTTTGAAAACAGGGGATTAAGCACGTAATTCTAGAGCGCTGATACTCGTTAGCCTCTGCGTATGAAAAAGTAAAGGCACAAAAGTGTGTTTTGACAGGAGCTTTTTCATCTGTGATGGGTCACATTTTCACTGCTGCCTGCCAAGGTCTCCTGTCGCTCCTCCAAAAGCTGTCATTATTTTGATCTATAAATATATTACTTGGGTATTTGTTCTCTCGCTCTCTCTCTCACTCTCTCTCTCTCACACACAAACACACACAAATGAATGTAATGCAATGCACAAATTCTTATCCATGCACTGCCAGGCGTGTGCACGTCGACATAAAGATGCAGCCATGCTGTTCTTTACTCTGAAGTCTTGAAAAATGAATCCAGAGAATCCTCTTCTCCTTACATGGTCCCTGAAGGCACCAATGAAGAAGAGTTTTGTTTCATTTTTGAATCCCTTTAAGGGCTAGTGAAGATATTGGTTGATGTGTGAGAGCAGAAAGAGCTCAACATTACACTTTCATCTTTACCTGTAATCATTTTTCCTCTACCACTCATCCCTCTCTCATGCCCCCTGTCCTCTCCCCTCCTCTCCTCCTTCTCCCTCTCAGTATGAATTGATTTAGTCTTATTACCTTACACACCTGCCCTCTGGTTTGGCTCCACTCTTATCTCCCTCTCCCACATAGACACACATATACCAACTACTGCCCCCCCCCCCCTCCGGCTCCCTCTCCCATACTCACGCATACACAAACACACACAGACACAGTAATCAGATCCAGCAATCTCTTGTATTTTTGAATACAGCAGCGAAAGTGAGATACGGATGCAGTCTCAGCTTTCAGCTCGGCTCCATATCAGCATATCAGCCTAACTGTGGTCACGTAGCACCAAAATAGAAACACAGTATGTTTTTGAATGTAGGAGACATGGTGGTGGCAGAGCGTGTGTGTGTGTGTGTGTAGAGCAACACTGTGCTCAAGTATGATCCACCTGTATGAAACCTGCATGAAAACCGGGCACATTCATGTCATTATGCAACACCTAGGGTAAAAATAGCACAGATTAGAATCTATGAATATATACAATATATTGAAAATACTGTATAGAGCAGTGAACTTTTGTGAGTTGATGTGTCCTATAGATATATCGCACTGTATAATACCTATTCTATTATAGCAATAGAATGTGGTTTAAATGCAGCACAAGACCTTGTGATAGTACTATACCACTCACTACACCTACTGTAAACCAAAAATTTTCAGTGCCTTCAAAGTGGCCCGTGTACCGTATAAGATTGAAAAATGACTCATCTGATCAGCCGTGTTGTCAATACCTCCGCCCACCCAGCTTTTTGACCTACTTGAATACTTTTGGAGGTGAAATAACAACTACATGCTACGTCCAACCTTGTCACAGAGAAGACAAAGTTGACGACAGACATTTCTTGTTTTCAAATGTTAACACAATAATCAAATGTCAGCATTCAAAATAATACCCGCAGAGATAGGTCTGGCGATATGACTTCAAATCAATAACGATTATGGTTACTGAACAATTACTTTGGCGCTTATCGGTCTCTCTTGTTTTCATCCATGCGCTCTTCACATTCGGCGAAGTGATTGTGTTCCAAGTGATTAAACAAATTGGTGGTGTTACTTGTAGTTGCTGAAATAGTTTATCTGCAGTGTGTGCATGTGACTCCTTGTTCAGCATCGTCTTCACTGAAGTCAAAATGTGCCCAAACGGTGGACAACGCCATTCTTTTTAGGTAGAAGCTGCTGGGGCTGAGCCTCAGTGTTTACGCTCGTGTCATCCATGTTGCCAGTTTCGCACTGAGTGAACGTGGACTGACTGTAGTAGGACGGGCCGGAGACACGTGACTGAACACGAGGTAGTATTTTGTTAAGGGGACAGTTCATGAACGCACGCATTGGGGAGATTATAAACCGAAATAACCAACATGAGTGATATTAAGTTGGTGCGAGAGGTTCAAAGGTTGTTTAAGATACTTTTTTCGGTTAATTGCCCAGCCCGACTCACAGACTCTAGTTGCATCTAGATTCACATTTTCAGCCATCCTACCCATCAGAGTCCACAAGAACAGCATCCAAAATGGCTCAAATTAAAGTATTTAAAATTATATATGTGTGTATATATATGTGTATATATATATATATATATATATATAGACGTTCCCTGCTGGCATTTCTTAGCAGTGCCTAGTCAGTGACTCTGCATTGTGGATTTTCTTTTTTACATTTGCTAGAAGCACGTGTGTTGGAGCTTTCTTACACTTTGCTCACACTCGCGGCAACATTTCCTTTTGAGGGGATAGAAGAGGTTGCTTGTGTTCCTGCCTCTAGCAACAATTGTTGCTTTGTAGTCTGCAGATAATTGCACATTCAAGTTTTTAAAACCAAAGCGAGGCCACACTGTGTCTGTATCACTGCCTGTTTTTGTTGGCTTATCAGTGACATCGCTTATATTAGCAGCTGCACTTTACGGTGTGACATTTAAAGTCCATGCTATATTGGTAAAATCCATATCATAGCAGGACACATCTCTACCTGTTTGCAGAAGTTATTATACTGTCCTCATAGAAGCAGCAAATTTGAAAACTGCAAATAAAATAAAAAAAACCCACAGAAACGCATAACCTGAACAAATATTAACACAAAGTGAGTCTCTCCTCTGAATCGGATATAATCATTCACCGAGTCTGATGAAAGCAGGCCAATATCATTTTGCAATCTGTAGGCCTTTTGCAGTGCGGAGGACATGATTGATTGAAATAAAGGGAGACGATGCGTAATGCCGACAGTGTCAGCTGTCCAATCCCCAGAAAGGATTTTATGATTGATGGCAGGCAGTAGCATTTAGAAGTCTCACACCTCTGCACTGCACTCTCAGCACTCACCGTGATTACATCTGAGAGGGTGTGTGTGTGTGTGTGTGTGTGTGTGTGTGTGTGTGTGTGTGTGTGTGTGTGTGTGTGTGTGTATGTCAGAGTTAGTGTGTGTGAGAGATGCAGGAAAAGGAGAACGAGAGCAGTGGTGTTTGTGTGTGAGGCTGCATGTGTGGGGTTGATTACGGTGGCGAACATTTGCCTGCTTGCATGTATTTCTGTGTGTGTGAGTGTGTGTGTGTAAAGGTGAAGGTGCAGTCTGTCCACATGTGATTGTGTGTGTGTGTGTGTGTGTGTGTGTGTTGCTGTGGAAACCTGAGTGCTAGTGGTGTAAATGTGGGACTGAAGCAGGGAGGGAAGCAGTGAAGGACAAGAGAGGATGTAGCAGAAAGGGATAGATGGAGGGAGGAGTGAGTTGGGGATTGAGGGATGCATACGTAGGAGAAGACAAATAAATGTGCACCAGACAAAAGTGCACAAGACAAAAGTCAGAGGAAGAAATGGAAGGTGTTGAGGATGGATGGATGGTTAAATAAAGCCTCAGCAGATGGTGACAGCGAGACAAGGTGGTGTGAAGGGGAGGAAGGAATGGATAAGGACAGAAAGCTGTAGGGAGGAGGGAAAGGATGGATTCGAAAGAGAGGGATGGAGAGAGAAGGAGTGATGTTTGAGCAGAGCTGTAGAAAGATGGGTCACGTAGATGGATGTACAGAAAGGAGTGAAGGACACATTAAGGTGTGGCAGAGGGGAATAAAAAGGTGAGACGGAGACGGGGGAGGAGGGGAGGAGATGTGCTGATGGGTGGACAACTTTAGAGACGTGTTAAGTGCGAGTTACCACTTGTTTTGCCACACACAAAAAGTGAGAAAATTATCTGCTGAATGTGAAGACATCATTTTTAGTTGTGGTGGTTTTAAAGGTTTGGCTTCTTTTGATCGATCACAATTTAGTGGCATTTTTACTGACACAAAATACATCATCTGAGAGGGGGCACTGTCAAGAGGTCAGCATTTTTCTGTGCCTTTTGAAACCAATTACAAATCCCCGTTGATACATAAATCCAGTTTATGATGTGACACCACTACGGTTAACATTAGGTTCATTTAAGGCACAAAAACAACCTGGTTAGGTTTTGGAAAGATCATAGGTTGGGTTTAAAACAAGTACGTTGTCAAGGGACCTTTGTTGTCGTCATGGTTACAATAAAAAAACATGTGGTTAAGGTTTTGGTTCCTGTCCATCCACCCCACCAAAACTACTATGTGCAGTAAAGTACTCACCTACCAGCAACTCTAAAACTCACTTATTAATATGTCAGTAACACTGACAAGTGTAAAAACAAGTTGCTGCTTTTTGCTCAGCCAAGAAATAGTTGTGCACATAGCCCCGGATGATGACTCCAGCCTCATACGGAACAGACAGATATAAGAGTTGGTTTAATCTTCTCATATAACTCTCGACAAGAAAGTGAATACGCATATTTTCCAAAATGTCAAACTATTCCTTTGAACTTCCTTGCAGTAGCCCTCTCTAATCACAGAAACGTCTGTGAAGAAGTGTAGCTGCTTTAGCTCTTAATCTAATGGCTCAGAGTGTCAACAGATGCTGTATTAAATGCACAATGGCCTGGCACAGACTTACTTACTTTGTTTCCAACAAGAACACAGGGAGAAACGTTATCATGTGGCTCAGCTGAAAAAGTTGAAAAGTTATGAAACATGACAGGTCTCTGCATACTTCCAAACAATGCTTATCCACTGATTATTATTCAGTTGGAGTCCTGTTTTATCCCGTTTTATTTCAAGTTAGTACATAGTATAGTTCTTGAACTTAATTCCTGTCAAACTATTTTGCATATTTAATAATTCAAGGTCCGAATTCTCTTTTTGTAAAGTTGTTCTCACATTGTTCTTGTCTGTCATTACAGCTGTCTCTTTGAATAATGAGAGTGGCAAAATTACCGGTTTGTTTTTACAAACACTCAAGCACACAAGTATTTTTTTATTATTATTATTAAAAATGCAGATGGTGACCCTCAAAGTGATTGTGAGGAATAAATCATCTGGAGGTGTGTGTGTGTGCATGCGTGTGTGTGTACGCACTTATCCAGTAACTGTGTACAACTGCTTCTTTGTACTGACATGCACAGTGCCTGTTTCTGAATGTGTGTGTGTGTGTGCGTGCGTGCGTGCATGCAAATTTTTGTGTGTCTGTGTCCCTGAGTGTGTTTTCAGATGTAGGGTCAGTGACAGGGCAAACAGCTGACTAATGGAGACTTGTGTGTGTATGTGTGTGGTTTTCAGCAGAGTCAAGAGGACACAGCAGGATAGGTGAGATGGCAGTTGACTAATGTGTATCTGTGTGTGTGAGTAAGTATGCCTGTCAGGTCAATGACTCCCCAGGTCCTAGTGGCGGGCATCACATTGCTGGTGCAGAGTTGTGGGTGTGTTGCTTTTTTATTCGTGTTGGTAACTGAACCAGCTAACTGCTTACTCGCTAGCTAGTGCTAGTCAGTCGCAATAGTTTTTGGAAATTCTCTCTATTTTCTATTATCTACTTTTTGCTTTTCTGTTCACTTTGCACTGGCATTTTGTTCACCAGCGTACACCATTTTTCGAACAAGCTTGCTAACGAGTGGCCAGTTAGTAATATGGTTAGCTTGTTAGCTTATCTCATTCACTTACGCAGCAATAAGTGGTTCCAGTTTGTTCAAAAGACATATTTGTACCCTTGAATCCTGTCTCATTAACGCTCTACAAACCACTGTTCTTTTGGGAGGAGGTTAAAGAAAAAACAACACAGCTAGTAAGCTTAATTCACTTTGGACAGTCCAGCTCTCCAGCTCCTCAAACGTTGGCGCTGTAAAGACATCTTGGTATTGGTCAATGGTGCAAATTAACCAGAACTATTCTTTTATTTTTCCTGGCTACATCACTGGTCGAAGGAGGTGTGCTGTTGTTACTTGAATTTCATCAGGAGCAAAGTGATCACACTAACCATGGCTACTTTAGATCAAAGTTCTGTATAATTCTTTGTATTGTAAGTAATGCTAATAATAGTTTCAATAAGAGGAAATCCACGCCTAAGTACAGAGTGTAATTCCCTATAGTTGCAACAAATCTGGAAGCAAGGCATGTTGGGAAGAGAAAGATTTTGTAATGTGTTTTGTTTTGTGTGTTTGCTCTAACAGCATTGGTGTGGCCGGGCTCAAGCATCTCCACAAAATCAACAGCGCTTGTTTTTAGCTCCCAATTTTCAGGAGAAATAAATTGCATCCTTGTAACTTTCCAAGCACAAAAGGAGATCCCCATACTGCATCTTAAAATGAAATATCGATACCAAAGTAACTTTGCTGTAGTTTGCTTTGCTGTACAGTTATCTTCATCTTTGGTGATTTGGGAACCATTTTGGCATTGCACAGCAGAGTTTATCTGGCCCACTAATAATACTGCATCCATAGTTTATGGCTCAACAAGATAAAATTCACCCATGAGCACTTCATGTGCCCATCACAGTGTCTGGCTGACAACCAGCTGCACAAAACTATCTTAGTGCACCAAAAGTGATATGTGTGTCTTTTTTATGTGATTTGTCAAGTCAGTTTTATTTATATAGTGCCAAATCATAATTTAAGTTATCTGAGGGTATGTTTCATGTAAAGCAGGTCTAGACTCTTTGTAATATTACATTTGTGTAACTTTACTGAACACTCATGTGGCTATCAGGCTAGAGATTGCCTCTCATTTTTCAGTGCTAAACACTCCTTGTAATGCATTTTATACGGCTGCAAGCTGGTGTGAGTTTTTATTGGCTGTGATAGTTTAATTTTTATTAGATACAGAAAGGGAAAAATGAGTCCAACAAACAGTCTAATGGAGAACTTAAAAGATTTCCTCTGAGCCTATTATAACTCTCAGATCTGTGTTCTATGCACATGCTGTTTAGTGTTAATGACATTTTCATTTAATAAACGTTTTGCCCTATTGCTGAGTGATATTACATGTAAGTGATTCAATCTTATTAGGATTATTAATAGAGGAAACTGAGCAGTTAGCAGGCATAGGGATCACCATGATGGCAAAGATAGCAGTGAGAGTGTAGTAACAAAGATTATGCAAAACTTACTCACCCCCCATGAGCGAAGATTTTAATATTAATGATAAGTACATTAATTTTAAATCAGTAAAGTTTACCACCACATCATTCCCACAGTTCTTATCCCAAATGGCCTCCAAACTGAAGTGCTGACTCGCTTGTCATGCCATTAACTTAATGAAAAACAAACATGTAGAGACACAAACACACACATGCTGACACACACTGGTCCTTTGTGTTTTTTTCTGTGTAGAGAGAGAGAAAAAAAATCAGTGGAGACTTTGTAAGAGCTTTTGTTTTTGGCGCAGGCGGACAATGCTGAAGCTGGGATTTTTGTTTTTGCAATATCTTTAAGTAGTGTGACAGTCACAGTGGCAAGTTGGCTTTGAGAGGATGGACACAGGCACAGACTTTGAAACGCACACGCACACACACACACACGCACACACATGCACACACACATGCACACTCACTCACACACAGACTTGATGGATTGAAGTGGCTGATAAATCACATTACAGTAAGAGCATTTGGAGGACCAAACGAACAGTATTCTAGGCAGCAACTCTGGCAATGTGCACATAAACACACACACTCTTACACACACTCATATATTTATTTTATTTAGTCAAGTGAGGGAAAACTAGTTGCCAAGAACACTGATACATTTTCATTTAATTTTTATTAATATATAAGTAATAAAAACTTTTTATTGTCTCTCTATTTTATGTCTTTGGAAATGAATGAATATCTGTGTGTGTTATAGACTGTTGGTCAGACAAAACAACAACATAAAGGTGTCACCTTGGGTTCTGGAAAACATGATGTTTCACTATTTACAGGCATTTAATGGACAAAATGACTATTCAATAAATCCAAAAAATGACCGACAGATTAATCAATAATGTAAATAATCGAAAGTTGCAGCCCCAGTATAGAATATCAGTTTATTGATCAGTGTCCTTTTTTATTTGTTAGTGCTCAGATTTCATCTTGTCGTGACTCAGTAAGCACCTGCAGCCACACTTAGTCCTACAAATAAATATGTTTTCGTGACGCTATGAGAAACATGTACAAAACAAATCACAGGTAACTTAAGGATGAGTAGTCATAAGGAGTGAGTTACAGGTGACCCAGAAGACCCAGGAAGCAGAGATAAGGCTGGTGCAGCTTAGCCTTGAACGAAAAACATGTTTGGCCTTATTGGAAAACGCTGTGTGTTTGGTGTGTAGTAGCAGGTAGCTACTGACGCTGATGGAGAAGCTGCAGTGGCTTCCAGATTTACAGCATCATAATTGGCTTACGTGCAATCTGCTTGTGGGCGTTTTTGTACAGTAAACACACGGACGAGCCTTCATGTCCACATGCACTGGGAGCAAGTGCTGGCTGGATGTGCTCCACTCACAGTGAATGGGCGATCAGCAATGTGGCCTCAGTGATAGCACCCAGAGTAATATTATGGAAATATGGCCACATTTTCTGCTTCATAACAGGGAGCAGGAGGAAATAAAGCGCCCAGCGCCCATTGATGCTATGAGCGCTGCGAGCACAATGAAGCTCATTTAAATAAGGTGACAAAGTTGGCCGGCAGTTCATTGTCAGCTGGGACACCACAGGTTCTTTTCATGTCTCCCATTCAGCCCAGGACACAAAGTTAATTTAATCTTGGCCCGCGACCCAGACACAATAAACCGCACTGATGCTATTGTCTCCTGACTTACTGAAGGAGCTGAAACATTTCGGGAAACAGCTTGTGTTCAGAAAGTCTACCTGGCTGTTTTCATGCTGCAGTCAGTTCTAAGATTCAATAAATGAACAAAAGAATCACACCTTTTCGTGTTTTATATCATTTATTGAGTCAAAGTAATCCTTTTTTTTTCAAAAATCTCAAATTATGCAACACACACTCTCTTACATTCTGCTCTTGTACATGTGTATATACACAGATGCACACACCACAACCACTAATGATGTGGTTGATTTCATTTGGTTCCCATGAGGTTGTTCAGAGAGAGGGAGAGGCTAATATCAACTTACAATTTTGTGTGTGTGTGTGTGTGTCTGTGTGTGTGTGTGTGTGTGTCTGTGTGTGTGTGTGTGTGTGTCTGTGTATGTGTGTATTAATGTGTGTTAATGTGTTTTGTGCAGTCTTAATGTTTCTTAGCCCGCTGGGCGTCCATCTGTGGGTTTGTCTGGTGTCATTTCCACTCTACATATCCCACTACTACACACACACACACACACACATACACACACACACACACACACACACACACACACACACACACAGAGACTTAAAATACTAGCTAAACTAACCACACATCACATGCATCCCCTCACACAGACACATGCGCTTAACACACACACACACACACACACACACAAAGCAAGAGCCCCTGGGTACAATAGAGGTGCCTCCTAATACTTCCTATTTATCATGCTGCAGTTGAACCCCCTCTATTCTACAGAACCCACGCCTCTCTCTCTCTCTCTCTCTCTCTCTCTCTCTCTCTAACACACACACATTTTATTCTCATAAATGCACTGCCTG
This sequence comes from Seriola dumerili, assembly GCF_002260705.1. Classification (NCBI taxonomy): domain Eukaryota; kingdom Metazoa; phylum Chordata; class Actinopteri; order Carangiformes; family Carangidae; genus Seriola; species Seriola dumerili. Next base: position 9,996,291 of record NW_019174280.1, read on the forward strand.
CATAGATTGGCCATTAAGATATAAGAGTGTACGAACAGAAAACCATTGGTGGGCTGATAATTCATTTACAGACTGACTGAGGAGGGATGATTTAGTTTGTGTGTGTGTGTGTGTGTGGTGCATAGTAACACGGAAACCGATTAAGTGAGGGAGGCGCGGGGTGAGAGGGGGAGAGACGAGGAAGGAACGATAATTGGAGCGGAGGGAAGAAGAAGGGAGAGAAAAAAAGGCTGATAGCAACAGAAAAGGGAGAGGAGGAGAAGAAATGATGGAGGAGAAAGGGATGAGGAAAGATCAAAATCAAAGATGAGAGAAAGGAGAATAAAGCAAAAAAAAAGACACGAGAAAGGTGAGATAGAAGGGAGCGGTTTGTGATAAAGGAAAGCAAAAAGTGAGATGAGAGAAAGGGAATGGCACGGGGGGGGGGGAGAAAAAGAAGGAGGGAAAAGGCAACAAGCGTAGGGAGCCTGAGCCATTAAGGAGCCAGGAGAGGAAGAGCAAAAAGAACAAATCCGTTTGCACAAATTGCATAACTCGTAATATCTGTTTGAAATCATTGTAGCTTCACTGCAAAGTTTTGGATGTACAACCACGGGCGTAACAAGGTTTTACCCCCTAACAGCTGAAAAATCTATCATGAGCTTTTGATTTATGTATGAGAAATATGAAATTGAAAGAGCCCCACCCCGAACAATAGCTTCCACGGGTTTTGTCCATCTCTGTTGTCTTCTCATCTCTTATGTGCTTTTGTCAGGATTGGTCCAGTGTAGATCAAAGCGGCAGAGCAAATAAAACATATTGAGACAAAGCTGAGCATTTCACTTTTTCTGCTTTCCTCTGATAATGTCAGCGTTTCTTTGGTCAGGCTGGAAAAAAACAGACAGACAGATAAAGGAAGATTTTAAAGGCAGACAAACAGATGGACAAGCTCACCATCAAAGACTCTTAAATTTGCAACCACATAGTTTGATTAATAAGGCAGAGACAGAGCATCAGAGAGCGAGTGACCGACCAGGCAGGGGAGACAGAGGAACAGAAGGAGAGAGAGAGAGAGGAGGGGAAGAGGTGGAAAAAATGGGGCAGTGAGAAGAAGACAGGTGCATATCTTTGGATAATGTGTATGATATTAATCATAATCAGTTGGTCAATCATGCTAAATAACTGTAAAGAGCTTCTTCTGCAGCTCGCAATTATTGCTAATGACACATTCAGCCCAGTATCAGCACAGGGCTACACACACACACACACACACACACACACACACACACACACACACACGTTCTTGTTTGAGGGAGTCTAACGTTATCTGATTGATAGTCTGCAGAGAGAGAATGTCCTCCAGCTCTGTGTGTGCGCGTGTGCGTCTTTCTACGTATCCATGTTGTCTGGCTTTGTTTTGTGCGCGTGCTTATCTGTGTGTATTTGGATTTGTGAAAGATGTGAATGCGTGTGGGTGTACTATTGTGTGCGCACCATTCAGATGCCACTGCTATAAATAACCCTCCGTCTGTGTTTTGAAATGGGGACATGTCATTAATTGTGCTTCGCAGTTTGAGGTTATGCTCAGATCTTCTTTGACAAGCTACAGATAATTTGATTGGATGAATGATCCTTTAGTCCGTCATGTTACCGGCTGAATAAGGAAATTCATGCTCAGAAATCAGTATAAATATCCTCTATGTCTGGCTTTATCATCAACTTTTGTCACTTGTCATTCAGTGGTATGTATTGTATATTCTTCCGCCGTGTGTCTGTCTTTAGGAAATTCAATGCTCCTTATCACTGCTGTGCTGATGATATGCAGCTGTAGTTCTTATTGAAACTGAGTGATACTCAGTCCCGTTTAAGTTGTTTTGAGGATATTAAATGCTGGATGGCCAAACGTTTCCTTCAGCTAAATGACAGAATTTTTTTATCATTGGTTCTGACAATTTCCTTTGTAATTCTCTGGGGTCTCTGTCCTCAAATCTCAGTTCACATGCCAAAAATCTAGGTGTCATCTTTGACTCTGCTTTAAAATTTGACAACCAATTCAATTCTGTCATTCGCAGTAGCTTTTTCCACACAATGGCGATAGCAAAGATAAAACCTTTTCTTTCTTTTTACATTCTTTAATTACCTCGTGTATCAACTACTGCAACTCCCTTTATGTGGGAGTCTGTGAGTCCCTCCCTGTCTCACCTGCAGGTGGTTCAAAGTGAAGCTGCGAGACTCCTCACTGGTACCAAGAAGAGAGACTGTATCTCCCCTGTCTTGGTCTCCCTCCACTGGTCACAAGTCAAACATACAATTGATTTTAAGTTTTGAGTTTTGTCGCTCTGCATGGTTTAGCACCAGCCTCCAATCTCCTCAGTCCATATTCTACATCCAGACCACTCACATCATCCGATCGATTGCTTTGGTTACGATCGGTTACTTCCACCACTTTAAAAAACTTCCTCAAATTCCCTTTGAGTCTCCTTAAATTTTAATGTCATGATGAAATTGTTCTGAAATTTTTTCTTTTACAGTTATTTATCTTTTTTGCTTTTGTTTTAAAATGTTTTCTGTAAAGCATTTTGGTCCTGTTGAACATGCTCCATTTTGACTTGACAAATGTCAATCAAAACCAAATGTAAGTCTTGCATTAGGAAAACAAGGAAGAAAAATTTGAACAAAGAAACTAAAATGACAGTACCAGGATTTACGGTTACAAAAACAGACTTCAGCCAGACTTGTTTTTCATTGTTGTTTCCAGGCATAGGGAGCAGAATCCAGCTGACAGAAAACAAAAGAGCCATGGCAGAAATAGATAGAGACAGAGGGGTGGACAGTCACAGACAGAGAGGGAAGATCTGTTGAAATACCAAACTGATTAGTCGGTGTTTCTGACATTTAAATGCCACGTTTACATAAAGAAATGTTTCCTAAGAATATTAATCACTGTAGTTAATTCACAAGGAGATGTGAAATGGATCCATAGTGCTCCTGGCGGGATAGAGGGACAGAGGGATGAGGCAGTGAAGGACAAATACAGAGGGAGCACTGGCAGAATGGTGTGCTATTGGTATTAATGAGAATGTCACAAAAATAGGAACCAGTGCATATATATGTATTGTTAGTTGAGTTATTATTATTCCGCTACAAGTCTTTGCTTTCTTTATTATCCAGCAAAGATGCAGGTATGATAACGACCCTCAAAACCCAGTGGTGTTCAACAAACCATGATGGGACAAGCAATACATAAAGAAATTCCATTTATTTAATGGCTTTTATCCAAAGTAGCGTAAAGTCGTGGGAATGCAAATGTTTCAGCATACAGTAGGTTATTTCAGTGTAAAATGAAACCTCCGGCAACTCCGTCATCTTTTAAGTCAATGGTCCGAACAGGAACACAGTCCATTGAGTTAATAGGTGAAATCATGTTGTCTACCTTGAAACATCTTCATCTCGGCTGCTGGGCTGAAAAAACTCCTCAACATGCGGCGCCGTGATGCTCTTGTACTTGTTGGAGGTGAGAAAGAACTGAGCGTATTCCAGCACTGAAGCACTTTGTCAGTGCCATTCCAGTTTCAAGCTGAGAACAAAAAAAAAATGACAAAAGGACAAGGGGAAGACAAGCAGACACAATAGCTGAGAGAGGGATTTCCCTCTGTCGCATTTCTGGTGAGGCAGTAGAAATGAGACTTACGTAAGGTCTATCTGTCTGTCTTTCTGGTGACATTCCAGTTAAGTATGTGGGACATCCATGGGACCTAAATTGTAGTTACAATTTGTTCAGGTGCTGGGGCTTATTATTGCAAATTAGGCGAGAAACTGGATTTTGCCTGTGGGCCAGCAGTTGCTCATCATCTCTACAGCACAGCTTTCATTAACACACTGCCATCTCGATCCATCTCAGTTGTTCCACATGACACATCAGGGTACTTACAGGGTGTTGCTAACTGGCTAACACTGCCTCCATCCGCTCTTTCCATCTGTTGATAAGCCATGGCAGCCAGATATATAAAAACTGACATTCTGCTGGGCCAACAAAAGTGCAAAACAGATGAACCAAACTCGTAGAATCTGGACAGGGATCTATGAGTAGGACAAGTGTTGGGTTAGACTGATTTGTTGGGCCAAGACTTTCGATATCAGCTGTTGGCCACTCATGCATTGTTCTGTAATTATGACTGATTGCCTTTCTTGACGGCTACATAAAACAGGTCATAGAGACAATGGTCTTCTATATTCTTACACATTGTATTCATTATATGGATTGTTAAATTACATTTTTTTTACATTGGCTCTTTTTAATGTAAAGGCAATAATGTGTCCTGTATCACTGAAATGATGGATGGGTAACTGTATTCAGCTGCTATAAGAGGTTATCTAGTATAAATAATTTCTCAAGTTTGAATTTCATCTGCATGATCTGGGAACATTAACACTGAGCTTCAAGTTATTTGAACCCTGGAGCATGTAGAGTACTACTTAAGTTTGTTTGGGCAGGCCAGATCAGTGCCCTTTGAACTCTGGTGCAGCAACTGCCTGAAGTCACTGTTCTTGAACCTTTTCCAATGGTCCGAGGTGCTTGTGGCCGCTACCTTCCACCTTGACTGAACCATGTTTTTTTAAACATCATTGTTAAACATACCAAGCAACTTTTGATCCCTTGAGCTAATCAGATCAGTTATTTAGTGTGTTTTGTTTTTTTTTTTGGTTTTGTGAGAATTCATGAGCTAAACTGATCATCACTGTTAATTTCCTAGATCACATCGTAGTATACAGTAGAATGTATGTCTCCTTCTGCTTCCAGCAGTCTTTCTTTGGTGTCTTAAATACATGATGTCCAGTTTCAGTCGGAGACTGTCAGAGAAGTTCATTGAAACCTAAGTCATGAATAGAAACGGGGTGGGATAAAACCACACAGTGTTGTATGATAACAACCTGTAGTTAATTGCCAAGAAGGTGGTGTAAACAATGAACAGAAAAGGTGCAAAGTATGTGATACAGGCACTCTCTCGTTACCAGCATGTGAAGAGTTCGATTCATGCCTGTTTTCTCCAGCTGAGGAATATTGAATACTTCGGCTTATTGTGTCATGTCTAGACAACTGTAAATCCCTTTTCACCTCTGGGCCAGCTTGTTTACAAGTGATCAAAAATGCTGCTGCAAAGCTTTTGATCAGGGGCCGCCATGGCTCAGGTAAAGCGGGTCGTCCAAAAATCGGAAGGTCGGTGGTTCGATTCCAGGCTCCTCCAGTTCACATGTGGAAGTGTCCTTGGGCAAGATGCTGACCCCCAAAAATTGCCCCCAATTTATCATGGGTGTGAGTGTGTGTGATAAAGAAGTGCTGTGTATATAGATATTATATATAGAAAAAAAAATGCATGGGTGAAAGTGGCTTGTAGTGTAAAGTATCAGATCCTCTTAATGGGCCAGTACACACCATCAGTGTTTGTTGATGGTTACACAGCTATAGAAACCCCTTCCCTCTTAGGGGGGGGGGCTATGTTCAACAGTTTCTGTAACTTTCCAAAACCAACAGGCTGACATTCACACCCACTTCGCGCAGTGATTGACCAGCAGTGTGGAGGAGAGAGAGGAAGCAGGCTTTGAACTTCTTGGTTCTTTGAACTATCTGTCACTTTTGTGTGTACACCTTGGTGCAACGCTGCGAAAGGAGAAACCGTCTGAAGATGTGCACCATTATCCACACACTTAAACAATCATCGCTTCTTGCACGTCTCAGTAGGCAGATGTCCATTCAAATGTATCACAAATTTTCACCGGCTTTGAAGAAAATCTGCAAAAGAAAATGCAAATGAAACAATGTAGGAAACATGATTGAAATGTGACATTTATGTTTGTTCAATGTATTAATTTATGACTTATGGAGAGTTACAATCTCACTTCACACAGATCTGATGTTTGTGTCATTCATTAAGTCACATGCTTTATGCACATCTTGAAGTCTGTTTCCATTGCTTTTTCTTACATTTTCCTTTTTATTGATACTTGCAAAACTTGCAACTTTTCTACCTCAGCCAAGCATAAAAATGTTTTTGCAATATTTTTTTTAATGAAACCTACATATTAATTGACAGCTTTTCACCCCCTCTTCCAGTATAGCTGTTTTTAATAGCTGAAACACTCTGGTTGGGTGACAGTATACATTCTCTTGATGAAAAATGAAAAGACAGAAAACATCCCATCATTCATCATTCACTTATGATGAAACTGTTCATAAAGTATGCGGAAATCTTGTCGCTAATCGCTTGTTGACCGGCGGAGAGAAATGCGCTTCTGGTGTGAACAGCCGTGTGGTCTGTACTGTACCCCCCTCCCACCACCACAACTCCCAACCGTGTGAGACTGTGCCTTTAAAGTCTGGAGTAAATATCTGAACACTGTGGGCATTTAAAAAAAAAAGAAAAAAAAGCAAAATAAAATTATTGTGTAAATGTTTTGAAACGTGTGTTATGAAAACGGTAAAAAAAAAAAAAAAGAGTGTAGTTTCAAACACCTTTTTTTTAGTGTGGGTGTTTTTCTTTTTTGTTGTTTTTTTTTTAGCCTCAGCATGTCAAGCTGTGGAGCCATATGATGAAATGCTAGCACAGAAATAAATATTAAGCCGTATCTTGATAATCTCCTTCACCTGCATAGAAAAGCCCCTAAGATCAGGAAATTTGAAAGGTGCACCTCAGGGCTCAGAAGGAGCTTAACACAACTCTCTGGAAAGTTCAACCAACTCATACAAAGGTAACATCGGCTATATCAGTCACAGGTACCGGCACCTATTCCCATGAAAGCACTGTTGTGACATTTGAGACCACAACCTTGACTACAACAGCCTAATGGCCTTCCTGTGATGTTCATTTAAATGGGACTCTCAGTTGGAGTTGTGTACAGTCTATCTATAGCTGAGTGACTGAGGGCATTATGGCTATTACAGATATAACTGAATAGTTGTGATGACAGTGAGTGGGCCTGAATGGAGGAAATTGGATATTTAATGGGGAGATTTTCACCTTTGATCATCATTGTCTCTTTCCATCACTGTCCTTCTTGTGTCTTACTCTTTCCTTCTCTACCATTTGCTCCCACTCCTTTATTCTTCCTTCCTCCCTCCCTCCCTTCTTTTCCCTACATCCTTTTATCTTTCCCCCCCTCTCGCTTTGCTTCCCCCATCTTCCCTGCCGTCTTTCCTCTCTCTCCAAGCCCCTAAGTAGCCACAAATGGTCCCTAATAGCCTCCAATGGAGATGAATTGATCGTTTTGTGAACTGAATCGATAGGAGATTGCTTTTGCTGTACACAGTGGGATACTCTGCAGGCAGGCGGCCTTAATTAAGTTAACAGTAAACCACGATTGCTTCGGAGTTTTATTAGGAGAATAAAGTTTATGATGATTACAGAGAGAAAAAAAAGTTATGGTTTTGGAATGGAAGCCAAGGAGGGAAAAACAAGGGCATATATTTACCTCGATGTGTGTCTGATTTGCTTGGATGTTGCTACTCAAGTCGTGATGCTCCCTGTCTGACTCATAAGTGTTTGTTGGATGTTTTCTCACTTCCTCTGCCTGTTTTTCTCTCCTCTCCATCCCTGCAGCTTTCCATACCTTCTCTCCTCCACCATCTCTTTCTCCAGAGTCTTCTCACTACCTATCCCACCCTACCCTGTCTGACCTCAGCTCCTTCCCTTCATCCCTCCCCCCTTTCCCTCCCTCTCTGTCGTCTATAATGGGATGAGCAGCAGAATTTGATCAGCAGTTTTTTAAAGGTCACAGAACCAAGCGAAAACTCTCAGCCAAAGCGCCGAGGGAACGAGGGAGGGAAGGACGAGATTGAGGAAGGGAGGAGGCAAGCGAGAGAGATAACAGGCTGGCAGAGCCGAGGGAGCAGAGGGAAGAAGAGCTAGAGAGGGAAACGCCACATGGAGAGAGGACAGAAGGTGGAAATGGAGGCAATGGAGACAATGGAGATGGCGAAGAAAGAGAGGAAAAAAGAGACAAGAAGGGGAAGGTAGTGCGGTAATGGAGGAAAGAGATGGAAGGGAAGAGGGAAGAGGCAGATGAGGTAATTTGCTGTTTTATGACACAACAGATCTGGTAACAGATGAATGCATATTAAATATGTAGGAGAGGAAGAAGAGGATTGAGAGCAGGGGGTGACAATAAGAGGAGGAAAGAAGAAAGAGGTAGGCAGGAAATGAGAAAATGAGAGAAGATTAGCAGAGTTAGGAAAGAGTGGGCGGGAGAGGGAAGAAGGTAAGGAGGGAGGAATGGAGTGGCAGAGGGACAGAAGATGAGACATTTTCACTTCTCTCACCCACTGTCTCTCTGTCATTTTCTTCTCTTCCATGAGTAACCGTCAGATCTTAATCACCTCTCCATCCCTTCAGGCCCTCTCATCAGATCTCTCGGCCTGTCTCTCTCTGTCCCTCGTCTTCTTATTCTCTCTCCTCTCTCCTCTGTCCTCTTCTTCTGTTAAGATAAAAGACACTTTTATCGCTCTGCAGTGTCTCGTAATGGTCACAGAGTGCAGCTGTCTCCCTGTCTGGAGCAATAATAATTCTTTGATATCATTCTATCTTTCATTATCAAATAGACCAAAATCTTTCCCAAACTCACTGAAGATTTTCTCCTCTGCTTCTCTCTACTGTCCCTTTCATCACCCCCATCTTTCTGCTGCCAATCTATTCCCTAAGTGTTTGAGTGTGAGTGTCTTTCTTTATCACTTCAGCTGCTTGTCTGTGGTGCCTGTGGCAGAATGTGTTCGCCCGTGGTGTATAGAAATGGTACACATGCACAGGTACTTATTTTTGTTTTTTGAAATCCTGCCTCTACCACTGTAAATGACCAATTTCTGGCTCTCTCTGCTGTTTTAAAGAGCAATTTAAACACCCGCTGGAAAATCTTGTTTTTGCTGAGCTCCAGTGCTTCACCCTCTCGTTTTGATGCAGTGATGTAGACGTGTACTCCAGGGTGTGTCAGTACACGGTGACATCGCTGTTGGGTGCGGCACTATTGACAGTCTGGGTGAAACTTTCAACCGGAAACATTTCTGAAAACAGAAACAATTAAATCCTCATAGTGAATTATACCATCTAGTCAAAACTAGGGAAGGTCGATTTGAGGAAAATATCTTGTAATTTTTCTACATACATAATTTTACACGGAACAGTTGTTTTGTTTTTGAAACTTGGAAGGATTCCAAGGTTCCAAGGTTTAAACCATTCCAAGTTCAACATCAAAGTAAACTTGGCTCGTACTCTGTGGAAAAACTTTAGCCCACATTTATTACATTTATTGAGATACTGCAGTAGCATCAGTGTCAGTGGTATTCTTAACATTACTCAATAACATTTAAATATATGACAATCAAATGTGGTGTTGTATTTATTGAATACCCTTATGTTGTTGTCCAGCTAAGGTAACAATGACAGACAGGCTGCTGGTTTTGGACAGGTTTGTGCAGCATAGCTTTTCTCTGTAGCTGCTTAAGCTAACATTAGCTTACTGCTTCATAGCCCTGAATTCTGGAGATCTTGAGTCAGAGCTTTTTAAGGTGATTAGCTTAAAATAATATGATGTCCTTAAAAAACAATTTGACAGTTATGTCCGTGAGTTACACTTGACAGCTATTGACCTCCATTCTAGCCAGGTGTCTGTCTGTCAAGACCACCGCTGTGTCGGTGTTTTTGAACAGTAAAAAGACTCCACTCCACAAGTCCACTGTCTGTTTCTGTCAAACATGTATGACTGCAGCATTTAGACGGTATGTTAACCAGTCACATACAGAATCAGTGTTAATTAGCAACAGCTGGGTAAAGCCAGTGTCAATGTCATTGCAGCTGCTAAAAAAATCTGTTAAGCTTGTTAATACATTGTTAATTATATAAAATGGCAGCACTTCAAATAAGAAGATTGCGCATTTTATGTAAAAACAATTAATTGTCCAGCAGTACAGGCAAAGCAAATGGTAACAAGCTCTTTTACAGTCAGTTAACTTTTTCTTTAACTGAAGCACAGAAATGTTTTTTTCAGTGCCACTACAAAACTAAACCGTTTTGGCCACATTATACAAGGAGGCTGTGAGAATGGACAACCGGACAGTGATGGATCCACTGTAGCTCTTTAGTTAGTCACTCAGCTAAATGCTGCTGCATTTGGGAAACTCATGCAGAGAAGAGCACGAGCATCAGTGTATGCTAACAAAGCAGTAGGAGGAATAAACATTCTTGGTCCCTGAGGGATTCTGTGCTAGTATTACACAGATTGACAGAAGGCTGCATACCAAATTGTTGTCTATATTTTATGAAGCACACACACACAGATAGATACTGTGCAGCATGTGCATTCATTGATTCTTTAAAGACATTCTCTGTGAACTTCAGTGTTTGTTTAGCTCTAAAAAAAAATAGTTTTAAATAGCCACTGCCCAGCATTATCAGCTTTATGATGGACAAAGAAAACGCTCTGTAAAATAGAACTAATATGACTAATTTGCTGTGTCCACAGGTGGATGCACAGTGCAGTATATACCAAGATAGAGCAGCTGAATGTGAACATGCCTCTGCCCTTGTGCTTTAAGCAGCAGAACTGAAATAAACATCTCTGTCGGCAGCATCAAAGCCTGTCGCAGCAGATCCCAAAGGACCCGGCTAGCCAGCTTGAAGCTCCACCTGTACAACGCTGAAGCTTTCATCAGCTGCACATATCACAAAACTGCCATATCTGCTAACATAGATGCTGCTAGTGACTATGCTCTGTTCATATCTCTCTGCATCTCTCCCCCCCCAGAGTAATAGCTGTTGAAAGGCCGGGTGATTTCACACCTTATTTTGTAGCTTCTGTCATTTGACACATGCAAAGGATGCTGGGATTACGGCAGTGAGGGCTTCTATACATGCTTTGTCTTTTGCATGTCAGGAGAAGTTAGTTGTTTTGCAGCTGAGCCATGTAATGAGAATTTGACATCAAAAGGTGGGTGTGGTGTGAAGGAACAGATGGTCTGGTTTTGAATATTGCTCTTTATTGGCTTCCATATTAACTATGTTTGGACAATAAAGATCCATAAAAAATTTTTTTTTAAAAATTAGTTTTTGCTCACTGACCGTAAAGGATGAGTGTTGTAATAACCAGGACAAACCAATGTGGATGTTACCTATAGTGTACAAACAAATTCTTTATCCCTCCTATCAAATTCTCTCTCCTCTGTTTGTGTGATTGATCGTGTGTCTTTTTGGGGACTGCGTGTGTGTCCCAGCTGGAGTGAAGACTGTTTATATTATTGGCGATGAAAGAGAGGCCCCCAGGGGCCTCAGTAATGGGCTGGGAGGCCTCTGACTTCTTATAATAGCCTCTGTATGTGTATGTGTGCGTTTGTGAGAGAGGCACAACCGCAGCACTATATAATTGTCAATGGGAGGACACACTTTTACATAATAAAACGAAGCCGATACACAAAGAAACACACAGAGACGGAGTCTGTCAAAGACAAAGAAGCAATGTCTCTCTCTCACACACACACACACACACACATTCACACACGCTCACTCTCACACATTGTGGTGCCAGCTGAGCCCAGTGTGTCCAATAACAGCAGGTGCTGTCAAGTGCAAGCACAGCAGACCTGCCCTGACATGGAAACACACATACACACACACACACACACACACACACGCACGCACACAAACGGGTGGACGCACATTTGCCGGCACACCGCACACTCTTTCATACAGCTTCCTCATGTAAATCTCACATCAAATAAACATTCTCACATTTAGAACTAATGTTGGAGAGGTGCAGTTTATACAAGGTTACAGTTTATGTGAGTTTTTATTAAGTGTGTGTATTTATGTGTGTGTCTGTGTATTTGTGTACCTGCTATCTGGCTGTGAAAGGCTGTAGTGTTGCCATATGGTCTCACATTAGGGCACTCTAAACTCAGCCATCCAGAAGTGTGTGTGTGTGTGTGTGTGTGTGTGTGTGTGTGTGTGTTTGTGTGTGTTTGGAGAAAAGGGGGAGAATAACAGAATATAAGGCCCTTGATTTGAGATGAAGCTTTTGGTCTTTAAACACCTATAGCTGATCGTGTACAACAGTTAATGTCTCTTTTCTAAATGAGGCTAATAATGCTATCCTTGTCTTTCTATCTATCTTCCTATCTATCTATTAATGTACATTTTTCTTTTTCTCTTGCTTTCTCTTTTCCCCTCTCTCTCTCTCTCTCTCTCTCTCACTCTGTACATATATGTGTGTGTGTGTGTGTCTGTGTTAATATATTTAGCAGAGCCATATCATACTCTGCTGACTTCATTAACTACGTATCTCAGCATGAAGCTCCAGTGACTGAGCGATAATAACCTCTCGCACACTCACACGCAGCCCTGGGAACCTAACCCAAATGCATAGATAACTGATTACGGTTTACTTCGCTATGATCAAGACGCTAATTGTAAATACAACCCCCATGTGCTCAGTAAGTCCATTGTTAGGGACTAGACTTGGTCATCGTTTGAATTCTCATTAACCATAAGTTTCCCAAAGATCCTAAACAGGCTCAATATAAGATGATATAAAACCATTTACAGCTGTGACAGCATGTGGTGGTACTGTTGTCACCCTGTGAGTCTGTGTGTGTGTGTCTGTGTGTGTGTGTGTGTGTGTGTGTGTCATTGTGACAAAATGTGATCCCACAGAGACGTGCCGTAGCGGGAACTAGCACAGGCAGTTTTGAGTATACTGTGGCAGGTGTTTATGTGTTGTCTGTGGATGGATTTTTTTCAATGTGATAGTGTCACAACCTGCAAGATACAGTCACAAAACTTTACAGGTGTGTAGTTAAGACAAAATGAAGTCTGAGTTCTAAGACAGCTGTGGTCCAACCCAGGCATAGTACTGAGTACTGAGTACCGAGTAGGCTACTCATCTAGTAATGTAGGGATTTTGTGGTAATGATTACTCGTGGGTCGGAATATCAACATGTTGATGGTAGTTGTGGCTGGTGTGGTCCCATTTCCCAGATCCCAGAGCCCAGGTTGATGTCTTCAGAGTGTCTGTTTTTGTCCAACCAACAATCATAAACATATAAATGTTTAGGTAAATATCATATATGGGAAAGAACAGCAGCTAATTCTCACTTTTAAGCGGGTGAAACCTTTATATGTTTGACATTTTTGCTTGAAAATGTACTGAAACTCTCCTCTCTCTTCCTCCTCCTCTTCCTCTTCTTCCTCCTCCTCCTCTCAGGTCAGTGTGTTGGAGCGTCAGGTGATAGATTTCCTTGGCTACCAGTGGGCTCCCATCCTGACCAACTTCCTCCACATCATTGTCGTCATCCTGGGTCTGTTTGGCACGATCCAGTTCAGGCCAAGATATGTCACAGGGGTGAGTTTAACATACACACACACACACACACACACACACACACACACACACAGATATATACACATATACACTCATTCTTTGGAAACAGCCATTTTACACACCCTTTCAGCGACAGCCTCTTGTCTGTCTCACTGGAATTTAGTTTAATTTGTGATTTTTAGATTTCATAGCGCTGCCATCCATGAAAATTGTATCATAACTTCACTGTGTGAACAGAACAATGTTAGATATAATGTTTAACATCTTAACTGATCCTATCTACTATGTTCAATACATTTCATTCATAGCTAGAGCAAACTGTTCATATATAACAAGAAATATGACCCACTCGTCCTTAATTATTGAATTATTTTCTAACGCTGGCTCCAGAAGACAATGTCAATTTGAATATATTATGTATATAGTAAATAAGAGGTTAGAACAGTGATATGGTGTGGGAGGAAGAATATCTTGCCAAGTGGAATTATGTGTTCCACTTGTCTGTTTCTAGCAGCTGTCGATAAAATAATTTATATTTCAGAAAACTTGCAGAGGTTCGCATCGTGGCTGCAGGGCTCCATGCAGCCCGCTGACCCCTGCCAAAGACCTTCACACACACACACACACACACACACACACACACACACACATATACACACACACACACACACACACACACATATACATACACACACACACACACACACAGAATATTTAGTAAGAAGATTCAGATAATAAATGATAATGAAATGAAGAAGTTTCTCTTCATCTTAACAACATCAAAAGACATCAAACATCTTGCTCACTCTGAAAGTAAGACATGAATGTGCTTTTTTAATTCTCCAGCAAAGGCCTGTCAAATCGTGATTGCCTCTCACTGCCCCCCCCCCCCCTGTCTCTCTCTCGGCAGTACGCAGCCTGGCTCGTAGTGTGGATGACCTGGAATGTTTTCATCATCTGTTTTTACCTGGAGGTTGGGGATCTGTCCAGAGTAAGAAAACATTTTCTTGTACTATTTCTGCACCCTTGTCGAATCTCTTTCGTATATGTCCAGACAAACAATCACTGGCTGGATTTCTGGAGTTAGCACTGATCTCCAAGGCCCCCATTTACACTTGCATTTCCAGTGTCACATCTCAAAATCCAGATGCAATAATAAGACCGGCAGTATTCTATAATTGCCTTATAGTCTACAAATCCCATGAAAAGACAAAAAACCAGCAATGAATGCGCCCTACTAAGTGTTGTCTGTGTGGCTAGAGCCTAATATAGCTCACTCCTCTGTTCGTATGGCCACCATTGTTGTCCAAAAACTATTAAAAACACTCCAATAAGCCACAGTGTTGCAGTGTGAGTGACTTGTTCCCTCATTACCATATATATGGGAAGTGTAGTCTATTTTGAGTCAATCTCACACACACCGTCCTGCAGCTATTAATACTGACTAGCGCGCCCAATGTGTATTATGCCGCAGCTGAAATACGTTAGTTAAAAACTACAGAGCCCAGCTGTTTTAGCCTTTAAAACTATATCTTTGTTTTATTTACGTCTTTTGTGGGTTTCTGTTGGTTTTTCTCTTTTAATGGGATTTGGTCACAATAAGAATATGTAGAATAACACTGGCCATTTAATTTAATACACTTTCATTCACTTATCATGCATTTGCCTTGGTTTTTCTGTGCGCGATGTAGATCTGGGTGCATCTCACTCCAGTCCAGAGACCAAATGTGAGACAGATTTTGTGTGATCACTGCACTCTGAAACGAGTCTGTTGTCTTTTTGATATGCTTAGCATCACTCTATGATTGCAAGTGCAACGTGTGTTCGCGTACTTCACCATTACAGCTTTCTGTATAAAAGTCTGTGGAATGATGTCCCTACTTGGACCACAAGCACTGAACTCTCTGAAAGTACTTTCTCCCTGTCTCTTCTGACAGGAAGGGTCGCATAATTCCAGTGTAATTTTAGTGTAACTTCAGGTCCCATAATCACGAGGGCAAGACCCTGTCAGTGGCAACTTCCACCGACCACTTACCGACGCAGTTACACTCGAGTGGAGTAAAGATTGGATAAGCAGCTCGGACAGATGGATTCCTTTACACCTTTTCAACAGCTAGCTTGAATGGGAAAACAGTGGTTTGAGCAACTGGCTAACTGTCCTTCTCTAGAGTGTCTCGTTGGCATTTACAGTTTACACACATACAGATACCTGTATGATTCATCCAAGTTGCGTGAAGCGTCTTTATGTAAATTCTCAGCATCTGGTTTGCGGTGATGTATGAGAGCATGTCAGGGCTTTGCGTTGGTGTTATACGCTGACATAGATGTGAGACATAAAAGTTTCTGTCGCAAAAGTTTAGGTTTTCTGCATTAAAATTTTTCAATTTTAAATACAGATTATCAACTTGGAAAATTAATTAGGGCCAATCAGTGGTTCCATAAACAGAAGAAATCAGTTGACGGGTGTGCTGATTGTGGCTGATTATACTCTGTGGTGTGGTGTTGAAAAAAATTGTAGTTTTCCCACCACAATTTGCAGTAAATTACTCATTCTATTGGACAGTTATGTAACACGTCTGCATTTGATAAATCACATAAAATTGCAGTTATAGCCCCACATATCCGCATCTTATTAGTACTGCCAGCTTTTCAATCTTAATTAGTGCTAGTTTATACCAAGCGTAACTGGCGCATCATCTTCAGCTATAGTTTCCCTGTCTCCTCTGGTACTCACCTACTGTTCCATAGACTCATCCCCTGTCTGTCTGCTCTGCGTGTGCACACACACACACACCATGAGCCTTGTTAAATTTTGTTGCCATCCAAATTATGGCCACAAGTTTTACAGTAAGTCAACAGTTGTATAAAATCCCTCCACATTCTGTCGAGAAACCTGTACCTTCATTGATCTCTGATATTAATGATATTTACACCTTTCACTGCCCCTGAGGCCTAGTTTTAACAGTTACAGCAGCTACTACAGCTGGGAAGGGCTGTTTTATTTTATCTAACACAAAAAAGGAAAAGCAGCATATAAATTGGTCAAGGGTTAATTAAATAGGATGAAATGAATTATATCACCACATTTAGAGTTTAATATAAAACCATATGAAACTAATATTTTTCCTCATTTTATGAGAAAAATCCTTTTTTTTTTAAAGGCCCCAGCTTTCCTGACCAAAATCAACACATCTGGTTTCTAACGACGGGGAAGCAGCCACTTAATTAGCGACACCTTTATCAATTACCTCCTGACCAATCAGGGAGAAGCACGCTCAAACCAGACGCTGAACAGCCTGTTTTTATGACCAAACCAGTTTGCGTGCGCCTCACTCAAGGATATATTAACCTTGACCCAGTTACTGAGGGAGCGGGGAGCTACAAACGCGCCACCCCACCCCACCCCCCCTCCATGGATTCACCAGCTGTTGTGTGAGATACGAATCCATCACCTGCCGTTCCACGGCTTGTTTACTGACCTGAGGGCTATTATTACACTAGACCACATGTAATGCAGGTATGGCTATGATTGTTGCCACTCAATTCAAAAACATAGAAACTCTTCAAAAAATGATAAAACTAGATTTAAACTCTGTTGCACAGTGCCAAATAAAAAACTTTGCTATGCTGCTGTTAGTATAGTGTCTTTATTCATTTTGGTTAGCTTAACTAAGGGCACCATTTACTATTGCAGCATTAATTTTACCATCGAAAACTATGCTGTAAAGCACTGACAACCTTTTTTTCACAAGAAAAATTAAATAAAAAAAAAACAGTGTAAGTGAAGTGTAAATGATACTTTGAAATTAATTCAAGGGTTAATTAGCTACATGACTTGTGCTAATACGCAGCATTTTATTAGTTAGCATCAGCTAACGTAAGTGGGTTTTGGAAGGAAAAATGTAACAGAATCCACAATCCTTCTCAAAATACACCAAAACATGTCAAAAAAAAGCAGCTGGAACAAACCATGAAAACAGGCAAGTCATCAAGCTAATATTTATTTTTGAAAAAGTAAGCTCATGAAGCATCATCAAGGGCTGTGGATGCGGCTGGAACACTAACATGTAAGCTGGCTAATTTTCATGCTGACTGTCCATATCCATAGCAATGAGTGCAGGATTAATGAAGCCTGTCAACCAGTCAAATCTCTAAATGTTCGCCAAAGGGATATTGCTGCGCTAACGTTGTCCAACGTCTCAACTCATCTCAAGCTGTACCTATGTAGTGGGTAGTATTTTAGTTAACACTAAACAATGCATTAGACGAGAACATTTGTCTCCACGGTAACTATACAACTGTAAGATGGTGACAAACCTCAGACATCTTAGCAGACTCAAGAATTAAAAAATACATGAAAACTGATGAAAAGCTGCACTGAATTTTTTCTTGACTAAAACTAGACAAATCAATCAAATAACTAGAATGTGACTAAAACTGATACACCTTTTTGTTGTAAAATGAAGACTAAACTTAAAAATGTCGAATTAACACTGTACTAATTAGTACTATTACTAGTACTAGTACTATTAACATCAGAGCAAACCAAATAGGCTCAAAGTTAAAATCAACTTTTAGAATTGGGTCACAGTGGATCAGAAATACATGGTTTGTATGGATATCAAAGAGTGAGACGAGTATACACCATAGTGACATGTTTTTCCTGCTTAGCCTCACCTCTTTTTGTATATCTTGCACACTGGATCAGAATAACTTGTAGGTATTTGGTGAATGTAATGATGGTGTGCTTTAAGAGCACTGTGATAGAAATGAAAATCTCTGAATCTCCCTCTCTTTTGCTTTCTGAAGCCGCCTCCCTCCTTCTTGGTACCTCTGCCTCCCTCCCTCCTATGCCTCACTCTCTTCATCTCCATGTAATTCATCCCTCCTCTCCCTCTGCTCACCCTATAATCAAGTCTTTTTCATGTTGTTTTACAAAGTGCAACGCAGATCTGTCCCCTGCTCCTCTTCCGTTCTTGTCGTCTTCACCTTCTCGCCTCCTTTTTATTCACTCTCTTCCTCTAAACTTCCAATGTCAAGACTTGGGGAAATGTTCTTATGTCAAGAAGCCACTGCTATTTATGGTCAATATGAATTCATAGTGCAGGGCTGTATGTATCACACAGCACAGTGCCAATTTAATACATTACTTTATATACTCAGAGCATTACTTTGGGGTCACAGGACAAGAGTGATTGCAACAGACTCCATTTTTCTTCATTACAAAGATCTGACATCTTTCTGTGTGTGAAAGCGACAGAGAATCACCCTCGCTTTGATTCATGCCATGTTATCAGTGACTCTGTACTGCAGCTTTGATGTAATTTTACAGTGCTAACACCCTGTTTTATCCATGAATAGACCTAATATCCAGATGGTGCATCCCCAGTGCCAGAAGTGTTGCTTTATTAGAAGAATGATCAGACTGTCAGGGAGGTAAATGGATATGAGGCCTGGCCTCACACTATAAATTAATGTAATAACATTTCCATCGTATTGAAGAACTGGAAATTTTGCAGGCGAAGACAACAAATCCAATTCAATGCATTGTGACAGACATGTTTGTGGTTTGTTGCAATGCATCAGTTTAAGTGTGCAGAACACTCCTCACAGACTAGTTCATGTTCAGCAGGTGAACTGCAAATATTCCTGTTGTTTCGTAGCACAGCAGCAGGACAGTCAGAAAGATTAGGGCTCTAAAGGTTTGCCAAACACCTATGACATTTCTTCTTAATAAGGAAAGGAGACCCGAGACAGTGAGTGGAAAGGTGGGAAAGACAGCAAGGAGGGGAAATGCATCAGGGTTTGTCAGCGCAGGTTGAAGTCCAGAAGTCAGGTGGGCAGATTGGACGGACGTTGGAGGAAGACATGGTTGAGATAATGGTAAAGTGGGTTCGATGAGACATCATCTCACTGTGTTAACAGGACATTGCAAGAAGCAATGTTGCATGTCAGTGATGAGTCACTGACATTGTCCCACGCATACAGTAGGGCTCTAACTCCAAGTTGGATGGAACTCACTTTTTTCATACATCGATTATTTTGAGCTGGACAGTTTGTTCTTGAGATCGGACACAGCAGTTGTCAAAGCAATCTCAACCAGTCCTCAACCGTATCACATGGTTCTCATCAGAAGATTGCATGTGCTCATAAACATGCAGATGTTCAGACTTCCCATAATTCTGAGTGTCTGTTCAGTCATTCACTGCTCCCTCTGTAATAGACACTTGATAGTCAGAGAAGTGGATTAAGATTGCGATCATTTATAAATCATCATAATTTTGCATTATCACTGACACAAACCTAATGTTCGCATTCATACAATTCATCACTTTGTATTGTGTGATTGTGAACAGAAGATCATTGACCTTGGAAACAGCAGTTGACAGTTAATTATTTGTGTCTAAAATGTCTCAAATAATGATAATTACAAGTGAGATAGACCAAAATGATGTCTTAAGCCTCCTGCACTACCATACTGTGTACTTGAAATGTACACAGTATGGTAGTGCGGGAATGAACAGTACTGAAATGCGCATCAGATGGTCGAACAGCATGTGAGAAGTCGTCCACCTTCTCAGCATTTAAATTGGACTGGCTGTGTCTGAAAATCTTTGTAACTCTCTGAAACTGACAATCCAACAAACACACCCACTTCAGGCAGAGATCGGCCAGGTGTGTGGAGGTGTGAACCTCTCTTTTTACCGACTTCGCTTTTTGTTTGAACAACCAAATGTTGAGAAGAGACCTAAAGCCTGCACTGCTAATCCTCATTCGATCAAGAAAGCTTTTCACCACACCTTCGAATGTGGCCATTCGAAGCAGCTGTATTCAGACTACACATTGTATGAACTAGTTTGTTTCAAGCATACCCCAGCCATTAGAATTGCTGATGTGGTGTGACCGTTTAGATTTTATGATGATATAAAGAAAAAGATCTGCAATTCTTTTTGTGTGAAGCTTTAACCAACAAACTGGTATTTTACCTTACCACAGGGTTAGGTAAGTTAGATTGAATTAAAGAATAATGATAAGTTAAATTTCAACTAAAAAACACCGCTCTTGTTGTGACATGTTTGCCCTTTCAACTGTTTGTGTTTGATAGAACTTTCTATCAAATGAGTATCTTTGCCTCCCATAAGGCCCCTGTAGAGCCCCAGAGGCAAGATAAGGTGTACATCCTGTCTTGACAGTAATTTGAGTTTAAGCCCAAGATTCATACCATATATCAGTCTGTCACACTCCCATCCTTCCTGTCACTCGCTACTGCACTATCTAATGTAGCAGCGATGCCATAAAATTAATCTTTAAAAAGATTTCTGATGTGGCAATCCTGACAGATTTGGAGAAGAGCCTGTGGAGAGAGAACTGTCACCATGTTGCAAACACACACACACACACACACACACACACATACTTTCTTGCATGTTCGCATCTACTCTCACACAGTCTTAGACAGTTAACTGTCAGTAGTCCACTGTGTCATATAAAAGATGCAGCCACCCTCTGGGCGTCAGATGACACACAGATACAGACACATAGATGCACACATGCGTCGTGCTCAGCTGTCAGTCATTTACTGAGGAGGTGGGGTGCTGTGTGGGAGGGATATCCCGCATGCATTTTTGCATATTGTATGTGTGAAAATATGTCTGGCAGTGTGTGAGTGTGCATGTGTTAGTGTTTGTTTGCTCTGCCAGTAGTTGGAGAACCTGTCATTCATTATATCAGTCACAAGAAAACATGGGGGACTCACACTTGCATACAGTATGTGCGTGCACCAAATGCAGACAGACAGACAGACACTCAAAACAGTGCCATTTCAAATCCCATGTCTGTCCAGGCATCAATTCTCGGTCCGCAAACGCACAATGGAGCCCTGACAGAGGGAAAAAGAAGTGACCGCAGGGGAAGTGGTAGAATGAGAGATGGAAATGAAAGAGAGAGAAGAGAAAGGGGGAGAAACTAAAGAATACTGAAAGATTGGGTGTAGAGAAGTGAGGCATCAGGGGCAGACAGAGAGACAGAGAGGTTTCGACAGGCGAAGGTACGATAGGAGCTATAGAAGATGACGTGCGATGAGATGAAGCCACATGTGAATCAGTGTTGCCTTCGAGAGAGGAAAGAGAGAAGAGAAAAAAAAAGAAGTAGAAAAAGAGAGTTAGAGCAACAAAACCTCTGAGGAAGATAGGATCACCTATGTTAGAGGGAAAAAATCAACTATGTCCCTTTTGTATACATCTCATATCAACATCAATAGTTGTCAGTGCAGGGCGAGCTTTTAACTGCAGGATAAATTGTGGAAGAAATGTGACAGTAAATCAAACTGCAAACCACCAAATACATCCCCAAAGAAAGTAAAAAAAAACAGATTGCCTGGGCCAGTTTGAATGCTAATAGTCACTTAATTTTACTTCCCTCAGTATTCATTCACCACCGATTGAGATGATGAATGAGAGGATCCCGCACTTTTAATCATAGACGTTCTAGTTAAAACCTCCACCCCGTTTCTCTGAGTTAATGCATCAACTCTGACTGTGTTTGATCAATGGATGCATTTGTTGAAATCGTGGCATGAAATTGCCTTTTTTTCCATCAGCATGTCTCTAGTGGGACATTCTTACCAACCAATTTTATCATTTGAGCCCTGAGCTATTATTACTGGTGATTCGTTTTGATTATTCATTGTTACTCTATAGTTTCTTGTGCAACGACAAGAGTTAGTTTTGACTTGTTCAAATGGAACAAGCTGATTGAACAGACACCGGCTTTATGCTGTAGTAGATAATGGATTTGATTGACATGACTGCCAAAGTCAAACTTGCTCCAGGGTCTGGATGCTGGCTGGCATTAATTTCAAGCCTTGATTGTAATGGATTTAGCCTGGCTATGATATCAGTAATGTTTGTTTTTATTGTACATGTTAAAGGAAACTACGAAACTGCCTATAAAACCTGTTTAATATGTACTGAATTTCTAATGAGTTTCCTCAGAACTGAGGAAGAATAGGGTTTGAAGAAGTTCCCTTTGATTGAAACATTAAAGGATAATTCTGGTTTATTACGACTTGGGTCTTATTTTGTAGTTTTTGCTGTCATTGGCATTGGTCATGATAAGTTTGTGCTCACTAAAATAAGTACTGAAATCTGGGAAGATGGCAGCCTCACTCAAGATTCACAAGTAAATTCGGTGTAAGCTGATGGATGTTACAATAGATTACTGTTCACATTATTTATTTATTTTATTATCTTATTGGACTTCCTTATTGGAATCATTGTTGATATAAGCATTGATTATTGCAGCTTTAACAATTTCATTTCAATTCAGTTTTATTTGTATAGCGCCAAATTATAACTTGGCGACATGACTTGGTGACAGTTGAGATGAGAAACTCCCCTAAGCATCAAAGTCCATGTACACCAGCCCTGATTTTTAGAGTTCTGATTTATTGCATAAGGTGTGGCTGCAGGGTTGACAAAAAGCCAATTAACCCGTTGAAAGCTTGAATTAACATCCCCCCTCTTCTCTGTGCAAATGTGGATCCCATCTGGGGTATGGAGGGGAGCATTGTAATTGGCCCCCCTATCAGAAAGATCAAACGGGTTAAATTGGTTATGTTGAGGCATTTGCTTAGAATTGGTAATGAGTTTGGTGTAGTTAAGGTCAGGGTTAGGATCTGGACTTCATCTCTACGCACCACCCACCACTCCCCACAGCACATACACACACACACAAACACACACACGCAAACAATTCCCTAACACCCCCGACCAATCTGATAGGAGAAAAGTGCTTTAGGCATTATGGGTTAAGGCCTCATCTAACACCCATGGGAAATCACAGCAAAACAATGTAGGGAGATGCACCGTGACTGATGATATTGGTGTGAAATAACACAGACAGAGTGACATAGAGAGAGAAAGCAGAGAGAGAGAAAATAATAGAAAAGGAGATGAAGCCACAGATAGAGATGGAGGTTTAGTTAAATAGAGTGAAAAATTGACTTTAGAGAGAATAGAGCTAATATTGTCCCCTCCCCGATTTTCTGCCCTTTAGTTTGATGATCTGATCTTTGTAGCTGCCTACTGGACAGGCTGAATGTCTGATTGGCTGTTGTTGTCTGTCAGACTATCAGTCTCAATGTTTTAAGTATTGTCTGTCTGTTTGACTAAATGACTGATGGAGCTTGAATGTTTAATGTTTGTAAAAATGGTGTTAGATTCTGCGAGTGTTAATGTGTTATAGGATGTGGCCATGGCATGTGTTTGTCCAGGCAGCAGATGCTGAAGCGCTCATGGGGAAAAACCAGCACTCCTTCCCTTATGCCATCCATCAATCCATCCATCCATTCATCCATTTCAGTCCTTCAAAATCAACTTGAACTGAAAAAACAAGTTTTTTTTATCAATGTCACATCTGCTCTAATCAGATTTAGATGCCACGTTGCTCTGTTATTTAACAAGTTATTTAAGGTTTAGATCTTAATTTTTGTTGTTTGTTGTTTTTTTTTCCCAGACTGACTGTGTTTTTATTTTAACTCTTAAACTAGTCTCAAATTTAGCCCCAGGTAACATTAAAATGGCATCATTCCTCCTTTGACCAGACCATCAGAGGAAAGGCCGTTCTCAGTGGTCTTTTCCCACTCCACCCCTACACCTCATGGGAGTGGAAGACAAAGGAAAATAGAGAGGTGGGAAATAGAGGGAAAATCGAGAGAGAGAGAGAGAGAGAGAGAGAGAGTTTTTATTTTAACTCTTAAACTAGTCTCAAATTTAGCCCCAGGTAACATTAAAATGGCATCATTCCTCCTTTGACCAGACCATCAGAGGAAAGGCCGTTCTCAGTGGTCTTTTCCCACTCCACCCCTACACCTCATGGGAGTGGAAGACAAAGGAAAATAGAGAGGTGGGAAATAGAGGGAAAATCGAGAGAGAGAGAGAGAGAGAGAGAGAGAGTTTTTATTTTAACTCTTAAACTAGTCTCAAATTTAGCCCCAGGTAACATTAAAATGGCATCATTCCTCCTTTGACCAGACCATCAGAGGAAAGTCCGTTCTCAGTGGTCTTTTCCCACTCCACCCCTACACTTCATGAGAGTGGAAGACAAAGGAAAATAGAGAGGTGGGAAATTGAGGGGAAATCGAGAGGGAGAGGAGAGAGAGAGAGAGAAGGGCGGAGGCAGAATGAGAGGGAGGGATGTAGAGAAAGGCAGAGGAAAAACAGATGTGGTTCATTGAAGCGGCACTAGCCCACAGTCAGAGACAAAGACCTGAGAGCGTGAGTGCATGATCCTCAACTAGCACACTGGAAATTATAGACTGTGTGTGTTATTGTGTGTATATGTGTGTGTGAGAGGCAGAGAGGGGGATAACAAGAGAGGTGAGAGACACGACAAGAGGGGAGGAAATATGTGAAGACTTGAGACTAACAGTCAAAAATGGTGCTTTGTAATAAACTCACACCTATGTACACACACATACACACAGAAATATTAATACAAGTCTAGCTGATATTTTTTTATTAAGCCAAACAGGACTTTCATCCCCAGACAGATTAATATCTCAATGACGATTAATATGTATCAAAATGATTTTGGAGCTATGGTTTCGTCATCCTTGTGGATTAGATGCTGCGATGCTAGATGAATTCCACCATTTAAAATCAATACATCAATGGACACAACTGCAATTTAATTGTTTTGTATTCCACTGGTGAGTATGGAGTAATTTGAGTTTTGCCTCCAGATCCTCTGTGCAGGATGTTTGGATCATTTGTTATTATAAAGGCATTATCTCCAAAACACTTGTGCTATACTTTCTTCAGAAAATAAGATTAATTTCTAATGTGTTTTTTTGATATCACATATTCTCCATCTGTGTAGAGCGAGGCTTGTTGTGGTAGCTCACTGCTGCTGGATGAATAGAAAGGAGATGAAAGTTTTTTTTATTACCAGTCTAGTTTCAAGCTATTTTACAGACCCTGTAACCTCAATAAACTCATGCACAGGCGCAGGATCTTCAGACACAGGGCAATAGAAAAGGAAAACATAAAGGTCTACCTTGCTTTTCTAGGTCTCTTTGTTGTTAGGTGTGGTAGTTTTTGTATTGATGTTGAAAAGTGTAACCACAAAGACAATATGACATTGACATTGACATTGTCATTGCTTCAGTGCAGGTACAATGGAGCTTAGAGGAGACAATTATCTTAGATAAGCATACAGACTGGGAAAGGGCTTGGCTTTTTCCAAAGGTAAAAAAAACAAACATCCACCTACCAATACTACTAAAGCTCACTGATTATTGTCAAGCACATAACTCCCCCAAAACCCACATTGTGTAGTTTTTACACTTTGGCCAAGTTAACAGAGAAGATATAACGTCTTACTCTGAGTTTTAGCGGTGCTAGCAGGAGGATTTCGTTAGCTTTGGACAGAGCCAAGCTAACTTTTTTGTGCTAAGTTTGCTAACAGTCGCCTGGCTCTAGCTTCATATTAACCGTACAGATACCAGAGTGGAAGCTTCTCATCTAGCCAAACTCTTATTTTCCAATATGTCAAACTATTTCCTTTAAGCAGGCATATTTAATCTTGCTAGCAAGATTACCAACTGTTACACAGTTTTTAGAGGAGATGAGATTCACTTTTTCAACTTTCTATTGCTTTTTCTCTCCCAGCCTAAACTTTTTGTCAGTAATATTGCATATATTTTGTTGTTAAAAATCTTTCTGCTGTTCCCAAACAAGCCTTGTATACATTCATTAGTGCTGCTTGTTTTTTTTCTTCTCAAGTTGAGTTAAGTTGCAGCTTCTTTTGTTCCCATAATCTGCAAGTGGTTAGCAAAACTAACTTAGCCAAACTAACAGCTCGGTGGAGTTCAGGCACATTCTTCTTCATGTTATGTCCCTTTTGTTGCATTCACAAAGAAAGAGAGTATTAGTAGCAGAATTAGTAGCGTTGCATCCTGCTTGGTCTTGGATGACATTTTGCCAGATTCAGCTTTTCACTGATAATTACTTTTGTGTGTGTGTGTGTGTGTGTGTGTGTGTGTGTGTGTGTGTGTGTGTGTGTGTGTGTGTGTGTGTGTTTGTGTTTGAGAGGCTCATTAGTAAAGTACTGATACAGACTGTACTGAAATAATTATCATGCCAACCCAACCCCATTTCTCTCTCTCTCCCTCTCTCCCAACAGTAAGACAGAAAGGCTGAGAACAGTGAAAGACAAAGAAACAAAAGCAATAAAGAAGAGTGGTGAAGGAAAGAGAGAGGAAGAAAGGGAGAAAGATTTGGAGTAAGGCTGCGACAGGCAGAGACAGACGGAGGGAGAGTGATGGCAGAGAGGGAGCAAGAGAGAAATTTAGAGAGATTTTACTCATTAAAAAGAGGAGCACAACAAGGGGAGATGGCATTAATCAGAGCTCTGCGCTAATGAGGCATTTACTCATTACACTGAAATAGAGAGGGGCCAAGGAAGAAAAAGAGGGGAGAAAAGGGGGGGGGTAGAGAGAGGTAAGAGAGACCTCAATATAAATTAATAGAGAGGAGAACAGGAAAAAATGAAGTAACAGTACGGAGACAGGTGACAGAGTCAGTGTGGATGTGGGGGGAGGAAAAGTGGGCCAGATAAAGACAAAGTGGGATATACAGTGTAGAAACAGACAATCTTGACTCAGGTGTTGATGGAAGAGCAGAGTCTCTATTTAAAGATTTGTGTTCTTCACAAAAATAAGTTACTTTAAATACTGACAATTTGCTTCCTGTTGAAAATGAGTGAGCTTCCCTACCTTTACGGGGCTATTCGCCTATCCATTCTAGTAAGCTGTTGTTAAATCTGGCAGTCCCCTTGAAAATGTACTTTCTTTAATGTTCATTGTTTGACTGCCATTTCAGTAAGATAACCACAAGGATACATAGCTTTCTAAGAATGAAAACTAATATGATTTTGACAGACAAAATCAAAGTTTATACATTTGTTAATATCTTTGTAAAAAAATTTATCACCACAGAAAATTAGCAAATGATGTGAAAGTTATTTTTGCTTTCAGCCTGCTTTTAAAGAGCTTTTCATTTGACTAATGGCAAAGGCAGCACAAGAGCCACCACGTGTGTGTTTGCGTTTGTGGACGTGTGTGTGTCTGTGTGTGTCAGAGCGGTTTGCATGGCTGTCTGATGAATGATCTATGTCACTCCTTGCTAAGTGGAGTCGTTAATATGTGCATTATTTAAACCAAGACGACCATCGTAACTGATTTATCGTGCATCTTTTAGGCTCTTAGAATGAAAAGGATTGAAGAGGTACCTAAGCAGACAGTTTGCAATGTAACTGCAGGGGCCATTGCTACGGTGTGTGGTCTTTCTGTGCTGCTGTGAAGTAGAACTGAAACAGTGGGGGACAGAAAATGTTTATTTATTTACTGGTTGTCAGCTGAGCTATACTTTAGCTGTAATATTAATTTATCTCTGGCTGCGATGGGGCTGTTCATGCTGTGGTGGACAGAGCAATTGAAGAGGAGATAGAGTCTGTATTAATGTAGAGCTGAGTATGAATCTCCTGATCACCAGAGTTAGTACAATTCATTTTGAACATGAATTTCTGAACTAAATTTCATATCATTTCATTCAATGGTTAGTGGAGAATAGTTGCACTCTGGGCTGGAAATGTCAGAACTAAAGGAAAAGTCAGTGGATTAACAAAGAGTAAGATTCATGCTCTGGGAACAAGGACTTACTTTACAGAATTTCATGCCAATCCATTTAGTATTTGATGAGATATTTCAATCTCAGTCTCCAAAGTGCTATGCTAACTGACTTGCTAGCATGGTTATGAACCGATCAACTTTAATGTCTCTCACTGTTTTGAGATCGTCCTGCTCAAGGAGAAATAAATCAAGAGAACAAATCATAACTGTGCTGCCTAAAACAACCTAAAATAACAGTAACATTTTAGTGACTGACCTTTCCATGACACCAAAATACATACCCCTCTTTCTCTCAAGCTGGAGGCATCATACAAGAGCATGCAGAAACACCAAATTAAAACCAAGCTTCTTTCAATCTCTCCTTTTTTTCCTCTCTCTTTTCTTTTCTCTCTCAAGCCTCCTCCCATCGTTCTTCTCTCTCCCTCATTTATTGTCCTCATCATTACCCTGCATGTGTACGATTCTGATCTAATCTGAGTGATCCCAGATCATCAAAATTATACATCTGAGATCTATTTTTAGCTCTAGCCAAACCCTCTCCCCTCTTTCTTTCGGTCTATCTATCTATCAGACTTAGATATGATAAACAGTTTGGTTTTAATTAAAACTTGGTTAGAACCTGCCATGACATTCAGCCTGCCTCGGCCTTGTTCCCGATCTGTCTTCTGTCAGAGGATGTAATTCAACTCACTTTCTGTCTGTCTATCTCTCTCTCTCTGCCTTGCCAGGACTCTGACCTTGTGCTGACTTTCAACCTGTCCATGCATCGCTCCTGGTGGATGGAGAATGGCCCGGGGTGCAGGGTGACACCCATCACCCCTCCCCCTTCCTGGGCACCCGAGGACCACCGATATATATCTATATCTGGCTGTCTGATGGATTTTCAGTTCATAGAGGTGGCTCACTCCTCGCTGCAGATACTCCTGGCTGTAAGTACTTGAGCTAAATAAGTACTGTCTAGTATGCACTGTAATTTCAAACTCAAGTACCTGAATGTAGTAGACATGCTGTTCTGGGTTTATGGCTTTAAATGTCCTTCCAACTAATAGTAGCACCTGTTGCTCACAGTGGGGGCTACTGCAAATATGTGGCAGTTCAAAACGTAGACATTTGTTTGAAAAAAATGTTTAACATTTTCCAAAATACTCTTTTTTTTTTTTTTGCTTTCTTTCTGATAAGAGATAGTCAATTTTTAACCTGTGTAGCTAGAGTCAGCACGTATTTAGCCTAGCTAGCATAAAGAATAGAGGCAGGGGGAAACAGCTACAGTAGCCTGGCTCTGTCCAATGATGGTTGGTGAGCACAGCATTAGCATTAGCAAATTAGTACTGAGAGCAACAGACAGGTTTTTAAATGGGTCCACTCTGAGCATTTTGTGGCCTACTGGACCACTATTATGAAAAAATGGGGGCTGATTAGCTAGCTAGCTGCAGCTGATAAAATCTGTGACAAAAAAACTTGTAACCCCTTAAAAAATAAACAAACTGTTGTTTTTACATTTCTTGTTTGAGTTAAACAAACAAGATGCTAGTTAGCTTGTACTTGTTTTGTAGCTTGTACTTATAGGCATGTTATCTTAAACTTTTGGACAGAGTCAGATAGAGTTGGACTTCCCCTTGCTTCAAGTATTTATGCTTCATTAGGCTAAACATATAGGGACTCCAGCACTGTAAATAAAAGAACAAGCATTCTTTGTTTTATGGGCCAGTTAGCGGTAGTGAAACAAGCTGCAACATGACATAAAAATATTATCCCCTTATAAACTGGGCGAATGGGTTAGCAAACCGTACATCTACAAGACACCAGGTGACATTAGCTTTCATTTGTAATCAACGCTCTTTCTACAAAACAAATCTCCAAAGTCCAACATTCATACTACTTATAGGTGTTTTTGTTTTTTTTCTACCAACTACAGAGAAAAATATCACGCTCTTCAACTGCCAAACAAACACTATGTTCAAAAGCTAGTTAGCAGTCTAGTGCATAAATATGTAAGTTACTGTGAATGTTTTTGTGTGTAGAGAAGTAATACACAGTAATGACATAGTCCTTTGAAATGAATTATTATTCAACTGATGTTTTATACAGTTACACTCACTAGTACATTATATTTAATGGATTCTAAAGTGTATTACGACCATGCCAACTCCTTTGTCTGTTGCAATTGGTCAGCGAATGGTGGGCAACTTTGTGGTATCTGTTTTAGAGTTAAATAAAGCATTGAGGCTCCATTAAGTTAATAACTTCATGCCCTCATTAACACAGAATGGGCTGGATAGCTGCTTTAGAGACTCTCCCTCTCTGTCTCAGTATTTTTGTGTCTCTTTCTCTTGCTTTCTCTGTCTTATTTCATTGTTGCAAAAACGATTTTGTTCTTTCTGTTTTCCTCTGCTTGTTTCTTACCCTCGCCCTCTGTATTTCTTCCTCTACTGCACTGTCAAACTGCGATAATTAGCAGGATCAAAAGAGACAGCAGAGAGAGAAATAAAGAGCGGGAATGAGGGAGGCCTGTCACTTTTCATCCGAGTCTTCTCTGTACTGCTGCTCTGTTTTTTCTGGGTTTACACATACATATGAATACAGACGCACATGCGATAAACAAACCAACACTTGAATGTGACTGCATGCATGATTACACCATTACAGACAGAGAGACAGAGATTGGGAGTTTCAGTCTGCCTGCCTCTTTTATTTTTCATTCTGCATCTTCCTCCCTCACTTAGCATGACTGTCTCTCTCACCCGCTCTCCACATGCACTCTCTGTGTCTCTCTGTCAATCGATAGGGGTACTTATAGTGTGGCTGAGTGCCAAGCCACCACACAGCTGTACCACTGTCTAGCTGTAATTGGTGTGTGGAAAACTGTCATGCTTCATGAGCACACACTCAACAGTGTAACTGGTCCGCTGGCTGATGGGCTGGCTGGTTTACTGTAATTGGTGGAAACACTGTCAAGGTGCTTAATAACATACGTTCAACCAGTCGACTGGGTGACTAAGTGAGGGGTTAGGGTATGGTTGGGTTGGGCTGTAAAGTGACTGGCTGTGTGCATAATTTACTGGTTAGCTGGCTGGCTTACAGATTTCCTGCAGGGGAAAACTAGGAGTTGTGACTGTTTGGGCAGATGTTTTCCGGAAATCAAGGTACAAAGAAAAAAAACAGCCAGAACAGCCATTGAGGCATATGCAGTCTTCTTTGGCAGAAAATGTTTTTGTTTGGCTGGGTGGTCAGTTGGGTATGTGATGGACTGGTCTAACTGGCTCACTGACTGTGAGTTGGATTTTGTTTACGGCTTACAGAGTTACAAACTCATATTTTGTAGAAGTTCAGATCTGAACACACACCAAGTCTTGCCAAGTTTTTTTATTTTTTATTTCCGCATCTTATAAGAGCATTTATATGAAAAGAAAATGACCTTTCACACCCAGCTCCTTCAGGCATTGATCATGGTTCATATATTTCATACGGTTTACATGTTGAATTGTTAACTGATTAACTGACTTGTCTTGCAGTCACTGGTTTGACTGGTTTGACTGTTTTTGAAAAATCAACAGAGTCTCACCCCCTTACAATCTGGTGCACAGTATGAATATCTGAGCTGAAACTGAGCATAGGTATTCTCCAGGGACACTCAGAGTCCTCAGTGAAATGTATCGCCATCACTGCCAAACTGTAGCAACATGTATGAGTTCTGTGATTACAGGTTTTTTGCTAATACCACAGTTAGTGATAATTAAATGATACGTCATGAAAAAAACATCTAAAATGAGGCTTCCTGTTGGCTCAGTGGTCTAGAGTTCATGCCAGCAAGTAATTTAAGTGATTAACATAACCTCCGCCAGAGTGGAGGAACTAATCAGCAAAATCACTGTTGTTTTTGGTAGGATGGAAAACCTCCATACACTCAGCCTTTCACTGCACACAGTCAAATAACCTTGACTATGACGCGTAATGGTTTCACATGAAGAAAATTGTCATTAGCTATGCCTGCTTGTTTGCATGCTACACCTTTTTATCAACATTGAGCAAAGCTGACTGAGAGAACGTGTACTAATTAGCATCACTTTAAACCAAATACCCAACACTATCAAAACCCATAGTCAAATAGATTGTGCTCTAAATTGGCTCATGTCCTTGACATATTTCTGGTGTAAAATCGAAAATGTTGAGATAGTTCTGCAAAAATAGCCTGTAACCAGCTGCCAGTATAAACTTTATTAGGTCTCTGTTATTAGGTCGCTTAAAATGAAAAAAAAAAAAAAATAAGATGAAATGTTGACTTGTAACGATTTCTATCACATACAATGCATCACATGAAATAGAAATGAAATGTTAAGATACATTTTTAAAAACCAAAGACATCTGTGAACGATCAGCTGTAATGTTCATACAGAGGAATCCAGGGAGAAGCTGTAGACATCCCAAGCTCTCCTCGTTCATCATTGGGAAAGCAGGAAATTGAGTCATTAGCATATGAAGTGTTGTTTTTATTTTCATTTTTATTGACTGGATTGAATGTGACATTGTTGTCGTTGACACCAGACAATGATGTCATGTCAGGGTCAAATTGTATTCATGGAAGCAGCACTGGGACCAGATTGGTTTTCATAGCCGTTGTTATTCAAAGATCAGAGAAGAGAAGGGAAAGAGAAAGAACAATGGCATGAGAATTGAATGTCAGTCAACCAAGGCAACCGCTGTGCTCTGCAGCGCTAATCCCATATTTGCTGAATAAGTAAAACCTTTCCTCTTTTGTCTTTGTTTTTTCAAATTAAGACAGGTAACACTGAAATTCTTAAATCAATTAAACAAAAGTGTGCAACAAGGGATGGTAGATGGCAGCTGCAAAATTGTTGCACATAAGAGCTGTGACGTGAGATGAAAACAAGCTTCCTTCTTGGGTGAGCAAGGTTGATGGTGCAGTTTACTTCATTTGTGCTTCATTGATTGTTGCTGTAATAGTTGTGGAGTTTTATACCAGCATCAAATGGCACAAACAAATTTAGGTGAAAGTGATTAGACAAAATTGTTGATTGTGATATTACAGTGATTTTTTTCAATGCAGCTCTGATTCACTGACAAAATATTTTCATCAAAAATGATTTACAGAGAGCACTGGGGGAAGAAACTGGTGCAAAACATTAGTTTGACTATAAACAGTCATCAACAGCACATAAACAGATTTAATCCAATGGATGTGACACCTTCATCACAGCACAATTTATCTGCAGGACGATGATGCAGCAGTAATGGATTCTTTCATTTGAGATGAATACGTTTTCATCACAGGGCAATTCATTCAATACAAAGCAAGATTATCAGACAGATAGACAACAACTCTACAAGTCTTCATCAGCAAAGAAGGTTGTGGGGCTAAAGAAGTAGACAATGGGACAGAATTCATCATGGATCTAAATAACGTCATCATCTGCTGAAATGTTAGTCGTATATCAACCTGTGAGCTGATTCAGGTTTACAAGTTTTACAGACCTTGAGGGAGCCGATTCAGTGGCGTCAGCACTTCCCACTTTGATTGTTTTGGCAAAATGCAACCTCATCTTCCTCCTTGGTGGAGGACAGTCTGCGTCAGTGGGTGACTGACCTATAGTCGCCTTCCCCTGGCATCTGTCCTTGCTCTTCTAAAAGGTCTTCTCCCATGATGCTTCCCCTGGATATGTGGTCTCAGGCTATGCAGAACACATAGCGCAGGTTTTCCTTTCCTTATTGAACACCAGCTGTTTGACATTCAACTAATTTCTCCCTGAGCTCCTTTCAAAACTTCCAGGTGTTCTCAGAATCTCTGCTATGGGAGCTTTTAGGACTTGATTATTGTAGGAGAGAATGATGATTCAGTCATCTTTTTCTAGTTTGATGACATTTTATTTCCACGTGGGTAATACAGCCCTACACTTTTATGGGACTCTTGGTCATTTTGGGCACAGTGTTATCTGTAAGGTTTTTAGAGAGCTTTTATCTATAGGATGACAGAAGAATCTACTAATAAATCTGCTAATGTATAAGAATCCTGGCATTATAAGCTAAATCCTTACTTAAAAACATTTTTTAAATCCTTTTTTGTTATTAAATGCAATAGAAAAACATTAGGATTAAGTTATTTACAGTAACCTCTTGAACTTTTCAAATTTTCAAAGTGCGAGTATTTTACATTGTGGATTTTTAGCCCTCCTAGCAATGTCTGTTAGTCAGTCGCTCCACCACTTTGGTCTTTGGTTTATAACAAAATACCTGCAAAACTAATGACATTCCCATCAGTCTCTGATGTACTTTGTGTTTAGTGCTAATAAGCAAAGATGGTTAACATTACACCTGCTAAACATTAGCATATTAATGTTGTAACTGTAAGCATGTTGGCATGCTGACATTAGCATTTAGCTCTAATCACCTCTGTGCCTATAAGTACTGTCTCATATGTATATATGTGTATATTGTTATGGCCCAGCTCTGAGACCATAGCAAATGAGAGAAGGCGTGCATGGATGTAAGTAAAACAAAGGAATTTTATTAAACAGAAATTGGTGGGGGTTTTTTTTTAACAAAGATAACAAAAATGGTAAATTCAACAAATGAGGTTGGCAGATTGAGCAAGTGGCGGACTAACAAAAGAAATTAACTAAACAGAAAATTAAAACTCCAACAGAAGATGATGTGGTGCAAAGAGGGAGCCTCCTTAGTGCCAGGATGGAGAGGTTTATATAATCTAGGTGGAGGACAGTGGCCAGCTGCCTCCACGTCCCTGATGGCTTTCAGCTCCACC
This sequence comes from Seriola dumerili, assembly GCF_002260705.1. Lineage (NCBI taxonomy): Eukaryota > Metazoa > Chordata > Actinopteri > Carangiformes > Carangidae > Seriola > Seriola dumerili. The sequence goes on from NW_019174280.1 coordinate 10,031,093, forward strand.
CAACCAGGAACCTGCATGAACACATACACACACACACACACACACACACACACACACACACACCACACACACACACACACACACACACACATCCCACCTCAGCCACTGGTACCTAGAAGCTATGAGAGACAGACCTCAAAGATGATGAGAACACAATCACTGGCATGTAATGTATGATGAAGTGCATCAGCCACAGCCACCACATTATCTTTCCACTCAGTGTGTCGTATGTCTAGGGAGTATGCCTGGAGAAACAAAGACCAGTACCATCAGGGAGGTAGTTCTTTATGACCCAGAGTCATAAGAGGCAGGAGACACCCTGGACAGAGCAGAAGTCTATTACATGGCTGACAAATAAACACAGAGAGCCGTTTACAATTACAATCACACCTATGCACAGTTGCCAATTCAAATGACTTCTGAGGTCATAGCTGGCTGGCAGGTTCAAACCCAGGACAGTGTTGCTTTGATGTGACAGTGCTAACCACTGCAACACCCTCATTTTAATTTCATTCTCTTAAATGCCCTAATTAGTGTTTTTCACAGACAAACCTGATAATAAGGCAAAATGGGAGCTAGGATCACACTTCCCAAGAAGCTGTAGATAAACTTCAGGGTAAAACGTTGAAACCATGCAGCTCTGTGCCTCTGCATAAAATGGCCATAAATGGGGAAACTTGAGGGTGTATCTGCAGTGCAAGAAGCCCGCTTCGCAGTCATCATCATTGCAAACACTTGTTCAGAACATTCTGTTCAAGCTCTGAAGGGGAAAGATTTTACAGTCAACTATTGTGGAGAGGCAAGAACATGTACATTTGACAGTTTATTACCCAAACCATTACTCTCCCTTCCCCTTAAGATAATGTCACTTGGTTTTGCTGACTTACTCTTGCATACTTATCTACATTTGCTGTGTTTACCATGGCAACAAGCCCCTGCTGAACAGTATGGTTGAGAAATGGAATAAAGACTGCCTTGCTGCCTCCTGGAATAGTGTGTGACACCGTGCACACAAAACCCCATAGAGGTGGTTTCTGCTCTGAATGAGGTACATGCCTCTGTGAGGTGAAGTGGCAAAGTTGTACAAGTTATTGCTTGTTAGGCCTATCAGGTCAGGGATCCTGCCTGAGTCCATGCTGAAGTGGCGCTGTTTTCATTTTCACTCGTCACACCGAACATCCTTCAGTTTTACACAGACAAAATGAAAAAAGGGGCCGACGTCTTCTGCCTGAAGAACCTGGGAGCAGCTCACTTTAATTCAGTCCATCTAAATGCAGACAGAAGCTGCAACACAGGGGAGAAATATTTAGTACAACAAATCTGTTTTTTTTATTTCTCCCGCACTCAAACTGTCAGTCACCATTATTACCACTCTGTAGTTGTTAACCGTTCATTAACTCCTCAAAAATGGTGAAACTAGAAATGAAAATTTGCAGTTCAGTCACTTTAAATAGTTAAAATATTGAACGATATTGAAGTCCGTTGAGATACACCTGAAGCTCAAGTCTAATCTCTGAAAGCAGATCAGCTATTCAGTTAAATTTCACATCTTACTTTTTCCCCAAAAATAAACCTCTGTAAAACCCCATGCTTGTTTTCTGATTTCACTTGGCAGCAATATAATAATCTGAATGCTGCGACCTTCAATGTATGAGTCACTGTGAGTAAAATAGAAAAGAAATAAATAAAGTTACCTTGAAGGAGAATGTCAGTGTCATATGAACACAGCACTGTGGGCTAAGAGATGTGGATGATTGTTTCGAAGTATTTTGATCTACATCTTTAGTCATAACAACACCTGTTCCGGGAAATTCTGTTATGTACATTAGATATAAAATATGTTTTTGCTAACTTTTTATCCCTGCAAAACTCAAAATGCTAAATACATAACTTTTCAATGTTCATGAACAGGATAGTCCAAATATAACTCCATACACGAACCCAGTTAGGACCCAGAACTCCAACAATAAATACGATAAGAAGCAAACACATCATAGCTAATATTGGTGCACCCTGGTTATCGGTAGAAGATATAATCAGGGTTATTGTAAACAGGATATTATGTTTACATGCAGCAACACCAAAACAGAGTACTTGACTATCCAGAATATTAACAGGATATTGATGTGCAGAGAAACGCACTCTGTCACAGCTGATCAAATGTTCTCCATTGCAGCGTGAGCACGGCTCTCTGCACTCTGTTCAGTGGTGCTAACAAAACTGCACCCAAAAGTCATTTTCAGAGGCAATGAGCCTGCAGACGACAGAACGGGTTCTGGATCAGCGTTTACGCCATGTGACAGAAAAGTCCCGGCACTCTTGAAAGTCTTTTAAACAACATTTTGACTTTGTAACATTTAAAGTCTCCTTTGAAATGAATACTAATAATAAATCATCGTAGCTGGAGTGGCAGTAGACAGGGGAGGCAGTCAGTGGCACGGGCGAGGTCGTGTTAATCTTTCAAAATAAAGGAATTCTGCTTAACTCCTGTCAGTGGTAGTGACAACTGAGATTTTGCAGCCAGTAAAGTCTTTGAGCAGTGGTAATTTTTCAAGGCATTCCTGCTACATAAAGCCTCCTATGTTATCCAAATTGATTTTCCCATCACCGTTGATCCCCATGCTGATACTGGCAGCATTGTCTACTTCCAGTATTTGGCTCAGCTTAAAGTAAATTCATCCCCAACTGAGCAAAACACTATATTTGTATGACTCATTTACTTGTCAGAACCAGGAGAGACTGGGAGAAATACAGAAAAGGTGGAGGAAGGAAGTAGGGATGTAGGGGGAAAGAGACAAAGAAGAGAAGCAGGAAGCGGGAAGGAAACGGTGAGTGAGGGGAGAGTGTATGAGAAAAGGATGAAGGAGAGAGGAGCTCTGGGAGCTGAACATTATTTAGACTAAATGAGGTCAAGACCTTGAGATATACACTGAATTTCAAATGCAGTTGCTCACATTTGCAGCTTGCTGTGTGTTTATGTGCTTCTGTATGGCTGTGTGTGTGTGTGTGTGTGTGTGTGTGTGTGTGTGTGTGTGTGTGGTGCGCGCGCCCATGTAGTCAATAGAATACCAACCAGGTCAATGTCCTTTTTCCTACGCTGATTTGAACAATAAGGCTGCCTTATTCAGCATAATATGTTGGTTTAATATCTCATAAAAACACATATTGTAGCTATACCTCCACCCCCGTCTGCCTGTATCTTCCCACATTTCTTTTCTCTCTCTGTGTCTCTTTCCTCTTGTATCATTGCAGGGTAATAAGGTCACGAAAATGCTGACCCTAAGTTGACCACACCCTCTCATATCTTTGCTCCAATGAATTACCTCCTATCGGTTGCCTTGGAAACAGACAGCCAGTGAGGTAGCAGATCAGAGAGCAAAGGTGTTCCGCTAATGTGGACTGCTGTATTCCTGTCTAAACACTGCACACACACATTTAATACTATCTTTTTTTGGTATCAATCACAGCACACAAAAGAAGAGCACTGTAACCCCCCCTTGGATAGTTCAGTCTGCAGGCGTTATTGTTTTTCAGGTTTATGAATGGCCTCAAACAGATGAGGTAGAACAATGTGAGGTACACTTCTGTATTTTGCTACAAGCTCCAAACAACAATACCCTGTCAGAGTGGGTGGTGGTGTGAGGTTTTCATTTTGACGATGGCGACAAATGTAAAACTATCTGCCCTGACATTTCAACACCAAAGAAATGGAAGGAGATGAAAATTCAATTTCAGTCTCAGTTATGTGAGAATACCCACAGGTTGTGACAATTCTGTCTTTTGTGTTTGTATTATATATATTAAAACAATATAAGTGCGACTCTGTAAGCATAACCTTGTGGTTGTCATTGAAGACACCAGACATTCAGTGTGTGTATGGGATTGTTTTAATATCCTGGTGGGGATTTAAACCTTAATACACACTAACCCAAGGGGACTTGTGTCACTGTGGTAACAAAAATTGCAGTCCCCATGGGTAGAGACTGCATTTTGAGGGTTAAGACTCTTTTTTTGGGTTAGATTAGAGTCACTTTATTTTGATGGTCAAGGTTAGGATAAGGGTCGAGGGAATGCATTATGTCAATGAGTTGTCCGCACAGGGATAGTGAAACTGTGTGTGTGTGTGTGGCCAGTGATTCAAGTGCTCTATTTTGGAGCCAAATACCACAGTGCTGCTCTGCTCCACTTACACCAACACCTGATGTCTCTCTCTGTCTGTTTTCTCAGCTATCTATCTATCTATCTATCTATCTATCTATCTATCTATCTGTCTATCTGTCTATCTGTCTATGTTGTCTGTCTGTCTACACTTCATTTATGCTTCATTTATACTTTATCTATGCTCTCTTTGTCTCTAGTTGGTGGGGTTTATCTACGCCTGCTACGTGGTCAAGCTCATTTCTGAAGAAGAGGATAGCTGTAAGTACACAGTCATACACAATGACTTTCATTCAGGAATGTACACTTACATTTAGCAAATTATCCAATAATAATAATAATAATAAAGGTGTTTATATTTACCCTGTGGTAAAAGTTTCTCACATCAAATGAGTGTTTGCTAAGCTGTGTCACTGTTGCTGTGCCTGTCAAGCTTTCTGTTCCCGCCAGGCACATAATGTTTACCATCTCAGTTATTTTTTAAACAATGGGTCCTTGATTTCAGACAGGTAGAAAAAAGCCAGTGTCTCATTTCTAGCCAAAGACCGTTGATTTGTTGGCTGAAATAACAACTGTCGCTGGCAGATTTTATCAGTTGTAGCTAGCTAGCTGATTAAGCTAACATTAGCTCCATGTCTTGGCTGACTTTTTCATATTTCCATCTGACTTGTTTTTATAAAAAGAATCTTGTTAAAGTGTCTTGCATATGTGTTTGATGGCTACCCAATGATATTGTGCTAAAGTTACATGTCCCAGGCAAAAGGTTAGCATCCTCACCTGAAACATTAAAAGACCATGAAATAAAAACACAAGAATGTTTCTGTATAGTAGTGTAGAATTAGTTAGTCCTAGTATTATAAGTATGAGGAAAATGTAAGCTCAGAGTCTTATTTCATTTTAATGTAACCCTGTTTGGCTTGGTTAATAATTTGTTCCATGGTGATCATTAGTTAGCACAGCATGCTAACAGTTGCAGATTGTGTTAAAAAAACATGAGTTCAGAAAGCAACAGGTTTGAATGAGGTCTTCTTGGACTGCTTTTACTGATGCTTGGACAGAAATTTGTGTGAAACCTGTAGTTTCCAAGTGTCACAGCTGGGCTCATTTATTTACAGTAACACATGAAGGGAGACAGACGAGAATGAGAGAGCGGAGGATTAAGAGAGCTAGGTAGATTCATGCTAGATCAAAGTCTTTCATTCATACGCCCCCACCCCACAAACTTAGCCACCAAAACCAGGAAACAGTCATTACGAAAAACAAAGAGTAGAGACTCAAAGAGCGAGGAAAGATAATTGCTCATCCATTCACACATTATTTATCTTTATTCAGTCTTTTATCAGTACATCAGTTCATCAATACAACCATGTTGATTGGGAAATGTGCAATTTGTACAGTAAAAGGTAACATTGACTATCATTTAGTAAGCATTTTGACAGTCTAAATGAATTGCATTTGAAGTGCAATACCAGTAAGAGTGAGGAAAATGAGGCAAATCAGTATGTTAATTCTGTGATTGTTGCATTTTAAATGCCGTGTGTCTCTGTGAGCATTAACTTGAATGAGCCCATTTACCTGAGCCCATCAATTTAGTTATTCCATTAAAGTAGACGCAGCTGTTCTGCAGGAGGATCAATACCCAGGCATGTCTTATTCAACACTGGATTGAGGATGCTGTTTGCTAACACATAAATATTGATAGGTAATAAATGCAGGCTGCATCAGTGGAAATAGTTAAAATCGCTGAGTGTAGACAAGTTGTCCTGCTTTTCTTCCTGCCTTAAGCAGACTGAGGATTGAGATTGACGGAGGAATGTTTTTTCTGAAACAGCGGCTGTTATGAAACTAGGTGAGCACTGGATACAAGACCTGCTACTGTTTTTAGACTCCTTTTGTGATAAAAAACGTCTGGGTTCAGTGAGGTCACAGTTAAATATTGAATCATCTGATTGTTAAAATCAAAGTTCAGAGTCCCATTTTTATGGAGTATAATTAAATTTCAGAGGTTATTTTGAGATTAATTTTCAACAGCGCATTTTAATGAGCTTTGTGATGACAGGAAATTTAAAAATGCCACTTGTTTTGAGTCTAAATAATTGATGTCTTACAGTTATTATTTGGCTTTCTGTTTTACTATTGTGCTTTGGTTATGTCACTTTTTTTTTTTCCTTCATTTTTTCACTAATTTGATGTCAGCAGAGCTCAGTTGGAAAAATGTAATGACACGATGTGCAGTATTTCCGTGCACCAGTCAGTGTAGCAACATTTGAATTAGAACATAGTTGCAGTTTTGGGGCAGTTGTGTTTGCATATGTTGCCAGCACTGTCAAACTGCTAATAAATAGTAACTGAGAACCTGATTTTTTCTTATGTAGTTCTGAATATTTAATGTCTTAGAGAAAAACCTAAAATGTAAAAACAAGTTTTCAGGCATGTTTCAGCTCTATACAAAATCAGCTGACCATCTGTTCATCCATTTTCTAAAGCGCTTATACTTTTAAAAGTAGAGTGGAGCTGGAGCCTATCTGCAGAGTACACCCTGTACAGGTCGCCAGTCTATCATGGGGCTAACACATGCTGACCAACACATTCACACTCACATTAACATGTACGGACAAGAGATCCCACCCACCTAAACTGTGTGTCTTTGGACTGTGGGAGGAAACAAGAACACATCGAGGGAACCCACACAGACCTGGGGAAGACATTCACACTCCACACAGAGGAACAATAATAAGCTACATGAGTCATTTTCACACTGCTTCTCATGGGACAAATGTTATCAGAAGGAATCGGGACTCAAATTGAGGTTTCAGGCCACTAATAGGGCTTAATGAATATGTACACTATGGCAGCATCATGCCACTTGCTACATTTTCACATAAGAAAAAGATAATTTTTCTCCATAATAATTCTAGGATCCATTGTAATAATCATGTTGCCAAGCCTTAAGTCCTGAATGTGGCTGTGGAAAGCGCTGCGCAATAATGCAGTCTGGGAGACTAAACTATAATCAGGGAGCTTAGTAGGGAAAAGCGCCTTGGGTGAAGACGCTAATACTCACAGAGGACCAATGAAGATTTTGAGTTGCTGAGAAAGCTAATTACTCTGATAATTATTCTGTGCATGTGTGAGTATTTGTGTGTGTGTGGTTGTGTCTGTGTGGGGAGATTAATCATTATAGTCAGTCTTATCTGTCTCACAGCTACTCAAATGTGTCAGACAGATTCTTATCAAACACACTTGTAAACAGGAATAACACACACACACACACACACACACACACACACACACACACACACACCTTAAGATTACTGAAGCAGTCTTTGTATGATCAGTCTTTATGTAAGATGTGTTTTGGCTCTTCAGTCAGTAGCAAACATTAACAACTGAAAAATAACCGCAATAATTTGACTGTAGAAATTCAGGAAATCTCAGTTTGTTACTGCTGTTTAATGTTTGTCCAGTAAAATCTTTACTGATCCGTTTACAGTTTCTGGCTTCATGATAGGCTTGTTCATCTTTTCACGTGCTCATTTGACAGTCCTGAGCCTTTTGAATAACATATCTGAATTTTTAAATTGGGCCACTACAGCTTGATAGGCTGCACAGTGACAAGGTTAGGGGCTCCATTTCCTCTTGTGTTCAAAGGGTCGTGCATGGCAGAAAGTCTGCTGAGACTATTTGACTGCAGCATGAATCAGCAGGAAAACCTTACCGTTCACACCAGGCCATTCCTCCACAAAAGGATCCACACAAAGAAGGAGTGCATCAAGCACAGGCAATGGCTCTGCATTGTCTGTCGGAACAACAATAATGAGCTGAATGATCATAAAATATCACCATATTGCAGCAGTCCTGGGAAACTGCTGATAGACAAAGAAGATCATCTGTTGTCCCGTTGCGTGGTATAATCAAAATTTCACATGCATACATTAGGAGGATTAAGGGATGGAAGTGTGAAAAAGATGTGGTGACTTATAATGATTTTTTTTTTTTTACAAAAATCCATCAGATTGAAAGAACAAGGAAGGTAGGCTATGTGAGGACAGATACCCTCACAGACTTGAACAGCTCTTAAAAACTCCAATGCTGCCATATAACAAGACAAATGGTTTCGGAAACAGCTAGCCTGGCTCAGTCCAAGGTTAAAAACCCTTATACTAGCATCTCTAAATTTGACTTAATAATGTGTTATCTCTTGCTTGTTAAATCTGTATAAAAACCAAAATGTGAAAATGACAAGTTGTACAGTGGAGTGGTACGATGTGGGGGAGGGGGCAGAAGAGACGAGGATATAACTCTGACCGCTATACTTTGTTACCATGAAGGTCGCACTAACATCAGACACGGCTAAGCTGATAAGATTTCAGGTGATTTGCCAAACTCGTCAATTTGTGATATGCCCGTTTTCTTTGGCATATCTGCCACTCGACTTTTTGGGTTCGTCTTCACAAATTTGGAAGTTATCCCAGACGCTTGACCTTTTCGACATCCTGCCGGCGTTATTGCAACTTGTCAGAATGTCACGTGGTCATGTGTCACTGTCCCAGTATTGGGACGCTGGTAACATTAGCTCAGAGCTATAATGCACAAAACTTATCATTAGGATTAAATGTCCATGTCTGAGAATAACTAATAATAATAATTAATGTTGATGCATAATGAATAATTGGATGACTATTTCTTCCCTCGTGGGCTATTTTGGTTTTTTGTTGTGATGCATATAAAAAAACACAGCATTCATACTGATTTAGATGTCGATTGCCATGGCAACAGTCGAAGCTTCAAAGCTTCGAGGCATCCAGGTCAGCCCTAGTAGTCGGTGCATTTGTTGGAAATCAAACCCGGCTGAATGTGTTGGTTCCAACATATTTGGACTTACTGTATATCCCTCCTTATTGCAGACTTGAGGTGAACTCATAGCTACTTTCATCTCTGCAGTGACAGCCAGATTCCACATTGTACTTAATGTTAGGAAATCTCTCTGAATGAATAAGAAAGTATGCTGCTGATCAAGGCAAGGAAGACCCTTTTATGAGCTCTACAACATCAAAGTAGAAAAAATATCGTTGCTTCCTCTTCAAAAGTCCAGGCTCTCTGCCTCAGTCTGAGGAAAGCAACCACCTGCTGGCAGCTCCTCAGCCTGGGAATCTGCGGAGCTATCCTAGATAATTTAGGCGTTAAGAGTATTCTCAAGTCATAAATATATCGCTGCATAAGTCTTAGTCTTCTAGCTAAAAATAGATTTAGATTTGAATCGCAGGATTTTCATACAGTTGAGACCGAATTTTCACTCAAAGCAGTTTTATGCCCACAACTCCGATTGGCACTAAGAGCAGTGATGGTGGTGGTGTTTCTTGTACAAAATGTACTGTTGAGGAATCTGTAGGTGTAGGACGCTTAATACAATGAATCATCTGTGGTGGGAAGGTTCCCAGTTGGGCATACACTCTCTCTAATTGATGTTTTTTTGTGCAGTTGATTTTATAGGAGGGTTCGACTCGTACGGTTACCAGGGCCCCCAGAAGACCTCCCACCTTCAACTACAGCCCATGTACATGTAAGTATAGTTAAACTCCATTTATCTATGTCTGTCTATAAGTACATACACACAACATTATGTAATCACAAATATAGGATGGAATACCATTTATTGGGCTTAATGTTCACAAAAAAAGTTTGTATTCCTGGCTTTCTTGGATCTTCGTAAAAGCAAGGAAATAGGTTTTAGATTTGCAAGTGGGAGGCTGACAGGTCTCACCCTCTTAAATTCAACCTTGCCGTAGACAGCAAACTGTGTTTAGGGAGTAATTTTCATCTGTGTTTGATATCTTGAGGTCTGCATGGGATGATATGAGCACATTCTCGCTGCATCAGCATAAGGTCTTAGCATTTATCAGCACAAGGTCTCATCAGTTGTCACTGTTGTAGCACTTTTATCACTCCCCTCACACGCTGCAACTGAAGGAGGGGTATGTGATGAAAACTGTTGTATCCTTGATGTCATTCATGCTGAAGCTGGTTTTCATAATTGCTTGCCAACCATTTTACCTACGGTGAATGGAAAAGGTATCCCCTCGAGTATTATTGTAGTGTTGTGAAATGGATTTTTGTTGTTTTGGAAGCTTTTATTTTGTGTCTCTATGGTGATTTCCTGAGACTGAGTATTATTTTCCTGAGACTGTGGATTCCAGCTTCAACAAGATCTTAAGCTATTCTTAGGTCGAAGAGCCAATGGAATAACACAACAACCCTCAGACAGCCCTGCATCAATCGCATGGTCTCACTTTGTTCAGTAGAAAGCACCAAGCAATACAACAAAAGCTACACCACTTTAACAAACAACAAGGCAGAATAATGGTGCTTCCACTGATGTGCAGCCGACAGGTTATCAATAATTGTTTTTATTAGAGAGAAGAGCTGGAGCGAATTAGAGAGAGATGCAGACGAACGGAGAGGGAGAGATGGACAAAGAGAAATTGAGATCAAGATGGGCGAGAGAGTAGTGGAGACAGAGAGAGAGAGAGAGAGAGACGGGAAGATGAGAAACACAGTGATGGATGAAACATAGGACTAAACAAAGAAGAAAGGCAATAAAGGGCCATTCTGTAGTTTTATATGTCCCCTGTGGAAGCCATAACACAGATCATAAATCATCGACCCCCAAGATAATGGCTACAAACACAAACACACACACACACACACACACACACACACACACACACACACAAAAGCTGGACTACGACTACACATATCTGCTACACACACAGAGGCAAGCACTCAAGAACATACAAACACGTTGTGCTGGCCTCACAAACATCTAAGCACACACATCAAATGTGCTGATGGACAGCTTGTGCTTCAACACACATTAATGTACACACAGATGTATATGTGCGCACACACGTACACAAACATCATCAATATGCTATCATTGTTCCCCAGCTGTTGTCCCTTCACTTTGGTGGTTTTTATTGGCTCTGGCCAGAGGGGCCAATAAAACAGCATCAGCTGTACCATCCCAAAGGAAACCCGCCCCCCACCTCCGTCCGCCACACATACACACACACCCACACATACACACAAGTAGCTTCACAACAATTACCATCTCCAGACTTTTGACTCCTTTATCTTTTATACAAATGAGTTAATTCTGTACATTCAAATGAGAGAAAGGGAGTTAACCATAATTTCAAAAGCATTATAACACATACAAATAAAATATAACTACTACAACAAACACCGGATTGTAATAATACATTTCCTATAATTTATGTTTTATTTCTGAAGCTTTTGTTACAACCCTGTGGCTGATTGGATTGTTAGAGAGTTCATTTAGTTCAACGATCAAAAGCTTTATATCATAAATATAGGAAATTTTCCATAGGAACCCAGGACACTGAGAAAACATTGCAGATTGGTATCAGTTCTATAGCAGGAGGTTTCATCTAAGAATTGTATTTAATAAAGGTGTATTAAAGCTGTGTTAATGAATAATTCCCCTAAAACAAGATTATGCTACTGTATATACTATATATACTATACTACTACTTAAGCATTTAGCTAAAATGCTTAACCACTGTAACGGTAGTGTAAGTGGAGAAGAGTCATGAAGTCAGCAAACTCACCCAAAAATGCCCATTATGAGGCATTAATTACTTATACTTTGCTAATGTTAGCTAACATTAGCCACCACAATTTACTGGTCATACTAGACCATCACGTATGAATGTACCTTTGATTTGTAAGAGGGAGAGTGTGCTTTTTCCTCTCTAAAAAGGTACATAGTCTCACTTTACTGTGTCAACACTTTTTTGATTTTGATTGTGTTAGCAACCGAGCAAATAGTTAGCATCTTTTCCTATTTTTCCTGATTTTTATTTATTTTTTTTTTTTTATTTTTTTTATTCTCATGCATGTTTAATATTTTGGGGGGAAAGTACCAGAGAGACAGTATACCCATGAGAGTGTTAATCTGTCTCTTGAGTGTTATTATCTTTCATAAAATACACCAGACAAGTGCTTCTGATGTTCTCATCAAGCAACATTATGTTTTTTAGTGAATTATTTTATCAAGGACAATACTAAGCAAATGCACCGCTTTGCATTTCATCATTAACCTCTGAACCTTCTTCCCCATATTTTTCAAGTAGCTTTAAAGTTACATGAAAGATATTCTTCATAGTCTACTGAATGACAGCGTCACATATACTGTATGTTCATTAAACTGGATGCTCGACATGCCTTTAAATAATGACTTGCCAATCTTTAAATCTATACTGGAGCAATGAAAGGGATTCTGTCACTATTTTGTATAACCCTCTCCTCTCTCCTCTCTTCTCCTCTCCAGGTCAAAGTAAACCCAGGATATACTCCAGGAGTGCTGCCTTACCAACCACCACTGCTTAACATCCTGCTTTTACTACTCCAACTGTCTTTTTTATTAACAACAACTGAAACACAGACAGGTAGACGAGATGCAGAAGACTCTAAGATATTCTGCGACTTGACCTACAATTACCCTTAGTACTTTGTCAGAAGGCTTCCCTGATCTGCATGTCTGTTGTTTTTAAATGCAGTTAGGTGTGTTCCTGATGAAACACTGGCCTCGTGTGGTTGAACATGGTAACTGCAGGACATATGCTTTTGTCTGACTCTGAGGGACACAATCTGGCGCCAGTGACTCGCCTCCTCCTGTGCTGTTTGCTATCTACATTGTGAAGGAAAGCAAAGGGATGCAAAGACTCATTGGTGACGTGTTTCTTCCAGTGAGAACTTATGGATTCCTGCCGTCAGAGAAATGTTAACAGGGAGCCTTGTTCCTTCACGCTACTGCAGAAATCATTTGCTTTCTCAAGTGTTGTGGTATCTAACAGCTCCCAATTGCAGATATGCCTGACCAAAGAGTTAAAAAAAAAAAAAAACAGAGATGCATCCGTGTGTACACAATGGAGCCTGTTTCACCATCTCTGGAACTCTTTTGCTCATTGTGCCTGACAGATTAGACACCGGACTTTAACCAAACTGACCAAGCATCTCCGAACAAGACTACCGATCAAGGAATGTCAGACTTCATTTTTCTAAGATTTCTTTATGGTGCATTTGGGTAAGAGCGAGTGCAAAGATGGAGGCTTGATATAAGTATAGACTGGACTCAAGCACGACTACATGCTACACATTTTACCCTGTTGTTTCATCAAAAACTCTGAATGTTAAATAACAGTGTGACGCGTAGATTTACATATTGTCATCACATATGTACATTTGTACAGGAAGCAGACACAGTCATACACACAGACAGGCATTAAGAAATGCATATGTGAATACACACATGCATGCACACACATACTTATAACAGACCTACCACTTAACTTTTTTACTACTAATGTGAATCTTAACAATGTTTACAACAGGAATTCTGTCTGTCAGACAGAAAGACTGAACATTTGACTGACAGGGGCAACAGGTAGATAGACAGGCAGACATGGAGGCAGACAGGAGACTCAAGAGAGACACTTTTTAGCTGCAGCATCCCAAACACCATGGGATGTTTTCTTCCATATTAATACAGACAGGACAGTTGTTCCAGATGTATTTCTTTGGTCCCTTGCTGTCTAAATATTTTGTCTTCCATCCAAGACAGACAGGTAAAGGGAGATAGAGACAGATAGAACATGACAGAGAAAACAACCACAGAAGAGCGATTGAGGTCGGGCAACAGTATCCCATCACCCTCAGTCCTCTTGGCAACCCCACACCCATCTCTCTCAGCAGGCAAGTTTTACCCTTTTTTTTAAAAAAAAAAAAAAGAAAATTATATTTAGGAAAAAATGCTGGAAGCCAGATAAAGTGCCCAATCAGCCTTATCGTCTGCAGCATCCAGCTCTTTTTAATAACAGAAATAGTTCAAAAGCAGTCAAACTCTTCCACAGGCAATGCTTACACAGAGGAAAAAGACACACCCTTTACAGAAATGACAATCACAGTCAAAGTGGCCTGAATCTTGTCACAGATTGGCATTTTTGTATCATAAAAAAAGTGACGGAAAGCTGAAAAGTGGCGTCATCATCATGTGGGAGCAGAGAAGCCTCTAAGTTAGACAATTATTTGATGAGTTTTTTTATTAATGTTCATATATTGCAACTCAAACCGCTAGTGGATAACAAAGCTTGGTGAAAGAAAGAAAAAGAAAACAACAGAGGCTGACACTGTAAGCATCCACCTTCGCCTGCAGACCTACGAGGAGAAAATGATACCAGAGGAATGCCAGAGACTTAGCAGCTGCCCCCTCTCACCTCACTACTCAAATCTTAATGTTGAAAGTGCCAACCGAATCACCACATGGACATCTGTAAAGCCTGGTTTCTGAACACCACAGACTGGGACCAAAAATAATGGGTCTCAGGTTCACTGTTCTCTGGTTCCCATGTAAGAAAAATAGCAAGGATATCACAAATATTTAAAAAAAAAAAAAAAAAAAAAAAAAAAAAAATCACATTGGCATTCCAGACGACCAGCAGGTTTTCTGCTTTTATTTATTTTTATTTTTTTTATTTTTATTTTTTTTATGTTCAGAAAACCAACTGATTCCTTCTGGAAATGTGGCTAAACGTGTTGCATTTGTGTTGCAATCAGTGGACCAAAAGTTTGAGGCCTTCTCCGTATATTAAGAAACATTTTTTAGGGGAAAAACAGTGGCTTCTCTTGACATGAGGATGGACTCACAGACCGTTTCGCTCTACAAACTGATCTCAAAGTCCACCGTCCGCCCCCTCACTCCCCCTCGGCCAGTTATCTTCAGCAGTTTATCTGTTTTTTTAACAAAACTCCGTGGGTTATGTTCAGAGTCACTGCCCCACGTGGCTCCACTGTCACTCTGGAGGACAGAAACAACATTTTATGTGTTTGCATGAGGTGTTTCCAAACTATTGCGTATTTAATCTCATGCTGCGTGTGACTAACTAGCTACTTAAAATGGGAACTGTTTGGTTTGTTGAATGCTCCTCAACTCTCTTCAAAGAGTCCTAAATGTGAAGTTTGTGATTTTTCTATAAATAACACAGTCTGAAATGTCTGCCAAGTAAAGGAGAAAAATAGCTACTACAATGTAAAACGATGAAATGTAACTTTGAACTTCTTGACGTTTTTTAATCACATGTGGCCGTGTTTACTGTTTTTTCTAGTTGACTACTAATGTATGATGTTGTGTACAAGTGGGACTACTATGTTTTATTTCTTCTAATTGTACAGTGTATGTGAAATGAGAGAGTAAGAGGAGAAAGGGGGGAAAGAGAATTAGTTGCACTATAGTCTATAATTCTTTCATTAAACCTTCTGTAAAGACTGGAAATTCACTTTCACTTCAGCACATAATTAACTTTACATTATTAATTTATATTTGAATTGTCAAACAACACTACGCATTGCTTTGTGATAAACAAATTCACTGCAGATAAAGTGTCTTTTTGGTAAATTCTAATTAGGAACTGTAAAAAAGGTCACATATCCATTATTTTGAAGCTTCATTGAAAAAGATAGTTGGTTATGTCATTAGCAAATGTTATCATTTGAACTGAAAGTGAATTCATTTGTTAATTTATTTGTCTTAAGGACTTAGATAAATTGAATATTACCTGGCAATGTGGAATCAATATCAACCTAAACACCAGATTTAACAGACTGAAGCAAATATACACAGAAACAGAAAGAATTCCAGATATCTAATGTGACCCAAATATGTGTGTATGTGTTTGTGTGTGTGTGTGCACATGTGTGTGTGTGTGCACGTGTGTGTGCGCGCGTGTGTGTGTGTGTGCGTGCGTATGCATGTGAGTGTGTCTGAGAGAGACTTTGTACCGCGATATGTTGTTTTCTGTGTCATGGTGAACTGAACAGCTTTTTACCCACAACCTGCAAAGCCACAACCTGCTCCGAACTTAACAGAAATTTCAAGTAGAGGAAGAACTCATCAAAGATTGTTAATTAACAGCAATAACAACAGTAATAATATATTGTAAAGTAATAATAACATTAATAATAGACACAATCTAGATAATCCATTATTTATCTTCAGAGTTGCTTGATCTCATTTAGACTTTGGAACAGTCAATAGAGCTTTTGTCTGTAGATCTAAAAATGCACTTCCATACAAAGAGAATTAAAAATGTGAAGAAGAAGCTGGAGCCAAGCCATTGAGCCAAACATCTAACCATTGTAAAGTTACATGGTCTCTCCTGATATTTAACTACTCCATTCTTTACAGTTGTGGAGCATACAGTTACAGTTATTAATATGGTATTGAGTAAATGTCAGAATAAAAAGGAAAGACAAAGTCTGCATTTGGCAAGTTTTTCACAGAATCTGAAAAGAAAATTTGCATTTGATAAGCTGAATTCAGCATTGTCAGCTTTATAGAAATAGTGTTTTAGTGTTTTTACAGTTTAAAGTCTCCAAAGAATTCCAAATCTTAAGGAATTCTCTATAGTCTAAAATATTTATGACTAAATAAGCAACGATCAAAGTTAAAGTTGAAATAACATCTTTAGTTATCATTTATTTAGAGTTTAACAAGGAAAAAATTCTTCTAATATTGCTAAACTGTGATGAGTGCTCAGACGTATGTGACATCCCCTGTTGCCAACTGACCTCATTCACTTCAAACTAGTGAGAACAGCACGGACAGATGTTCAGAGAAGATTATCAAGCAAGAGAAAAGTGTAGGACCCATGACAGAACCCTGAGGTACTCCGCCACCTAGCTCAGCTACTTTATGTAGCAGGCCACTGTGTATTGTAGACAGTAAAAAAATGTAAGTGTATTTGTCTAATTCTCCGAGACTCCCTTTGCTTTCATTTAATCTGAAATTAATTTAAGAGAGCTCAGAGAGTGCAATAACACATAATCGTATTACATTAACAAACACCACACTGTCAATACTTCAATGCAGGAATACGCCACTAACTGCAGGTGGAAAAATACTCTAATCTTTCTCTGTGGCTCTGGGTTGATTTGTTAATGTTCACCAATGACTAAAACCATCTATGTTGGTTTAACTCCTCTTTTTCTGATGGTTTTCCCACAGGAGACTGACTGTACATAAACTAGACAGTTGGGAATAAAGTAGACAGTGAAGAAAGTCTATTATGTGTCCTCTGTTCTCTGACACGTTTCAGACATTTTTTTGTACTCAAATTATTTATATCTGCTACATTATACATGCAAATGACAAAGTATTCACAGCCTAGGTTATTGAAATAAAGCCGCTCAAACAGGTTCCTAAAAGACAACTTAGGGAAAAATACAAACCCTGATCACTATTTTAAGTTCAGTTCATACAACCTTTTCAGTCATAGAGTACATCAGTATCACCTTTACTTACTCAAACACAAACCCATTGCCAGGAAGCACTACTATTCCTTTGCCAAGGAAGTATACCAGTGCAAATTCAATGTTTAAATCCTTGAGAATAGTAGTGTTTAAGTAAAACATGAAACAAATACCCAATTAAGCCTGAAAACCTCTTGAGTGTGTTAGAAAAACCCTCTTTACAGATGCATTCAGCTGAGTTTCTGGTAGAGTAACCGCTCAGGTTTAGAAGTAGTTTAAATATTTATTCGACTGCACACCGTCCCCACTTTTGGACCTGCATAGTGTGGAGCTGCACACTCCTGAAAACGTCTGATGGGTTCTCTGGCTTTATGTAATAAACTGAGACTGGCACTTGTAAAAGCTTTTTAACGTTGTTGGCATTCTCCCCTAAAACCAATTGGGCACAGCCAGGACAAGCAAACTAATTACCGTGTGGCTTGGGCCCTATGGCATTAATGAGAAATTGTAACAGAGCTAACAACCCATTTTACAAGCGCCCCAGTTAGGTTTATTTGAAAGTTGTGCCAACAACGCTGAACTAAAAAGGTGCCTGTCCAAATTACATTCATTCTTCAGTGTTCAAGTGTCACTTTCCCCATGGAGTTCTGGTTACAGGGGGACTTTGTGGAGATGAGAATTGTGTGTGTGATGTAAGGAACGGTAATAGGTCTACAACCTTTCAAATACTATGTAGCCTGAAACTAACCAGCTGGGACTATCACCACTGGTAATAATAATAATAGTGGGAATAATAAAAGCAAAACGTGTCTTGCTCAAGGTCAATGGCTGGGTGGATGTGCATATGTGAGCTTGATGGTTTGCCCCTCTCAGTTATACCCTCATATACAGTATACTGTGTATTTCATTGATGTGAAGCAGCAAATACTGTATCACCTAAATGCAGAAGTTGAGTTATGTACCTGCAGTTCCAGTCCTACCTGCACCACCTATTGGCAGAAAAGCAGCAGTAGTTTGGAATTTCATATCTAGATGTGCACAATCTACAAGCAAGGAAAATCATAGTTTATGCACTCTTTATACTTGTAAACAAGTTTTCTCTGCAGGGTTAGGGTTAGATTTTATTTGAGCATGAAGTTTCATTCTTGATCTTGGAAAAAGTAAAAGCAATACTAAGTCAAGGTCCACTTAGCAGCATTACTTAGAACTTACAACTGCATCTCAAGGTCTTCATCAGTGGACACGTTCAGCTGTCAAAGATATGACTTCACTCTGGCATGTAAATGAGCCATCACCATGACAACTGAGCAGTCAATGCCATCCACTGATGAAAACTACGAACAGTAGCTATACTACTGTAGGTTGCTGCCTTGAATGTATCTCCTCCATGATAACATGATTTGAATTATTAATAACACACATATTGTATGTCTTTTATGTATGAGACAGCTGTCTTCACCACAGACAGTGACAATCATCAATTTGCCACCAATATAGCTGGGTTAACCTCCAGGCACCCTGGGATGGAAAGGGACTGCTGGCTCTCAGTCCCTTTGCCATATTCCCAGTGCAGTGTGAACAGTTTTTTCTGTTGTTCCCAGATTTACTGTGTGACAGTTTAACTCATTAATGTAGGAATATGCAACATATGTACAAAACTGGCACAATTTGTCTCTAAACTTTTGACACATGGACTTTTATCAAGACAGGGCCTCAAGATTAGGTAAAGAAGCAGGATCCACTTTAAGGCCCTTATCATCTCAGCTGATATTGTCAAACAAAGTTTCAGTTACATTTTGGGGCCCTGGGGTTCTGAAGACCCAGGTCGGCTGCATGCTGTGCCCGGTTCCAGTCTAATCCAGCATTGGCCATACTACAACTGTGTATTGGATCTGCCAGGGCTGCAGTCCACCACTAGGCTTCCCCTCGGCCTATCGTTGCTCTCCAGCATGCTGACGACGAGACCCGGAAGCATCGAGCTGCCTGCTTTGTTTTGTTTTGGTTGGAGTTGTGTAAGAGAGCGACAGGCGGAGGTCCGTCCGGGAGAGAGCCGCTCACCAGATGGGGAGAGCCAAACCGGGGATGGAAGATGACGGACCGATAGCTGACGCCTGTAAAATGCCGAGTTTTATCAGCAGTTTCGAGGAGGGGAGGGTGAAATTGTCCCGCAACCTCCCGACAGAAACTTCCCTCACGGACGGTAAAGTTGAGCGGCAGGTCAGAGATTTAAACCGACGTGTCACCAGATCAAACTCTCGGTTATCACTCGACGGAGGAGAGAGGGAGTCGGAGGAGAGGAGCAGCGAGGAGGAGAAGGATGCGGAGGGCAATAACAACAACAACTGCAACGGCGGAGGAGAGAGGAGGAGGGCGAGCGCTGTCGAGATTTTGAGGAGGAATTTCGGGGTGTCAAAGTCTCCCTCTCTCCGTTTGAACACAAGCGGTCGGATGCAGTGCGGCGCCGAGCTTGAAAACCATCTAGGAAACGTTAACAACGACGTTACGAACGGTCATGGAAGTGAATGTGGCGACTGTAAAAAGTCGGACCGAGAAACGGACGAAGCTGCGACGAAAAACGAGCCAACCTCGAGCGAGTTAACGACTTCGGATGCACATGTAGTTCAGTGCCATCATATATGTGCCAGTGACAACAACACAGTAAGTTTAGACGAGTCTTTCAGTGTCAAAGAACACGTCTACTGCACTGTTTACTGCATCGCCAACGACAGTCATCAAAAAGACGCTAATATCACAAACCGCTACGATGAAACGGTCACGTCTGACGCACCAGAAATGGACTTGGAGACAGGACAGGAAGGAGGTTCGAGTCCCGAACCGGCATTGTATACTCTGGAAGACCTGGTGGATCCGTTCGGGGATATCTCCCATCAGCTGTACAGGGCGCAGGCCAGTGCAGAGAGTGCGATACAGAGTTGCCGGGTGTGCCTGGAAGACAAAACCATCGCACCTCTGCCCTGCTGCAGGAAGGCCGTGTGTGACGAGTGTCTGAAGCTCTACGTCAGCTCTCAGGTTGGTGGGGGGCTGGGGGAGGCAGGGATCGCAGGGTCACTCAGCAGCTGGTTTAAGTGTACTTCAGCATCAATAACACACACAAACTATCTTCTCTGTCACTTTTAATGTTATGGCAGCTTACTTGCCCCACTGCAGGGGCATTGCTATAAATTCTGGGAACTGTGGAAAAATACTCTGATTCATCCTTAACGACCTGACCCCACATGTTTCAAATATTTCATAAAAATATCTGGATTAGCTCTAAAGGGACTCTCCATTGTTAATTAGGATAAAGTTTTATGTAATTATTACGAAAGTGTCAAAGCTCAACATCTGCAGGTCTCCTTATCTTGTGATAACTATTTTTCTGTGAATCTGGGTCACTGACACATTCTGCACTAAAACTAGGACTTGGGAAGGATTTCTTTTCACAATAGCAGACTTTGTGCATTGTTGGGCTTATTCAGCAGAACTTCCTCATCTAACGCTCACCTATTTTAGTAAGATTCCACCCTCAGATACAATATTTGTATTCTGTTGTGCATCGTGCAATGTAATGGTTGAAGTCGGTCAAAACAAAGTCCTAATGAGGACACAGCATGTCTCACTGAGGCACTTAGGAGGTTTTTGTACAAAGGACTTCTCCCTGTATGACCTTTGAATATTTATGCAAAAATAAAGAGTCTAGTCAGAGATCTTATTCATTGATCCTGATGGTGATTTACAGTGATTCATCAAGAACATGAATAATTGATAGATGAAACATTTACTTCCATTAATCTACAATGTTGCTGCCATGGAAATAGGGACTGCCTCCTACCAAAGCTAAAGTGTCTCATGATGGATTTTTTTTTTCTTTAAGTGCCTTGTTCGTGAGCTGGTGCCAGTCAGCAACCTTCAAAATATAACTCCAGCCTTGATAAAGCCTTTGTTGGCTTCTGTTATTGTAAAGTTTACAAGTTGGGGATACATAACGATCTTAGGACATTGCTACTGGAGTGATAATCTGCTTAAATCTGATGAAACAGTTTTTATCAGTTCTATAGACTACTTTGTATCTGTAATTATCTTTCTTTGATAACAAGGCATGATAATCATAAACACAGACGCACGCTGACTCATATCATATTTTGATAATCTCACTGAGAATGAGATAAGGGTCATGTAAACTATCCTGTGAGGGTGGATTTTTTTCTGTTAAGCTACTGCACTCTTAGTTAAGAACACATGCTTGGTGTTAACCCTCAATAGGTACAGTGAGCATTAAGTCATAGAGATCACAGTTTATGATCTTAAAAAGGACCCTGGGAGGGGATTTTGTACCTTTCTTCAGGGCACGTGGGCAGTCAGGGTAGGTGGATGCAGTAGGAGGCTGGTTTGCACTGGTTTGGTTCTAATCATGTGCCAGGGATTAAACCAGCAACTTACTTGTTATATATCAGCCTCTTTAGATTAAGGCAATATTGTTGGACTTATTTTTAGATTTATAAACAGGGATATAGTAGCTGTGGATCTTGCCTGTTTGAAGTGACAAACTAGAATTCACTCTACCATAACATACCAGCCTTTTTTGTCAGACATTATGTACCAAATATATTGTTATGATTAGGATTATTAACTGGCATGTTTTTGATCAAATTATAATTTTACTGTAAATTACTTTACAACACCACAATGTGCACAAACCTCAGACATGCCAAACTATAATGTCACTGCATACTGACACTAAGTGGTACTAGCTTTAGCTCTGGCTGAGCTAACAGTCACCACAGCCTCGTGCACATTTTAAGCTTAATTGTTTTACTGTTTTCATCATGTGTATGTCTTTATGCTGAGTTATGTTTCACCCCATTACAGTGAAAATGCAGAAAAAATTAACCCACATTTTAAACACTCTACACTTAGTGACGTGTGTGTGTGTGTGTACGTGAGAGACAGAAAGTGGCAGCAGTCCAAACCTGCTCAACCAGTCTGGCAGGGGTTAGTGTTGTGGCAACAATCCTAACACATCAGCTCTCATGCCTGCAGAGGATACATTTTCATAATCATGTAATAGGTTTTTAGTCTGTGTGTGTGTGCATGTGTTGGGGTGTGTACACGTGCTTTAGGGGATATTAGGTGTAACACTGTCAGAGGCCTATGCTATTGTTCTTTCCTTTCTGTCTGCCGTCATTTCACATGCTCTCTCACAGAGTCACACACACATACACACACACACACACACTGACAAAATACCTTATCATGTGTCAGCACAACAGGTCTCACTGGCTTTGATGGACTGAAAGTGTGGAGAGAGAGAATAAGACAGAAAGAAAATATGAAATGAGGAAGAGAAAGAGAGAGGGAACTGGAGAGGAGGAGATGCCCTGGGAGGAAAAAAGATGTGAGAGAATGAGAAGAGGAAGTTCAGTGTTTCTCTAGTCTTACCTTTGATGCTTACTATATCACAGTTAGATGAGATCTGAAAACACACTTGTATTGTTTTGGTGTTTCACTGAACCCAGAAAATGTGTCTTCTTCCCTAACAAAGTATTACTAACTTATGTGACACTATAAAACATACACTGACTTGAGTACCCTAAATTAATGTTTTATTTTTAGATTATGAAATAGTGCACACTAAACTGAGAGCATCACTACTCCGCTGGGTGCAGGTATCAAGATGGCCATGGTGTAAATCATTGTCTCAAAATGTAGTTCAGTGTTTAGTTTGTGCAAACCTCTTAACATTGTTCAATTTAATCTATCTTTGGGAAGTGTGTTTTCCCCATCATTTCTGTCAGTGTCTGTGATTTTAAATTTAGTGTGTGACTGAATGACCTGACCATGTAATTAGTGTGTGGATAAGGTCCACTTGCTGTAACTGACTGCCAGGCACTTGGTTTGGATTAAAGTGTGCGTGTGTGTGTGTGTGTGTGTGTGTGTGTGTGTGTGTGTGTGTGTGCGCGTGCCTGCGTGCCTGCGTGCCTGCGTGCGTGTGTGTGCATGTGTCTTGATACATATTAACTTCCACTCTCTCCACTGCCTCCTTCAGTCTTCCACTCAGCTACCTATCCCTTCCTCTATTCTGTGGTAAATTATTAACTATTTCCCATCAGTGATGTGAATATATTCCATATGTAGATTTGATAGTGGTAGTCCATCGCTTTAACAGAGAGACCCACCATAAAAACACACTATGCAGCAGTGTTGCTTGAAGCACACAGATTCCAAATGTGAAATTTAGTTGATATTGAATCGTTAGTTCACATACAAATTGTTGTTGTGACTTTCCTGCTGGTCTTGCACAATACTATCAATCTCCTGTCTGTCATGTTTCCCAGGTGCGAGTGGCCAAACCTTACATCAGCTGTCCGATCACGGAGTGCAGTGGCAACCTGGAGGAGGGAGTGGTGATTTCCCATTTGGCCAATGAGGATGTGGCAAAATATCGTTACTTTTTGGAGCTGAATCAGCTGGATTCGAGCACGAAGCCCTGCCCCCAGTGCAGTCAGTTCACCTCTCTGAAGAAGCACAACCCCAACCACTCCGAGCACAAGTACAAGGTAAGATGACAGTTAGAATACACATGCTCTCAGCTGCTGCACAGAGAACATAAGAAAAATATAAAAAATTTTACAGCAATATTCAGTGAAATACGTGAAATTAAATTCCACATATTGCTGATATATACCAACTACTAAAGTAATAAAAAAGTGATCTGAGCATGGATCTACTGTCTCCTGTCCCTACTGTAGATCCAGTGTAGCAATTGTCAGTTTGTGTGGTGCTTTAAATGCCATGCGCCCTGGCACAATGGCCTCAAATGCCGCGACTACAGGAAAGGAGACAAGCTGCTACGAACATGGGCAAGTGTCATTGAACATGGACAAAGAAACGCCCAGAAATGTCCACAGTGCAAGGTAAGAACTGGGGATAGTAGAGAGGACACAAACTGTAGAGCATCTTAGTGTGTGTGAGGATTGCTGGCTGCGGCTGCAGTGTAAGGTGGGTGTGGGTAAATGGAAAGGGAGTTGACTGATGGAGCATGGAATCAATGTAGAAGAATAAATCAATGAAGGTAAAGAAGCATTAAAGCAGGGATGGATGATGGATGGGGAGCTATAGAGAACTAGATGGACGCACAGATTTAAAGTGCATGTGTTACAACAGATCAGAGATGCATAGACAGTGAACATATTGAAAAAAATAATGATGTCTCTGCTAGAGCAAAACCATATCTGGTGGACTCTCGCAGTCATCAAACCAGGCTGGTCTTATCTCTCAGTCTCATTACAACCAAGTTAGTCTACACAGTATCTAATTTGACTGTCAGAAGATGACTAAAGGAAGACGTAAATTAAGCTAATTACCGGTATATGGGAAATGTTTGCTCACAGCAGCAAATGCTCACCATCTGTGTTTGTCACACTGCTGCTCCATGTCTCTGAATTTCTGCTCTGCTCTGGGAGCAGGGTGACTGTGAAGCCAACAAATTGGTGTCATGCTGTGTGTAGCTAGAAAAGAAGCTGAAAGCAGCTGAACTTAATGCCTAGTTTATAGGAAGACTGCTCACTGCTACAGCAGCCAGAAGTGAAGATCCATTAACTGCACTGCTGCATGCACATTGCTGTGCCATTCAGTGGATGCTGAACCACATTCTTATAGATTTTAGTGTGAAAATAAGAGAAACCTCTGCCAGTATTGCTTTTAAATGTGAGTAACATCGGGGAATTGTATGTCTTTCAGAATAAACTGAGCTGACTCGACTTGGTCATTATAAGGATGTATTCCAATTGGATGACAGGCTTTTGAGATAATGCACACAGCTCTTTGTCAGTGCAATGAATATAGAATGTGGTGGCTGAAAACTGTTAAATGTTTCTGTCTGTCCCCCGTTTTTGCCTCTTCCTGTATTTAGATCCATATTCAGCGTACAGAGGGATGTGACCATATGACTTGTACACAGTGTAACACAAACTTCTGCTACCGCTGTGGAGAACGCTATCGACACCTAAGGTTAGTGTCTTTTTTTTTTCTGCAGCTGTCTTTTTTCCTGCAGCTCTGACTTCATCTTTCACCATCTTTGTTGGCAGGTTTTTTGGGGACCATACATCCAACCTCAGCGTGTTTGGCTGCAAGTATCGCTATCTGCCCGATAAACCTCATCTTAGACGGCTCATTAGAGGCTCTGTCTGTGGTATGTTGATGTGTATGAATATGTGGCGGGGGGAAAGAGAATCCTGAATCTGGACCTGATGAGCTTTTTAATTCCGATTGATTGAGGATTGTTTTTTTCCCAGCATGCTGTCCAAAAAATAGAGATTTACACTAATACAGCTACTGTGTCTTCTGTTGTTTTGTTGGAGTAGTTGAGGGTTTTAACAAAGCACCAGATTCAGTGTAGCTGATGCAGTTGATGTGGCAATAAACCGGTGTTGATGATAAACAGCTTTTCTTTCCGGTGTATGTACCTTCTCTCAAACTGCTTTATATACTGTAATTCTGTTCTCCATGACTCAAAATGAACCGGTGAGAACACTTTGCACTCAGCAGGGGATTATAATTGTGAATTAGAGTGAGAGTGAGTAATACTGATATAAATTGCAGTGGAGTAGTTTTTTTTCTCTCTTCATGTGTTAGATAACAACAGTCTGCTGCTTGTTACTACTAATGCTAGCAGCTCTGTGAGGCTAAGGTACAGCAGGGCTTTCAGCTGAATGCTAACAGCATTGTGCTAATACATTCACAATGACAATGTTAACAGGCTGATAGAATTTTTAACATGTTTAAGTTTAGCATGTTAGCATGCTGACATCTGCTAATTTGCAGAAAACACAAAGTAGAGCTGAGGCTGGTGGGAATGAAGGTAGTTAGTCATTAATACCTTCATTCTGCACCAAAGTGGTGGACTGGCTACCCATAGAGCCACAACTCTGGAAAGGCTCTGCAAAATGCAACATGCTGTATCTTATCACTGAGACACGAGGGAATGCATTTGTATCTGACTGAACTTGCAGATGCCACTGAGAAAAGCTTTCTAATGAAGTGTGAAAGCATCACATATCAGATTATGTTAGCCGTAATTATCCATTCACACTTATTCACTAGTAAGCCTCCAGGAAGTTGAACTCCTCTGATAGATCTGTTTGACTCTGCTCTCCATGACAGCTACAGCTCGTTATATCAGCAGGGAGCCTGTCGGACTGGGAGCTAATTTGTCCCTTAACAAGAACCATTTACTCATTACAGCTCTCATCACTGTTCTCATGCCATGGCCTGTTAGCGCCACAGATTTTGCATTTAATATGAAACATTTAACTGTAGATGGAGCTGATCATTTTCACTGAAATCTGTTCTGCATTAAGTAATTTGCATAACTACACACTGGTGTCTGAACACCTTAACATTTCTGCAGGGATGCATTGAAGTTTTATTTACAATGTAACAAAACAAACCATTAAATTTGAACCATGTAATTTCCATCCCATCTGAAAGAGCAGTTATTCATTATGGATGATTCTTGTTCTCCTCGCTCTCCGTTTCTCTCTGCAGCCACTAAGGTGCTGATAGCTCCAGTGGTCATTCTACTGGTCGTGGTGCTTGGAGCTCTTGCACTGGTGATAGGTAACATAATTACACACATGAACACACATGCACATTAATCAGGGTGAAGCTCCAGAGGAGAGCCGTAAACAGATAACAGCTAAATGGTTTGGCTCTATTATGGATACTTTCTTCCACAGCAAAACAGCTCCACTGCCAATGACATTATGGGCATCTCTGAGTTTCATGTGAAAGACAAGGAAACTGTTCCTGATTTTTTAAAAAAATGCAAAGTTGTAGATACAGATTTTGACTCTCTGGATGACTGACTTTTACTTCCTGGAACTACATTTACTAGTATCATCATCCAACTGCAGACTCTCTGAGCCGCCTGTCAGACAGTATTGTGAACTATTGATGCCTCAGCTGAACTGTAATTAGAGTTAATCTCTTTCCCGTGTCTGTATGTCTGACAGATGATCCGCTGCAGGCTAACATGCCGTGATGGCAGATTCATATTTATTTCCATCATGAATAGAATCAGCGCCTCCAATCCTTTCTTTTTCAGCTCAATTAATTTCATATATACCAATTCTGTTCACAGTGTACTGTAAAATGGAATAATCAAATCAAATCCATGTGGAAATGTCATTAGATATTACTCAATCAGTATCATCAGAAACAATTTTTTTTTTGCTTTAATCCATATCTCTCCCACTTTGTTGTGTCTTTATCTCAACAAACACCTTCCTTGTCTGCAGGTTTGGTAGTTTTCCCGGTCTACTATGTGTGTAAGAGGAAGAAGAAGCAGCGCACTCAGGGCTCTGGACGGTGGATCTGACACCTGCCCTGCACTACATCAAGACCACGCTCACACAGCTTGAATCGACAACACCCACATATCCTCAGGGACAGACATGCCAGCCTGAGTCATCGCAAAAGTGTGAGAGGAACATCAGAAAATGAACCTGACTTGGATATTCAAGCTGAAACAGACATAAAACCCCATCTGAATCCTGGAGGAACTGCTGTTTTGTACAGTGCTGCTCACATAATGGATAGTAAGTGTTTGAATCCCTTAAAATGTAACAAACTTTCATAACTGTTAGGACTTTCCTACTGATCAACCCTTGTCCCACACACATTACAGAAAGTTTCAGCAGTGCACATTTGCGGACGGAGTCAGTTTCGTTTACACCCGCACTTGTGAGAATACATTAAAAGAAGAAGCTGGAAGCCCATTGCTGATATGTTACGAATTATGGATTTTGTAGACGAGAGGATTTGATAATGTTGATTACCAGAAAAATGTTACAAGGAACGCTCACTGGAGGAATTCACAGGTGAACAACGCGGAAATACGAGGAAATGATATCGTCCTTAATTGCAAAAGTTGCTTGCGCTGCAGGTAGCGAGGAAAAAGTGTAAGATGGAAGCTGAATTCAGAACAAGCCATGGAGGAGAAATGAGTTCTCACTGATGCAACAAGAACTGGACATTGACTTTGTTCTTCTTCCTCTGTTGGAAATGCAGTTTTCATCGGATATTGACAATTTCCATTGCAATTTGTGTTTCTGACAAGCGCACACTGTGGAAAATAAAAGGACTAAACTTGAAGGATGATACTACTCAGACACTGCTATTCTTGGCTACCCTGAATAATACTGACTCTGCCTGATCCTAAGTTCTTGCTATAAGGCTTGAAGGTGACTGAAAGTGACCTCTGAATGAAATATTGGAAAACACCGATAGAATTTTAGTGAGCCTCCATTGTTTTCCGTTGTGGTTTTCCATCAACTCCTCCTTCTATCTGTCTCTGTCTTCCTCACTCTCCTTTCACCCCCTCCTCACTGCCTGGCTGGATGGTGGCTCACACACACACACACACACACACACACACACACACACACACACACACACATGCACCCTCCCTGGCTGGCAGCTCTTCTCTGCTGTGCCCACATACTCTATGCCAGTATCTGCATCATCAAAAAAAAAAAGAAAGTCTGCTGTATGGTAATTGTGCCAAAACAAAACGCTGAATGTGGCAGGACAGACAGTTGACCCTGCTCCTTTGTTGTTGTTTTTTTTTGTTTTTTAGGGGTTGCCTTTTGCAGAGGTTTAGGTGGTGATGCTGTCAGTGTATTGTGGAGTCTGCACAAGGTCACACAGGTTGTTGGCATAATTATGCATAAGACGTTTGGAAACCGTTCAGAAGTGCTTATGCAAAGGCTAAGACTGAACATACTGTTGCAAATGGTCCCAGCAGATAAACAGAAGGTTTGACTTTGCTTTTTGTTGTAGTGTGGATGGCGGTTTGCCAAAAAGGTAAACAGGATGCTAGATTTTTAAAATATGAGTATAGACGCTAGATCAGGTTGCTGTGCACTGAATATATGGTAAATTACGTGGATGTAAGTTATAAAATGATCAGGTTTTCAAGCTTTTCAAGAATTGATATGAAAATGTTTGGTATTGTTTCAGTTTTTTTGCAGTGAAAGGAGGATTTCTGTCTGTCTGAGAGTTTGCATAGTGGTTTTTAA
This sequence comes from Seriola dumerili, assembly GCF_002260705.1. Lineage (NCBI taxonomy): Eukaryota > Metazoa > Chordata > Actinopteri > Carangiformes > Carangidae > Seriola > Seriola dumerili. Next base: position 10,060,660 of record NW_019174280.1, read on the forward strand.
CATAGACACATACACACACCCTCTTAACTCATTCACACTGGCATATACGAAAGCCCACACGTAGGGTGCTGCCAGGAAACAGGAGATTTTCAAGAGCTTTAAAGGTCGTCACCTGGCAGCAGCCAGCTTGCTGTCCTTCACTTATCCCTCTTTTCTCCTCCCTGCTGTCATTCCTCAACTTTTGTGTTACTGCTTCTTTTTTTTACCCCTATGATCTGTCACTTTTCTAACATCTCTTGTCCATGCAGGTGTAACTGGATTTACATCCCTCTGACCTCAGCTGTGAGTGGAGGTGACAGTTACAGTACAAAAAAGGCTCAGTTGGGAAAACAGGGGGTGCACACCCACTGGAGCTGTAGCTGCTGTTCACCCACAAAAAGCCATCCAAACTGGATGCTTTTGAGCCTCTGATATGTGAAAATAACACAGAGCTACCAGTGGTGCACGCTGCGGTCAAGTACACCAGTCACAGATTGTTTTTTGTGTGTTTTTTTCCCACCACTTCATGGAGCGAGCTACCTGCTTTTCGCTATGTTGCTCTTTCATGAGAGGCTTACGAAGGAGAGACTGTAGGAAAACAAGAAGAGGAGGAAAAGCACAATACGTCTGCACATAAGGGATGTTACAGCACAGTGAGAAAAAGATATGGAAAGATACAACAATGAAAGGTTGAGGGGGAAACTATAGTTTGTTTTTTATAAGTGCATTTTCAAATCCGTAGTGGTTAACAGTGGAATATAACCTGATTGTTACAGCACGTTTCATCACTGAATCTTCACTAAATCCAGGATTTAAGGCATGAAGGAAAAGCAGCGTTGATGTTCATGCATGTGGGACATTTTTACAGAGCAATGCCATTAGCTTGGCTTTATCCCAGGGATCTGAAACATTTTCTACATCTGGGATTTAATTAAAAAAAAAAAACAACTGTCAAGTGCAGTCAAACTGTACAGACAAAGTTCCTAAAGGACACACAGAATATATTGTTACACACTGATTTCAGCAGCCATAAGAGGTCCTGAATCTGGGTTTAAATGCACTCTCAGGGAGTCTGTTTTCTGTTCACTGTACCCAGAGCTCTTCATCTACATGAGCTGTGCCACAGAAATCTCTGAACAGCACTGCAGATTCAAAATGCTTCCTGATACGTTCGCCTAGAGCTGCTTAGCAACCATATTTAATTCCAGGAAATAAAGGACACTCGAGTGTCAAAAGAGATCCAAATATCTCAGTGTTGCAAACACTGTCTGTGTTTCCCAGCCTCACTCAGCTGCGTTGTGAACCCTCTGTGGAGATCAGGGGTTGAAGCTGGGAAGAAAAAATGTGTGTTAGTGAGTCAGCACTGGGAAATTGAATGTGTAAGTTATGCGCCAAACACAAAATACTGAAACCATTGTTGACTTGCAATGTTTTATCGTATACATGTTTAATCTAACTGCTCGGCTAGTACTACACTGACATATTAAATTTCTACTTTTTTTTTTTTTTTTTTGATTGACATAAGACTGACTGACAGAGTATGATGGATATTTGTATTTTAACTTGTCATCAGCACAGAGAAATGTATCAGCAGAGTGAACTGAAAATTTATTCACTAGGGGCTGTTTTTCTTCGTGATATGAACACATATTTGAAACAGTTTCCACAATATATTACCAAAAAAGCTGCCCTGTAGTGTATAATGTACCACTGCTGAAATTACTGATCTATTGATTATCGTCAGAAAATAACATATGGCATCTTTGATAATTGATTAATCATACACATAATTTATCAGGTAACTAACATTTGTTCAGATGAGGCAAGGAGCTTCTTAGAAGCGAGAGTTTATAGTCAGATTTATTTGGCAATTTGGCTGTCAGACAGTCATTGCAAATATGAATTGCTTCCATCTGTCTAGCTACAGGACAAACGTAAATGAATAAGGTTTTCTAAAAGGTTGGTATTTGTCACAGATATCCACCCATATCTGATTCCTTACCCTTTTATTCATGTGATGCAATGTAAATATTCCATGTCAAAATGCCATCACTGCTGTTTTATTATTGTATTACTACATATTACTGACTTCATCACTGATATTTATCAAAACCCTAGACAACTCTTTGGTTCAAGCTTTACATGCACAAAAAAAATCTATATTAATTCAGTCAGTGACATGAGAGTTGTTTTAGCCAGTGATTTTCTTTTGCTGTGGTGTATTGGCTGGCTGATGCCCCTGGCCTTTTAGTTTGTGTAACAGTCCCAGTGATACTGGCTTAAAATATGCAATGGTGCCTTCACAGCCACTATAGATCAGGGTTTGCCAGCCTGTGGTTCAAGCCCCCTGTGTGACTCCAAAGATTACAAATGGGGGTAAAATCTATCACAGCCTCACCAAGGTGCGGATGTCTTAGAAGAGCTCAAGCAAAGATAAGATAGAACTCCTCATGTAAGAGAAAAGTACATGGAACGACAGTTGAATATAGCTGTGGGTCTGTTACCCCAGTGTCCAGTACAGTCATGCCTTTGTTTTTAGTAGAAATTAATAAATTAAACCAAACATCTAAATATTTACAGGTACCACAATTCAGTGTGTCAGCTACATCCCAGATACTATATTAGATACAATATTTTTGCAAAAGTAAAACTGTCACGTTATTCTGGCTCATGCTAACCTCACTCATCTGATTCTGTAGATTAACATGAGGAAACAGTAGCACAGTGGTCCCTGTTTCCAACATTAGATGACTTTCATAAGGCTGCTGTGGAACTGACAGGAGGAAGATGTTTATACCAAAAAGATGTGTCAATTGCAGCAAATCAAATGTATTGTTAGGGATGATACATATAGGTTACTTTCAACTCAGGAGGTCTGTGGATATTCAGTTTGCAGTACAGTGTATTATCTGTAACATCAGAAAGGGTTTTCCTTATCTAAACATACACTTGCTGGGAAAACAGCAGCATATTTATTATGTATACACCACTTTGTTTTCAATGGTATTTCTATTCAAAGAAATCTTAAGTCTTTTACTTGATTCGAGTGCTCCTTGTTTGCCAACAATCCAGGAACATACTCTTCCGCCTGCTGCCACTGTTTAAAATGTCTGCTGATATTATCATTGCTCACTTAGCCACAAACACTGTTTTCATCTGAGGATCTGATGGAGAATAAATTCAACTGGGTCAAATGCCAAAACGTCATGGTTTGACTTATTTGATATTAATATATGACACCACTACCTTTCCGTTGACACTCTTTCTTCTCTGATTTATCTAATACTTTTTGAAGTACTGACTCTGTGACATTCTGTATAAATGTCTGTTGGTGTGTTACAGCAACATCAACCTCTTTTTTATCTGCTTACACAGTGGTGACTACTGTTTGATGTCAGCAGGGGTCATGAGAGTGCCACAGCAACCCAGTCCCCATAACCTTGGTTTTTACATTGAACAATGCAAATGCAGCATATTACAAACATAGTCAGTGTAACTAAAATATATCACCACATTAATTAAGATTACATGGAGGATTATTTAATATAAAAAATAACGATTGAATAACAAATCAGTAATTAAAATATTGCTAACTGAAATCCTTTCTTTCCTTCCTTTCTTATTGAACTATATTATTATTATTATTATTATTATTATTATTATTATTATCATTAATAATAGTAGTAGTAGTAGCAGTAGTGTTAAGGATATTAGGTTTAAAAGGCAACATTCAGACAGCCTTGTGAAATGTCCGCTGCCCAATTACTGTGCTTGATAATTATGATACCATTTCAGTGTAATTTCTGAAGTTCTTGTATTTTACTGGAATATTTCAGTTTCATGCTACTTTATACTTCAGCTCTACTACATTTCTGAAGGAACTTATTCCACATTAAGGTTTAACTTCCTTTTGCTTTTGGCACTTTAAATACATTTTAATGATAATACTCCTGAAGCGTTTGAATTAAAATTAAAATTTTACTTGTAATGGAATATTGTAATATTGAAGCATTTTACTTAAGATAGTAGTAAGAAGAAGAAGTAATAAATTGCTGGAATACTTCACCTCCACCACAAAAACATACGGTATGCTGTATATCGTGTTTGGAGGATCAGAGCCTGGTATTTATTTTGTATACGTATATGTTCAATATGTAAATTGATTAAGTAAATCAAACCAGCGCAAGCTCATTGGCTCGTGCTCTAAGCTCCGCCTCAGTGATGAACAGGCGCGTGACATCCGAAGGAAACCCGAGTAAATACTCACGGACCCAACGACCGGTGCTGCGCGTGCTGTTGTACCCGGCGTGTCTCACAAGCTTGTTTGGGAAGCTCACCTGGCTGCCGCTGATGGAAACCAGACAAGGTGAGTCATTGTCGGCTAACGTGAAAGACGAAACTTTTTATTTGGCAGACAGACGTTATTTGCGGTCAGTGTAGTGCTTGTTTGTTTGCTGTTGATCTGATAATGAGCTGAAGTTGAATGTAGGCTGCACACGTCACTGTACGGAGGTTGGAGGAGTGTGGAAAGAAAATAGCATAAATCAGAAAATACTGGAAAGGTTAAAAAATGCAGGTTTGGAGTGATGACTTCTAGCATAGATTATTTCAGTTTGCTGTTGCTGAATGTTCTCTCATATAGCCTCTTACGATTCTTAAAACTGGGCATGTGTCATTTATTGAGCTGAAGAGATTTCTCGTCCATTAGGCCACGTTAAAGAAGCAAATAAACAGACATGAAGAGTCAACACATACACAGTGGTCCAGTGTGCAGTTGGCTTGTGTTACTGTTTATTCAAGACAACACGGAAACTCCACACCAAATGAAGTTCTGTGGCAGGATACTGTTTCCTGACTCAGAGGCTGTCTGGTGGTTTAATACATGAGTCTTCAGGTATTTCTGGTATTTAGTGGTGGTTCAGCTAAGTGCCAGTTTTCCCACAATTTTCCACCACTCTGAAATCAATTAAATTGCCCTGTTATCCATGCATGCATGATTATGTGTGAAATTGCTTTAAGTGCCAATGTAGTCTATGATGTTCAGAATTACTAAATGGTGCTGTAAAGGCAGTAAGTTGTATTCTTGTTTAGGCCTATTGCTGTTTGGTGCAACCATTTTTTTTTTTTTTTTTTACTAAGAATGGTTAACTACTGATGATTTAAATGGCTCTACATCTGTGCAGTCAGTGGGATAAGTGTTTGGTTGTACAGGTAATTAATTGCTTTCTATTGCATTCCAAGTCTGAATGGGTACCTGTTAAAGCCAAGGGGGGGCGGGGGGGGGGCGGTGAGGCTTTGGGGCCAGAGATGGAGCAGGGCAAAAAGACTCTTATTGTCTGTGAAACTACAGGATAATTTTCATTTATTATGGGAAAACTTTGTTAACATTGTAATCCATCTATTTGTGTTATAACAGCTAAGGCCTGTGAACTACTCTTTATAACTCTCCCATGTAAATGCAGCTGGGATAACAAAGTTCAGTCTTGGATTAAATATATATGGTTTATATATAGTATGTACAGTATTGCTGCTGTTGGGCCATACTGCGGGCAACTTGGCCTCCGGTTTAGCTCCAATTGATTTTGTAGCCATATGACCATCCCCAGGCCTCTGATTTAGCATAGCCACATGACCACTGGGCCAGATGGGAATCTTGTGACCAAAGGTATTTCACCCTGGACAAAAAGAAGGGGGGAAGACACAGAAAGGAGAGTAAAAGAAGGGGAGTGTTGAAATGTACATGATATTTGTTAAATATATCTTCCAAAGCAAGCAAAGCAAACCAGACAGCCTATGAAATACACCAGAGCGGCCTAATGAGTGTCTGTGGCTTTGATGTGGAGTCTTTGAAATTAATGTAATGTAAACTTTAGACTTGAATGATATTGAGTGAATGATATCATGCTTATGTTTTACACTGAAATCTGTTTACCAGTTTACTAGTCAGTTTTACCACAAGTTAAACTGTGGAACTAGAAGGAAATGACTATGACTGAAACAACACTGGCCATATTCTGGACTGCTTCCTCCTGTAGTGCTGCAGTATGGTGTAATGAGATGTCATCAGTTTCCAAAATATTTAGATTGCTCAATAACCTTGGTTATTCTTGCTTAGTTGTGCAAAAGATCTCATTGTTAACTCACACAAGCACAGATTTGCTGCAATTCTCTTTACATTGCAAGAATTGAACGTATCCTTTTTGAAGAGCTCAAAGAAGTTCAGATCTGTGCCACAAAGGGTCAAACATCAGATTTCCTGTTCCTGTGCAAATGCAAATTCACATAAGCTGCCTGCACCAGCTCCTGTAACGAAACAGACCTAACTATTATCCATTTAATGGCAAAGCTGGAGTGGAGAGTGGAGAAGCACCACATCCCCGTGTCTGTGTATATTGTAACCAGTGTTCTTGTCTCCTCTCACCCTGCTGCCTTGCTCTGCTGCAGAGCTGTACTCTAGTGTTCTGAGTGAAGCAGTGGTGGACTGGGGCAGCATGGGTCCTGGAGAGGAATGGGTTAACTCAGCCACACGCGAGGGAGAGCAGGGTAAGACTCAACTCTCCCAGATGAAAACATAAATCCGCACTGAATCACACGAAGCAGAAAACCACTGCGGCACACTGACCACATTAGCAGGTGTGTGTTATCGAGGGCGAAACACCTGAAGTGACGGTGACTGAGGTGCAACATGTTGGAAAGTTTGTATTCAGAAAAATCAGTGCAGCAGTACCTTTCTATTTCATGTGATTGAGTGTTGATTTACCTACCAATAGTCAGGAGAGTCGGTGAGTGTGGTCTGAGTGGGTAAACTGACAACAAGGCAGGGATCATATCACTTTTAAAAAAAAAACAGGAACTATACTTGATTCATTTCTGTGAGATTTTTTTGTAGGACTGTCTGCGACAAAAGATCAGGGTATGTGACATTTGATACCTTGACTGACACATAAGTTCTCTGTTCTCATCCAAGTTTCCAGCTGCAGTGAACTGCTGTCATCAGTGAAACAGCCCTGTTACACCCACTGTACATTACCTGCCCAGCACCAAATGTATTTGTTGCCCCTAGGACAATAGATAAATGACAAAGGCAGACAAAGTTAGCAGCTAGCTAGTGAACAGTAAACCATTTAGAGATCAGATCAGAGTTGATATACAGTAGAGTGAATATTTTTGCATGACAATAACAATTTGCATGTTCACCACATCAGCTCTGTAAGGTGATAATGCAGCGCTGTGTGTCAGGGTCGTGTTTACAGCTTGTTTAACTGGCCAAAAAAATCACTTAGTGCAGCTTGAAGTCATTAAATCAGTTTGCTAGTCATCAAATATATAACAGGTATAAATGAGACCAGGCTTGTATGTTATAGATTATGGACACATCATTACATGAGAACTAAGCTGAATCAAGCCATTTCTGTTTTGTGTAAGTCACTGAAAATGTTACTTTGCTCAGGTTTGAATCGGGGTAGGTTTTTCCCCTCCGTTGAGAAATCGGTTAGACAGAACTCATACGGGGAAGACTCGACTCCTGGGGTCCAAAACGGTGAAAACCTGACAGAATGGGGTAAAGCTTCACCACCAGGGGAGGATCAGTGGGGTCAGACATCAATGTCCCTCTCTGACGACTGGGTCATGTCCACTACTTGGGATATGCAACTGGACAGCACAGGTGAAAAGGGATGTAGATTAGAGGCCGTAGAGTAGACAATCTTTCACTCTGGTTGAACATTTACTTGTCAGCATGCTTGACCTCTTTGGGAATTTAAAGTCACACCAGACCCACTGAGGATCCTGAGGTCAAGTCTAACCTAGAGACATGAAATGCAGCAATTAAAGAAACAACAAACACATTGTGGGTATATTATAGGCAGATGTTGGTAATGTTAGACTTGATGTTTTTAATTTGACTATTTTAAGGCCAACTAATAAATAAGTAAAAAGGATTTGTTATTCCCCCACCAGTATTTTAATCTTGGCAGTGTAGATAGATCACATTGAGCCTAAATAAAACAACAACAACAAGATAATATAATTAAACTGTCAATTAAATAATTAAAAGTTGACTAATCAAAACAATGAAAGCATTTTAGAGACTTTATTTTTGGTGTATAGTCAATATATTCTGAGAGGGGTAGAATGTAGTGGAGGCGACTTTAATATATCTAAAGTCCTGCATTATAGTTACCTCCGCCAAAGAGGCTATGTTTTCACCTGTCTGTTTGTTGGTTGGTTTCTTCAATTGTTTGTCAGCAGGATTATGCAAAAAGTGCTGAGCCAATTTGCGCCAAATTTATGGTAGGGGGCATGGGCCAGGAAACGATCCACTAAATTTTGGAGCAGATCCATATCATTTACTATGAATTAGTGTGGTGTAAGTTGTTTGACACTGGCCATGGCGGAGGTCTGCACTGTAGCGCATTTTCTAGTTTAATTTTTAAATGTAAGACAGATGTATCTTAATTATAATCCATGTGTATGTATAATGTACATGATCAGTGCCGACTGAATTGATAAGGTTTCAGGGGGCGGTTCTTCATCACCTAATCATTTTTTAAAAATTTAAAATGATGAAATTACACATTTTACCATGACTCATGTCAATGAGTCAACATATTAAAGCACAGCAGATATCAATTCCACCAAAATTTAAGGTTCTGATCTTTAATAATAGGCTGTGAAATTGAAAGCACCATGGTCAGATGTGTTAAAGTCCCGTAATTACTACCCGGGGGGGGGGGGGGGGGGGGGGGGGGGGGAACTAAAATTGTTGTTGGTTTCACGTTCTGGGTCAGTTAACTTGAATGTTCCATTAATTCATCTCTTTGGGTCTATGTTAAATGTTCAACCAAAGTGTAATGTTTCCTTAAAATGTAGTTTTGACCCTTACTGTCCCAGAACACTATTAGCAGAAGGTGTATGCTGGTGATATGCGTGTGCAAGTTTTGAACCAATGTATAGTCCAGACCATAACTATTTGGACATAGTGGACAATTACACATATTTGTTCTCTAGGCTCTAAACTTAAACACAATCATTTTGAAATAAAGTGCCCATCCACAAGACTTGTGCTCCTTCGTCTACCAGCTCATTAGTCATTTTCTAGTTTTCCTGTGCACCTGCTTTTTTTTTTTTTTTAGAGTGAACCCAACGGTCGATATCTCTCTGATGATTGATCTTCACCTGCACAATCACCTCTTCACTCCTCATGACGGACAACCTTACCTCAGTCTGAATGGCAACTCTCTCAATCAACTCCGAGTCGCGTGAGAGCTAATGTTGAAACAACATGCAGCTGCCCAAGAAACATTTAGTAGCCAGTCACTTTTGAACCCCTAAACTTTGGGCACCATGATTTAAAAGCACTGTATCTCCCACGCAGTTAATATATACTGATGTTAACCTACTCAAATTAAAGCTGAAACTTGGCACTTAAGTATATATTATTTTATTTCAAATTGAATGTGCTGAAAAAGAGAATGTGTAACTGTCCAAATATAAATCTGAAGTGTAAAGGAACAAAAATATCATAAAAAATAGTTGTATGTCGCATGTCCACAATGCTTTAAAATGAAACCTCGATTGACCCCGTCCCTGCAGTTTAGTAAAGAGCTGTTATATGTGGTTGTGGCGTAAAAAGTGTCAGAACAAGTTTTCGCAGGACCCAAGCTTACTTTGAATCCTGCTTTGACGGTTGATCTAACCAATTTTACACAGTGAACCATATTAACTTACAAGTATCAGCATTCTTCTCATACCAGTGACATGGCCACAGTCTATCACAGCAGAGGACAAATGACAGAGGCGAAATTCTAAAACAGATCATCAGATTTTTCACTAATTTTATTTTAAAACTAACCATGACGTGTTGTACGTTCGCTCACACACTGTGCCTTTTGTTTCCATAAATGACAAACTGTAACACATGTGACTCTCACAAACATGCATCTGTCTGACATGCAACAGAAACTGAACACAGAACTTCCACTGGTAGGAAATATATAAATCAGTGCTCTTCGTGGTATTTCCGAGGTCTTCTCATGGCTGTGTGAGCAGGGACAAATAATCAGATTTCTCAGTGCACTTAGACATGAAAAGCTTCCATCTGAGCCACAGGGGTTTTAAAAAATCTGATTGTCCTGCTCCTGTGCAATGTAGGCAGAAATAGCTCCCTGCTATAGAAAAGTCTGACTTGTGCTGGTGCATGTTGTGCTTGAGTTTAGTGCTGCTAGCTGCAGTTGTTTGAATTGTGCGTCTTTGCTGCATGTGGTGCTGCTGAGCCCTTTTTAACCATAGACTTTCAAGCAGTAACTGTTTTGGTAACAGCAGAATTGTCTTTACTAACCTCACTCTGTCCTCTCCTGTCTTATAATGCGGCCACATCAAGAGAGAGGACACCTCACTGCAGGTACGGTAGTAGTTCATCTCCATTCTGTCAAAATGGTGTTTTTTTATATATATATTTTAGTTTACATGCAAAACTTTTACAGGTCCAGAACAAATACGCTGATATTATGACCTACTTGTATTTGCATTTATCGGGTTGTGTGCGCGCAGTCGTCCTGCCATTGCCTTGCCTGTTGCTGGGTGGTACCTGTCTGGTCAGGATTAGCCTGCAACAATATCAGGCTAATCAGACAGAAGCAGTCGCAATGTGTAAAGCTCCTGCTATCTTGTGTTGGTTGTGTCTGGGTCTTTATTTAGTCAGTATCTCTAAGTCTCAGGTGTTAAACTTCATGACAGGCTCACTATACTTCTACTGCATCTAATATAAGAATCAGTCACCTGAGGCTGATCAGCTGACACCGTGTACCAGCTTCATTGTTCAGTTTCATTCATAGAGACACTGGAAATGATTTCTTTCTCTTTGAATTAGTGGTTTAGTGCAGGATCATCATCTATACTGCGCGCTGGTGTTTGTGGGTGTGGCAGTGTAATTGTGTTTATGAGACGCAGTCTTGTCTGCAGGAGATATAAGTATAGTGTGCAAGTCGTATAATTAGGTGTTTCAGTAAGAGGCAGAAACAGGCAATCTCTTCTAAAGACTGTTTTCTAAATGTTTGAAAGAAAACATTTTCTTCATGAAACTGTCTTGCAGAATTTCTTCCACTCCCAAAATTTATTTTATTTGTTGTATCTTGTTTGGATAGATTGGATTTGATCTCTGTGATTCCCTAAATCCTCATGCTCCTCGCGTAAACAAACTTGGGTTTTACATAATGTCTTTCATTTTGGTTCAAGACTTCAAATTCCTCGTATTTCCCGTTACTCACACAGTAAACAACTTAAATCAGTTATTGCAGAAATGAAATTCAGTCTGCCGACATCTGAAAGCATCTTGTTTATTTGTATGTGTGTGTGTGTGTGTATGTGTTAGTGTGTATGTGTGCGGCAGTCTGTAGTGTCAGTCAGTAGAGTTAAAGCAAGATAATCCACATCAGTTAATCCAGATTAGAGCTCTACAGGCTGCAGCCACAGATTACATAACCATCAGACAGAGGCGCAGACAGATATATGGACACACACACACACACACACACTCGCACAGACAAAATAAAACAGGGAAAAGAACAGAGATACACACACACACACACTAAAATACAGGGAGGTAAAGTAGCTGAAAGAAAAGCACAGATGAGCAGCGTTTCCTCCAGAAATACGTGGCACTTCTATGACGTTGACTTTTTTTGGGGGGGGGGGTTATAGTTTCTTGTTACAAAAGATGGTAATACAAAATGTTTTGAATAGACACATCAATTAGTATATTAGAGCGAAACAATCCTGTTCGTTTTTCTGTTGTGGGTATCTGCTTAAACCCAATGATTTGTTGCAGGAGAGAACAGAAATCTGCAGGATAGAGGAAAATACTGTAGATTATTATTTTCATACTGGTGAATAATGGACTGATGCTTAATTGTAGGAAGTGTTTGACTTGACTGACTCCACAGCTCTCTCTCTGTGAACATCAAATCTGTATATCTCCAGAGAGACCGTCTTTTTCTTTTTTTCTTTTTTTTTTAAATCAAATTAGTATTTTCATTCTTTTTTTTATATATGTGTGTGTCTCCTTCACTGTCTTCCAGGTGCGTTAATGAACATTTCACCATGTGTGTGAATATTTAATGCAGGTTTTCTGGACTCTGAGCCACTGAGAGAGGCCGATGAGGATTTGGTATCAGAAGTCAACTTAAACAACTCCATGATGACAGAGGAGGAGAGAGAGGAGATCCAGCAAGAACTGGCTAAAGTATGAACACACACACACACACATATACACACACAATTTGATTGTACAAAGACAGTAATATACAGTAAAAGGATGAGTGCCTGTTAAGTAGCTCTTTGTGTTTGTGTGTGTCCAGCTGGAAGAGGAGATCAATACATTGAGGCAGGTTTTGTCGTCCAAAGAGAAGCAGCACGCAGAGCTCAAACAGAAACTGGGCATCACCCCTCTGAGCGAGCTCAAAAACAACTTCAGCAGAGGCTGGCATGACATGCAGAGCTCCACGGCGTAAGTTTAATATGTGTGTGTATGTGAGAGAGAAAGAGAGAGAGAGAGAGAGAGAGAGAGAGAGGGTGTGTGAGAGAGAGAGAGAGACTTCAAGACAGAGGAAGAGTTTGTAGGTTTAAGTGCAGGGATGGAAGTGTGTGTTTGAGTGTGTGTGTGTGTCCATTCTTATGGCAGTGGTGGTAAAGGCAGCAGCACATGACAGAATGGCTTTTCTGTTTGCTGTCAACATAGATGCCCTTTACAGGACACACACAAGGAGAGTAAACACAAAGAGCAGGTATTTATTCATCTTTTAAATCATCCTCCAAACTGAGCATCAGAGGTATCAGAAAACCCAATTAAAAGGACATAAGCAGCACAGCATGCGAGTGACTTGCTATCACTGCTGTGTTCACTGTAACAGACATCATGAATCTGATTAAAAACACATCAAACAGTGCTAAAGGCTACTTTTGACCTCACAGCACAATTAGCTTTATATGCCCTCTCCAGTCTTTGCTCTGCGTTTTCATTTGCAAACCAAACAGAGCAACATTTTAGTGAACAGCTTTTCCTTTTTAATGTTAAATTCAAAAGACATGCTTTCATATCTACTAAAAAATTGAATAAAATGATAAAAAATCACTTAATTATGATATACCGTATTTTATCATGGAGGCATATTTCAGGATAGGACTGGTTTGAAGAGTTAACATGTTTAGTCTTTTATTGTGAAGAGAAATAATCAAATTTCCTCATTAGACAGTCTGTGCTGAGCTCTTGTCTGGACACATGGAGACGAGAGAAAAGCAAGAGGATCGTCTCTACACGCCTCCCTTCTTATCCAGTTACATTTGAGCCTGAGGATCACTTTACACACACAGCCTCCATCCTCATCTATAATGAACCAGTGTGACCACAGGAGTGTAAGAAGCTGGAGAGACACAGATGCCTGATTGGTTAAAGTTGCAATTTATAATCCAGATGCAAACTAAAGGGTCCACACGCCACCAAAATTTAAAAGACGAGTTTATATGTGTAAAAAAAGCTGATGATATGAGTGATAAAGGGCAATGATGAGTGATAGTGATGAGTAACAACACAGAGTAAATGAGAAGTAGTGACTTCCTGCATTAAAACAGTGTGTAGTGGATGATTTCAAGGCTGTGCATGATAATTAAGAGGATGGCTCAGCATTATGAAACAAGTTGCCTGGGACTTTGATGAGGCTGATGATAAATAAAAGTGTGTGTGTGTGTGTGTGTGTGTGTGTGTGTGTCAGCTACAAGAAGACTTCAGAGACGCTGTCCACAGCGGGGCAGAAAACCACAGCAGCCTTCAGCACCCTCGGCACCGCCATCACCAGGAAGTTTGGAGACATGAGGTACAGAATATCTCTCATTTCATCACAGATTAAAATCTCCCAGTGCTCACCTGTCACCGACCTTTTACTGACGTCAGCAGCTTGCCTGTGTTGATTGATCTATCATGCAAACACACAGTCACTGGGAAATCTCAACTGGACTTACTTCAGATTCTGACGATGAATCTAAAGCAAACCCAATTTCCATAACACACTAATTACATCAGTTTTTGAATTCTTCTCCTTCACACACATACGATAAATGCTTTTTGAATCTCTGCATCATCCTGTGTCCTTGTGGCTAGAGTCCCAGTCTCTTTCAAACACCACGCGTCACCCTGCTCGTGTGTCTTTTGCAGCCCTGGCTGTGCATTTGCTCATCATAAACGGTCCATGATAGACTCATCTGCACAAACCAACCCAGTATAACCCAATCCACCCATCCACCACTAATGAATCCCCACTTTTATCCAGCTCACAGCCATGTTTTTATTTGTGCTTTCCATCTCTGAGTTTTGACTCTTGCTCTGTCCAGTTGAGACGAAGCTGAGATTATGTAAGACCACTTTAAGCTGCTTTCTGTGGGAGCTGGAGGACTAGAAGCCAAGTCTGTCTCCCTCAGTCACTTTCTTTCCCTTGTTGTCTCTCTCTGACGCTCTGTGTTGCTCTGTCTGTATTATTGTGTGTGTGAAATGAAAAGAGCATTTGTGTTATATGATGAGCGAAAGCTGCAGAATGTGGGCGTGCGTGTTGCAGGGAGTGTGTCCAGTATGTGCAGGAGAAAACACGAGGAAAGCGTTCGAAGGTCAGGGAACAAAGCTGATCGGAGAAACGGCAACATGTCAACATACTGGGAATGCCGGCAGATTTAAGCAGAGAGAGATTTTATTTCTGTGATGTTTGACAAATGAGTCATGATGTGTAATTTAAAAGTTTCTTCAAGGCTGTCATTTATAGTGACATTGCTGCTTTTAGTGTTGACCTGTAGAGACTCTGTGACTGGTTGATTGAGTTCTTGATGAACTGCAGTTTGATGTGTTTTTTGGGATACAAATTACAAAAAGGAAACACAGTGTATTATCTTTGGTGTATTCCAGCATGGTTGGTCTAGAGTTACTGTTCCCACGGAGGTATGTTGTGTGCGAGTAAGCATGTTTGAAATTCCTGCCGTGGATATGCTCAAAGTGTGTTCTTGCATGTAATTTTGTCCCATCAGTTTGCTTATATATCTGTTTATCCCACTAACCTGTCATGCATTTAGTTTTTATTGACATTGTGTCCTGTTGCATTAATAAATAATTCACTGTAATAGTAATTCCCATTATATGTGCAACAAATCGCTTTTAATACTGTATTTAGTTATCTCTCTAATGTAACATACATGTAATTAAAGCTCACTGATTCTGAAAGGTGAGTTTCCTACAGTGTAAAATTTACCATTGGACAAAGTAACACAGAAGCTGTTTTTCATCCTTGAAAAATCCAATTCTGCTGCTTTGTTTCCACCTCAAATCAACCACAAACATCACATATTTGTCATTTTTGTGCAGTTAAAGGTCAGATTTTCCTCTTTGCACAGTGTGTCTGTGCCACTGTTGTTAATTCTGTGTGATTTTCTTGCAACAACTTAACTCTTTATTCCTGTCTTTGCAGTGTGTGTGTGTGTGTGTGTGTGTGTGTGTGTGTAAACAGAGATTGGTTTAGAGTTTTCTTCAAATGTGTTTAACTTCAGTAGAACAAGTACATTTCAGTACAATCAGGTTCCCCACAGGTCCACAGAAATGTTGTTCACTTCTTCTAGTTAACTTCCCCCAAACAGATGTGTCTGCTTCCTTGTGGTGACCTAGACTGAAATGAAAATAATATTAATACCAGTGGCAGTTTACCTTTCATAGCGAACTAGTTTGTATCAATAAGATAAATTAGATGAACTCTTTCAAAGTGAATTTGAAAGTGTAACTGTGAAGCTGTCAAAGCATCTTTAAATGTTTTCCATCTTCCTCCATGCTTCCCAAGGTCCAACTCCATAGGGTAAGAGTCACACAGCTGATTATGCCTCATTAGTTGTTCCCTAACAAAGCAGTCTTAACTCAATAGATCGCTAACTGTTTGGTACAGTATGGACTCAGACAGTCAGCTGAGTCCTGTTGAGTAAATGCTACTGCCATGCTGGACTGCAGTTCTCAGTCAGGTGCTTGTCTCAGCACAGAATCAGATCAAATTGATTTTGGTCTCTGATAAACCAAAATAAATTGTCTCAATGAATCATGTGAACAAGGTGTCATGAACTCTCCAGCACATCCTTGTAAGTTGCAGGAAAGTGCTAAAGCTAAGCTAACACAGGCTGAGACTGATGCAGACTTTTGTTTTTTACTTTTGAAATATTGATTGTTTTAATGCTGAGAAGAAGATAGATCGATGAACTTAACTGTGAGTTGCAGCCTTGTATGAAGTCATACCAAAGATGTAATATCCGTTTGTCTGTGACGAGGTCGGAGCTGTTACCGACAGTCAGTTTCCCCACAAAACCAGTTTGTACCTTGCAGGTGTATCTTTCCCCTTCAGCCTTGTCTTTCATTCCATCATCTGTATGAGAAGAAGATGTGGGACTTAACTCTGCATGTGCACAATATCAAAAGGAAACGTACAAAACAATGCTTTCTCTTGCTAGCTCTGTCGGCCAGCTCTACTCTGGCTTTGTGTATGTGTGTGTTTGTATGTACGTAAGATAAGATAAGATGAACTTCATTAATCCCACGGGGGAAATTTGTAGCCTGTGCTAATCATTAACTCCTCTCTCACCACGCTCTCTGGGGACAGCTACTCTATCAGACAGTCTATGAGCATGCCCACCATGAGGTAACCAGTCTGTGTAATTTTTATGCAATAATTTACTGAACTTTTATCTAAATTTATGTTGACTTAATATTACAGTGCTTATATACATTAATGTGCTGCTTCCATTGATATTTATTTAATTAATGGCTGTTTGTCAGTGTCAGAATGATATGGCGAGTATTTTGGCTGTGAAAGCTAAAATACCTGACACCTCTTTACGCCCCTGCTTTCATATTGTTTTCAGTTGCCTTCACTAGCTCAGGTCACCGAAGTTTACATGTATGCCAATTCAGAAAAAAAAACAGTTATATCGAGTATTAATCAGTTTATAAACTCATTCACAATTCAGTACCTTACATGGTCATTTTTAACAGACAGCACATTAGTGATTTATTATAAGTAACTGAGACGTTCTAATATAGTAAACACTGTTCTCTGTTTCGTCTTCACAGAAACTCTCCCAGCTTCAAGTCTTTTGAGGAGAAAGTTGAGACCACAGTGTCCACTATCAAGGTAAACAGTGTGTGTGTGTGAGAGAGAGAGAGAGAGAGAGAGAGAGAGATTGCAACTGCTTTAGGAAGTGATGAAAGACTGAAACTTTTTTTTTATTTTAAAAATCATCGATGCCATATCTCTAAACCACCTACAACTTTTAGTAATAAATCTCGTATCAAAGAGCAAAACACTATCATCTGTGTGTAATTGCTAGTTTACACTCTGACTCTTGCAGTGATCCTGCTGGTGATTTATACTCACAGTGATCCTTATTCTTTATGGGCCTACAGTGTAGAAAAAGGTTAAAAAAGTGTCCTCATAGATCTCTTTCTCCAAGAACCTTACACTGGTATTGCTGCTTACTTCATTCCTATTTTGAGACTTTCAGTTTTAATATCATGCCAGTGACAACAGGGTCATCTTTAAAAATGTACACACTGCTTGAGTTCATGAAAGCTTCTCAAAGACAGTGTTAAAACAGAAGTTGTTGCTGAAAAGTTCACATATAGGCTCAGTTATCTATCCAAAAACACTTTTACACTCCCTTCAAATGCCTGACAGTGTTGGTTTTTATAAAACTCTGCCACCTTGAGCCCATTCGCAGCACAACAATGGTAGTACAGCAAGGACAGAGATTTATTTTCTGATGAAGTTTTTTGCATTTTCTTTTTCTTATACCAGACAAAGGTTGGTGGTACAGCGACTGGAGGAAGCTTTGAAGAAGTCCTCTCATCTGCAGCAAATGCCAGCTCTCAGGACACGCCCACTAACAACTTGACGGACAGCTCTGAGAGGCCGTGTTAGAGGTGCATCCAAACCACCAGGCAGGACTAAAAAAAATACAGGAACTCTTATCACTGCTGTATCACAGCACTTTATCACGTATCTACCCAAAGCTCTGACTGAGATATTACAGAATACTTTCATTTGAACAGTGTTGATGTTTTTCCAAACAATCCCACATATGTTGTAAAGTCTCCTAACACTTGGATGGAATTTCCTGCAACCCTAAAAAGCTTAGCCTTGATAGAAAATTGACACCATGTCATGTTTTGACCAGGTTTAGAGCTGGGTGATCTGTTGTTGAACGGCTCTTGTCATACTTCAGTGTAGTGGATTTTTTCATCAAAGACGAATGTCACCTGCCCTCCTGTGGCTCCAAACCATGTGAACAGATGAGGTTGAAGTGGTAAATCAGTGAAGCCTTAGTTAAAAAAACAATGACAAGCAAGGATGAACAGGTTCAAAATCAGCCCCCAGGAGGCAGAAAGAACCATAACCCAGGGTTTCTGGTCTGTATTTCTGTCACTTTAGTTGAACGTTGCATGGTTTGGCTCTGGCTCATCTCATTACCCTGTCAGCACAAGTGAAAAGCTCAGCTGGAATCCCTCAGACACAAAACAAGAGGTTATTGATTCCTTCTTTTGCTATGTAAACTCTTCAGATGTGGAACTTTGGTAGATATTCAACACATTTTACAGTGCTGCTCCACAATATCACTACCACTCTTAACCTTCATACCAAAAAATACAAAACTGCATTTTTAGGTTATTATTAGAAATATGTGTTTGATAAAAAAAAAAATATATATATATATACATATATATATCATTTTATGTTACATTTTAGTACTTTTAACAAAATGTGTATAACCCAAGCTGATGTCATCAACCCAGAACTCCTGGGTGAAAAAGTTGTATAAATGATTTTACACTAAGACGGGACTTCTTGCTCTTGCAGGGAATCTGCAGGTTTTGAAAAGCATTGCATTCAGTTTCCAAAGAAAAAAAAAAGAAACAGGGGTCTTAGAAGGTATTAAAAAGTCTTAAATTTAAGGCTTCTTTTCTTGTTTTGTCCATCCATCAGTCCAAAAATCATTACTATAATATATTACAAAAAACAAACAAACAAAATCTCAACATTTTGTTGCTAAAAACAGAAAGTTTGACATTTTTGCTTGAAAAATGTTGACAATTATTGATTACGAAGATAATTTATTTTATTTCAATGAACTAATAGATTAAATGCGACTAATTGTTGCAACTCTAAAAATAATTCATTATTTTTAATTGGTTAATCATCCATACTTTCTGCTTGCCCAGGTTAAATTAATTAAATTAATTATTTTATAAATACATATTGCTTGGAAGCACCATAAAACGTGATGGAACTCAGTGAACCCTGCAGAAACCCTGTCTTAAGATTTTATTATAGCACCTAAAACTATATTTTGTGATCGTCACAAATCCATCCAGTCATACAACTTTCTGAAAATCACACATCTGCTGGGGCCTGTTTGCACGCTGGATCATACTAATGGCACTTATTTTTAGTCTGTTCATTCACACTATAGGACAAACTAGTCTATAGGAAGCAATGAAACACTGTGAATGTGCCATGTGCAGTGAAATATGGACAAATACTACATTTTGTATTTCATGTGTAACTGTAATGATGACATACAGGTTTGGTTTTCTCATGACTGTCTACTAAAAAACAATCTGACTAATCACTTTGGAAAATGTAATCTGATGCTGGATCTAGCAAATGCACACTATTCTCTGCAGATAAGACAGCCTAGACAAGGGAACTTTATTTTGAAAACCCTGATTTAGCAAAGAATGATTACAGCTGTAATTGAACAGATTTTAACCTGAGATGGTCCAGAAAACTCAAAAGTTTTTCTGTCACCTGCTGACTCACAGGATAGAAAATCTGATGCCTATTGCTATGTCACTGATACACAATATATAACATTAATACAACATCATACTGTAACTGCTGCGTAGAGAAGCTGTAATACAATCCTTGGCTGTAATGTGACCCTGAAGTCCAGCACATGCTGTTATTGTACCATGAGAAGGTTGGTGCCACACAAGATAAAAAAAAAATCTTATCACGTGTCCTTTTGGTCTCGGTGGCCACTGCATAACCTGCCATCAAAGTAGCATTCTGCTTTCAATATATAATCTGTTTTGTCATTTTTCTCATACTTTCTTTCTCCTGCTAGACTTTTATTTTCTTTGTTGTGGTTTGAGAATATGCCCAGAATCACTTCATGTTTAATTCAGTCTGTCCATGAAATGTATTTATTGAATTAATGTCAGCATTCAAAGAACTGAAAGATTTTAGCAAGAGAGGATTGTCGGCTCTGACCTGTTACCAAATAACTGAGGTAATGCATGTTCTGTCATTGGAAAATGAATTACAATTTATAGTTTATATTTGTACATTAATGTTGGCTTGAAATCAAATTGCACTCATCACTAGTTTAAAGACCTTTTTACAAAAGCTTTCACTAAAACTAAAACCCAAAGACATAAACTGTGACATTCAAATAAAATTGCTGTGTTTAACATATTCAGCTGTATTCATACAATTAATTACACACCGTTATAAATAACTGTTTTTATGGCTGATGTGTTGATATTAAAGATTGTTTAAACCAAATATCACAGATGACTGTTTTTACAATAAACACTGAGAACTGTGACTGAACCTGTTGAAAACAAACAGTAATAAATGTAACAACTTGCAACTGAAGCTCTATGCAACATCTTAATATGGTAGTTTAAAAAATGATTGACTTAAAATAATCAGTTTTCTTTTGTCAGCAAAGCTTCAAGTTCCTGAGGATGTTGTTGATGTTACGGCTACCAACAATGTAGATTTCTAACATGTTCTGTATATCGTAGAATGAGAAAATGCATTAACACTAGCAGCATAAGTGGAATAATGCTGAAGCAACATTGTCATTTTTTTTTATGGAAACCTCTTTTATGTCATAGCTGCCAGATAATATATATTTAAAAAAACAAAATGTCTGTCAGTGGATTTGAAACATGCAATAAAGCCTTTTGATGTATAGAACATGTTGGGCATAGTTCCCCAAATTTCTCTTGACATTAACAGTAAATAATGTGATAATGTCAGAACATCATCTTGAAATTTATATAGGTTTTTACACTTTCAATCCATTTACAGAAACATTTCACTATATTGTGTTGATATATTATCCGGCAGTTTTTGCATTAGTACCGGGCAGAGTGTATTTATTACAGATGATGATAGATAGTGATACTGTTCCTTCCAGGACAGCATGGATTAAACCTTGCAGCGGTGAACTGAAAGTCCTTCATTACAGCTGAACCAAGCTCAGACACACTGAGGTAAAACAGAAAAGACAACTGTCAATGGCAATCGAAATTCCCAAAATACAGTTTTTCCATATCCTCTCACGTGTCTGGTCTTATGACGCAGTCTTGCGTGCGCAGTCCAGTATTTCTGTCCCTCCACTAAAGAGGTGCTGGTGTGTGTGTTATAGTCAGGATGTGTGTGAAGTCGTGTGTGGCGGCTGCGAAGATACTGCGCCAGTGGTCTGCGAGTTCCCAGAATTCTTTGTGCCATCAGTTTTAGTCATGTGACGTCCTCTTTCTTCATTCAAAGAGCTGACCAGCTGGAGCACATCTGGGTGGTGGAAACGACCTGAGAACCAATAAAAGTATAAAAA
The DNA here is from genome assembly GCF_002260705.1 of Seriola dumerili. Lineage (NCBI taxonomy): Eukaryota > Metazoa > Chordata > Actinopteri > Carangiformes > Carangidae > Seriola > Seriola dumerili. Next base: position 10,082,329 of record NW_019174280.1, read on the forward strand.
GAAAATTATAATGGAATTTTGCTTCAAAATATGAGAAATATAAATTTTCATGTACCCGTTTGGTCTGTTGACTAACACACACAATGAATAAAACGTCTACACAATGTGTTTTTAATTGGCTGAGGCCTGAAATGACAACCCATTAAATCAAACTATAGTATTTCGAGATAGTAAACGAATGTAAAAGGGCTTCTCATTTTGAATTACAACCACACATTATTGACTGTCTTATCAAATCACTCTTTCAGAAATGTGTATTTACGATGTTTACAGAACAGCTCTGAACCATCGTCTGCACACAGGCTATCCCGGAGGCCTTCACTAACATGTTCAGTGAAGAAGAGGGAAACAGATGTGAAATGGAGAAGCAGATGGTTACTGATGACAAAGGCAAAAAGCACGACAGACCACAAACTTACCGTCGGTGGAGTCAAAGAATTCCTGAAGTCTTCCGGGCATTTCTTCTAACTCTTCATACTCATGAGCCTGCAGGATCATCTCCAGGAGGTCAAACTGTTTCACCAGCCTGGCCTCCGGACTGCTCTGGGTTTCATATTCCTGAAGATAAGACAAGTGTGTGTTACACATAAACATCCAGTTTAGTTCTGCTGAGCCCACTATTAGTTTAATTATTTACCTCCCACAGTCCATAAATCTCCTGTTTAAGCCCCTCTGGCAGAAGACCTGATAGATGTCTCATCGCTTCCTAAAAGAGATTCAAGGAGATATTATAAAAGTCAACAACAGAATGGCTTTGAACAGTCTCTTGTGTGTGGATATAATGCCAGTGCTGCTAGTCTCTTGCCTCTTCTCTCCTGTGTTTCTCTGCTTTACTGACGTTGTCTGACGGAGCAATATCTCCCACAATGCACTCTGCCATGTCGTGAACCAGAGCCAGCTTTATACACCTGAGGACAAACAGGTGTGCAGACAGGTAACTAATCAGACAGGACAGTGTGTCACAGCTTTATGGAGGATGTTAATAAATACAGAGCAAGTTGCTGTTCGGTGTCAGTAGATAATAACTTCTTTTTCATTTTGCAGACAACAACTTTAATTGATATTTAAATGTTCAATGCTTTAATCTTTACATTATATAATATGTTTTCCATCAATCAAAGGTGCATCAACACCGATGTTGTTGCCCAGCTGTGTGTATGACTCACCTGTCCTTGTCCACTGTGGGGTCGGTGATGGTCAGTGACATCATCGCCATGCGGTACATGTGGTCTGACACACTCTCTGGTTTCTTCACATTCCTGTACACCCAGCCGGTCCGTGGGACCCTCTACAGGTAACATCAACCACAACATACAAGTCATCAGTGGCACAGGGGAGAGGGAGGAAAAGATCTCATGACTAATTTCACAATCTTAGTGAATCCGCATTTGTATACACTCACTCCACTGCAGAAATCCATCAAAACAATTTTCTGTTTTCTGATTTTCTTTGGCTTTTATTATAGTAAACTGAATTTCTTCATGTTATGCACTGTTGGTTGAACAAAACAAGACATTTGAAAGGTCTTGAACACTTCCACTGCCAGGAAAAAATGTGAAAGAAAATTATAAATTATTTTGTTCAGGCAGCATTTCTTGACCCCACAAGAACCTTGTCAAATTTCTCGTCATATTGTTTAATCCACATCACAGGTTTCCACACTACAGTAATAGAGTGCTTTTTCTTGCTGTCATGCTGTCAAGCTGTAATGAGTTAAGTTGTAATGTGTGTGTGTGTGTGTGTGTGTGTGTGTGTGTATATGTATGAGTGGTGTGAGAGAGAGAGAGAGAGAGAGAGAATGATGAGCTTCACTTTTGTTAAGCCAAAAGGAAACGTCTTACTGTATTAACACTAACCAGCACCAGCATAACAGTTTGAACGAACAGACTGAGCCCCATTACACCCAGCCCCAGAGTTAAATTATTGTTCATTTTTGCATAGGCACACAATCCCCATAAAAGTCGCCTGAGTTTGAAGAAAAGTCTTACTTTAAGTTGTCCGATAAGTTTCATAAATTGCAGCATATTGTTCGTGCCGGCTGCTGTCTGCATCATGGTCGCCATTGCTGTCCGCCGCTAGTGTAACAGCTTCTCCGGCCACTATGTGGCAGTATAAACAACTTAATAAGCCAGAGTGAAAAGAGATACTGCACTTAAATCCTGGTCAGTGGAATTGTTTTTGTCTTGTTTTTTATGTGTGCATCGAAAGAATATTTCATTTTATAGTCTTTTGTCCTCGATGTGCACACGATATTTTAATTTCTTTACGAAAAGTATAGAAATAAGAAAAACTGTAGATGGCAGTAATGCAACAAGTGACGATGTAAGCGGCAAGAAAATCCTCGAAGAAGAAGCACTTAAACCGGAAGTAAGAGAAGCGGGAAATTGGAAAACGTCAACAAACCTTTGGTTCAGTAGAAGAGGAATAACATTTCCGTCAACATTTGCTCCACGCCGAAGATTTGCCAAAATGCTTAACAAGGCACCAAAATTGAAATATACTATTAAGACGAAAGCGAAGAGTAACATTAATATGGGACCGGCGTCAGAGGCGATGGTAGGAAACCGTTGATATTAATTCTGACTGTTCGCTTTGTTTGCGGCTAACTTTGCCAAGCTAGCCAACTTAAATAACAAGCGGATTCCTCCCTGTTTTTACAGATTGAACTGCTGACATTGTTGTTCCTGAACAGCCTGGCAGAGGAGGCGAAAGCCAAAGCTTTCGAAGAAAAATCTGCAACGATCAGAGCTCAGCATTTGAGAGCAGTCTCCAAGGTTAGTTCAAAGACAAAAAAATACTTTAAAATGGCATCAAACGTTAAACAGCTCGAAGATGTTGCCTCAAATGGCCTCATGTGTGTAAAAATGCCATTAACTGTTTCCATGATCTTATGTGATGTCTTTAAATGCTTATTGTGTCCGTTCAACTGTCAAAAACCAGATTCAGTTTACTATAAAGGTAACGGTTCAGTTTATAAAGTGATTTATGGATTATCAGAATTTAATCTTTTCACCCTACCTCTGATGTCCTTGAGCCACCGTGCTCAATATCCCTCTATATTTAGAGGGTGCAGTAATTAGCAAGTTTCTTATATTGTAATTAGAATGGGATATAGACTAACTAATTAAGATTGTAAAAGTGTTTAAAAGAAATTATGGAAAGTGTCAGACTCAAAAGAATCAATAACTGCATGTTGTCCGCTAGAGGTGCTTAATATATATCAGGATCTCTTCCTCTTTTTCAATTAAAATAAAAGTCAAACATTTTGTCACTTTACCCATTTATGTACCTAAAAAAGATAATTTTATATTGAGTACATTTGTTTAAATTTAATCAAATATAAGGTAAACATTACAGGACTGAAACATACACATTTACCATATTTAAATACTAGTATTAGGACTGCACTATTAATCAAAGTCGCAGTATGGCCAAGTGCGATATCCAAATCGAAGGAGCTGCAATCTTTTTTTGAAAAAGGTAAAATATGTCACAGCATTGAGTGTTGTTGGCACCATAGTGGTGAGAAATGCCCGACTACAAATCATATTCTCAGGACGTAATGGAACATGCTTGATGGTACAAGGCCCAACAAAAATCACATCATCATTTAAAAAAAATATTGATTGAAAAAGAAATGCAAAAACAAAAATACCATTTAAACAACTCGTATGGCAATATCTGCCAAAAATTATTATTTTTTGCATATCATCTAGCCCTAACTAGTATTTATATGATATGTTATTGGAGTTGACAATTTTTGATTGAGATGAAGAATTTGTGCTTAGTAATAGTGTTTATATCTTGAGTATTTTGAACAAGAAGTAGATTAACAAAGAGTTTTTTTCCTTTCTTTATAGAAAGTGCTGAAAAAAGCAAGAGGATGAAGACTGAGCGCATCATTGTTGATTTTATGAACATTTTTTTGAATGACAGCAGCAATATGTTTGTTTTTTAATGATATATATATTTGTTTTCTTATGAAATTTACTTTTCTGTGTTCGTTATTCTTTTCCTTGTGCAAGCAAGTACTGTTTTTATATGACTGCCATACATTTTTTTTGTTTATTAAATTCTTGTGAATTTTATAATGAATCTTATAATGTGCCATATTTTATGTGCTACAAATAGTGGTTTCTCATATTAACACTATTATGACTGCTGCAACCATCAGCTCGACCTTCACATCAGAAACCCAACATAAAAACCTGTGTTTTCTATATTGGACTGAACTACTTTTATCAAAGAAATAGAAAAGTAGACTTATTTTTCAATGATGTTGAGTGTAAAAAGCTTTAAACTCCAAGTTGTGGATGGTTCAGGCTACATTTGTACTTTCAGATCTCTTCACCTCCTGGATCGTTCTATCAGTGGGTGGGCTCACCCTCCTTCCAAATTCCTCACTTCTTCACAGTATATAGATTATCCGTGCACTCTGATGCTATCCTGTTCATTCCTTATCACTACTACTCAGGCTGCTTCTCTAGAGATGCGTGGCTGGAGGAATACATGGACTTAATGAACATGTAACGAGCAGCTCGCCTGTTAAAAGATTTTGAGAAGGGACTTGAGGGACACTGGGACATTGTTGCAAGTTCCTTTGATCATGTAAACCCTAACTGGGTACATATGTTGGTGTGGGTTCTGGGAGTCTACCCTACCCCTGTCCTGTTGTTGTTGTGGTTTTGTTATGCAGTGTTGTCTTTTGATGTCTGTGGATAAGTGTGTTAGCATAAGTATGTTTTTAAAAAAAAAAAAAGCCAAAAGGTTTAGGTGTGTGAGTGGTGAAAAGGTCAAAGTTAGATTGTTAAATTGCTTGATCATACTGTACATGCTAAATTTTCTTCTCCACCAAAACTGTGATAGCAGGTGGTTTCTGGTTTGTTTTATAGTGGACTCACCTTTTAATGACCTGTTATGGATTTATCTTTTTGGAGTCTTGGTGAGTATAAAAACAAGTGCTTTACTATGAAAATACAAAAGGAATGATTTCAGTGCTGGAGTTTGAATTTTAGACAGGTTAATGTTAGCATGATTACAGCTACATGTCCATATGCCTATTGGTCAGTATTCATTTTGTGCTCTCACTCCTTTGCTCGGTGTTCGCCCCTTAAATCATTTTACGTTTTCTCTGTTTTTGGAGGTTAAGACATTCCACGGCCTACAATGGTTATTTTCTTCAAGAATGTGATCTGGCACCCCAGCGAGCGTAGCTTTGACATATTTATGTTCCCAGTCAGTTTGAGGGGATGTTACTGGGTTTGTGGAGCCCCTCCCCATTGACCTTTGAACCCCCCCGCACCTCTCTTTCAGCAGTCTCTATCCAGCCATTCTCTGCTTGATTCACATGTTGTTATCACAGAGCCCTGTAACATTTGATAATGCATCTTCATATACTTTCAAATCTCAAGCAAAGAGTTAAAACTGTTCCCTCTCGCATCTCCAGCTGGCCGGCAGTCCTTTCTAGTGACGAGAGAGTTAAACTTCTTCACACTCTCCTGTTGAAGATATGTGCTTTGCTGGCACAGTCTTATCTATAAATCTATTGCGTGTGGATTGATGGATGATATTGTTCTGTAGCAGCTGGCTACACATCCACAGGCTCCTCTGAGGTGTTGTTTTATCGTCTCTAGGTTTGCTTTTGTTCTTGAGGGATTTGAGAAACACACCCTTCTTCTTCCCTAGCCTTCGCTTTGCCTCGCCTGTCCGGTCCGCGTGTGCTCATGTCTGAGCACCTGTTGACAATCTAATCCAGCCAGCGCAGCCCTGTCCAGCTCCTCTGTCTGGCAGTGCGTCTTTTAACTCTTGTCTCTCTCTCAGATAAATCAACTCCAGTGTAAAATCCCACTGCGAAGCTCCTGCTGATTCCTCTTTTGACATTTTTCCAGACAAGCCAAGAAGTAAGAGAGCATGGCAGTCCATTTTTGCAGAGATGTTATTTTGATAACTTGCTGTGCCTTTCTTAATAAGGAGCACATGGTTTCATGTGTTCAAGTGTGTTGTTGTTTCTGTTCATATTTTTCTGCAAAAATAGAATCATACAGCCTAAAAACAAAATGACTAGTCATTTAGAAATAAACTCAAGGAATATCACTAAGTTGGTCTTTTTGCAAATCGGGGGATTTTTGATGCCATAAGAAATGACAGGATCTGAAAAGATGATGGACCACAGATTCATGAATCGCATAAGAAAACCAGTTCCAAGAAAAGCTCTCTGCATGAAGGGGAACACTGGAGAGTTCAAATGTGTTTTGGAGAAGTGGATGAAGAACCGCAGAGTTCCCAAAACAGGCGATAATACGCACCAGGATGCCAAACAACAAATCCTCTGGAGGACTGAAGCTTTCAACACCTTCTGGTGATTCTGTGGGAATTACCGATCCTTTCTGACACCTACAGTTCTCTAGTTTTTGTTTTCTCATTCAGAGGTAGTGAAATCCCCCAGTATTTTTGGTTTTCATTTCCTGAACTCATGTCTTAATTGAAAACATGCAGTGCCCATTCTTGGCTTAAGTTTGAAAAGTTTTGGTACATAGGAATTGCAGTTTTTCTACAGTGGATGTTTTTGCTTTTTTAAAGCTGTTCCATCATTTCATCCGGCCCGTGTGAGAAGAATTTAAAAAGTTGGTGTTGATGTTGTGATGACATGCTTCAAAAAAGTAGTCGTGACTTTTTATTTTAAATAGAACCGAATGAGAAATTTTGTTTTCACAGTCACACACTCACCCTCTGTGCCGTTACATCTGCCAGTTATTTAAAGATGCGACATGACAGGATGAGGGAGGTTTGTGCAGTTAATGTGCTACGCTCACTCACCTCTAAACATGCACAATGAACCCAACCACCTGTTGTTGTTCTTTGAGGTTTGCGTATTTTAGTGGACAGCACAAAATGTGTCATTTCAAAATAAAATTAGTTGGTAAAGTAGTGAACTTTTTCAGATAATGAAAAAATGATTTATTAATTTTGTTTGCCAAAATAGCCACGCATTTCTTTTTGAGAATTTTGATCTACAGTCTGTATTATTATGCCATTAAAAAGATTTAAGATCATCTTTAGAGTATGCTTTAACACATGTAAAAGATATGTTGCTTTGAATAATTTGAGTCTAATATTGATTTGGTAAAAAAAAAGTTCCATTACCTTGCAAAAAAATTCTTTAAATGACATCTCCTGCAATGAAAATCCAGAAACTATAAACATGCAAATATTTGTCATTTCAAATGTTTCCCTGCTGCACAAAATGTCTCTCACATAAAAAGTCTGATCTTTATGTATTTATAGTGGAATCTACAAGTTTCCACATCACATTTGTGTAAGTTGCTGATTGGACCAATATTGTCTTCCAGCTGTGACGTCACAAAATCCTGCTCGTACGTTAAACTCAGATTTCAGGTGAGCGCAGAGAAGGTCAAACATCCAAGTGATATAACGATAAGAAAAACACTGTTCTGAGTGGAGAGTGAAGATTGGTAAACCAATAGATACAGAGTACATGGTTTTCAATGAGTCATATATCATCATGCAGAAAATGCAGTATTATCAGTCACAGTGTGTGTGTGCTGGTTAAGAGCAAGAGACACTGTGGATGTGATAATGGATCAGGAGGAGGGCCGAGAAAGAAGTGTAACACAGGAGAGGAGGGTGTGAGTGAGTGTGTGTGAGTCTGTGGGGAAACAGGCAAGCTCACAGCAGCTTGCCCAAACTTTACATCAGCTCTGGGTCGCGACTGTCATATGATGGTTTCTCTTCTGTTTGCATTCTTCATGGCATTCTGCCGGCTTGAGTGATCTCATGGAATGCACATGGGGATTTTCCTCAAGAAAACATTTCTGCACTCGACTGCTGTCTTACCCAGACTACAGTCTCTACATGGGTCCAGTTGAATGAATTTTGTGGAGAAATTCACTAGTTTATTTTATTTTTATATTTTTAAGTGTACACCAAGGGATTTGGGATGTGATGTGAGGTGTCTTTGCCGATTCAATGTTGTGCTGACGGTGAAGGAAAATGCAGATACCAATATTCATTTGGATTCTGCACTTCATGAATCTTCCAAAAGGCCTAGACAACGCAAAGATCCTGCGACACAGACGTAAGTATTCAAGCATAATTCTTCTCCACTTCGCCAATACTACTTTGATACGGCTGTTGTGAAATGTGCCTTACTCTTCCCTATTCTTCTTGTAGAAGACAGTAGACAGACACTACATGTGGACATGTGGAGACAATAAGTGTGTTCCTTCAGCTTTCAGGGAACAATGTGGTCACAGATTTCCATTGGTTTTACCCACTTGCACGCTGCAAATTTCAAACCATGGCTCTGTCTATTGGCTCTGCTCTCATAAACCAAGTCGCCTGTATAATTTTGTTCTGTAGATGGAGCATGGAGTATTTCGCTTGTACAAGCATAGGAAGAATATAAAACTCACTCAGTGTTATTGTTGTCAGACTCCCACACACACACATACACAATTACTTATTACTTATTTGTCTCTAACCCATATAACAGGTAGTTCTTCAGTGAGCAGACTCTGTCCAGCAGGTTGTGCATCATGCTCGGCCCTGAATGGATGTCTGTCCTGTAAACCTCGCCTCTTCTTCCACCTGGAGCTGGATGGGATAAGGCAGAAGGGCACCTGCCTGTCGTCCTGTCCCCAGGGTCACTACGGCATGCGCTCGCCACAGATCAACACCTGTACCAGTAGGTACCAATGAACACATATAGGAGTGGTGGAATAATGTTTAATGTTATTATTTTGAGTGACAAGACTGAATTAAGTAGGTCTGATTTTAATGGAGCAACACTTCGTATAACAATGGTAGATGACTTTATTGCTGATTAGCTTGACATTGTATTTAGATGAGCAAACAACTCTTGCTGGTTCACCTTCTTCAGAGCACTGTGTGAAGCTTGAAATACCTTCTGTCTGTGCTAAGGAAAAGGAAAAAAGAGCAACATCTTTTGGTGTCCTGACACTGTGGTCACTTTGCACTGACCGAGGTTCACTCCCATTTCAGGGTGCAAAGAGGATTGCGCTTTCTGCTTCAGTGACAATTTCTGCACTCGTTGTCATCAGGGCCACTTTCTGTTGCGAGGAAAATGTGACAATAGCTGTCCAAATGGGCTGACGGCAAACACAGCACTGCGTGAATGCACGGGTGAGACACTGTCACTGCTGCATGTTATTCATGTAGTGCTGTAGCGCATGTGGTGCGCATGTATCCGCTTTCCCATGATCTCAGGAAACTACACTACAGCACATTGAAAAATGTTTATGTCCCTCTGTCTCAGAGTGCCCTGTGGGCTGTGAGGTGTGTGTGAGGAGGAACGTGTGTGTGAAGTGCAGAGCAGATTTCTACTTCCTCCATGGGCAGTGCCACCCTACTTGCCCAAGTGGATCTGAGCCTGACGTACAGCTCATGCAGTGCATCCCCCAAGGTGAGAGACATTCCCTTTCTCTAACGTCCACCATGCATTTCTGCTGTCTTATGTTTTTATCTCCTCCCACCAACATGTGTCATATTAATCATCTGCTGTCTCCTCTAGTGCACTGCGAGGTCGGGGAATGGACAGAGTGGGGTCCATGTATTCGGAAAAGGAGAATGCAGGCCTACAGGAGGGGAGAGGAGACACGTACCCGACAAGTTCTGCAGTCCCCTAGTGTCTTCGGTGACCCCTGCCCACATGTGTCAGAGTTCAGGAGGTGTGTCATCAAAATGAGACAGAGTCCAAGTAGGTTGTAATGAGTTGACATTTGCTGACATTTCAGACACATTTAACTCTAACATTGGCTAGTAATGAAAACGTATACATTTATTGTAAATTATAAAAATGTAAAAGTAAAAATTGCAATTCAACATAAGGACATATGAACAGCAATCAATGATACGACTGGTGGCCAGCCATGGTAAACTTTTTGTTTCACATACTGATTGCCTTATGTGATTGTGGTTCACTTATTTTGACAACTCCTGCACATTGTTTTCTTGTTTACAATAAAATTTATTAAGAAAAAATGTATTGTCCTTAGCTCCTCATGAAAAAAGTGGACAAAATAAACAGCTGTAAACAACAATTAAGGAAAGGGTGAAAATGATAAAATTAGTTATAACTGAATTCCATTTAGCTCATTCAGTTTCAGGGTTCTGGCACAGTGCATGCTGACTCACTGTTACACTGTCATGGCTTACTGAGACACTTCAATAGAGTAGAGCCATTGTTCATGTTATTAGTAACACCTGTGTATTTCTGTACAGACCATACAGTAAGAGTATATAGTAAACAAATGACATAGGATATATTAATTACTATATAATGTCAAAGCTCCCCTGTATAACAGAACTTGAGGTATATACCTCTGAATGTAAGCTACTAATTTGAATAGAATTAATTCGGTAATATAGGAAATATGGGTATATGTATACATAAAAAATCAATATAGAAATTGTACAAACCTGTAATAATAATATTGATTATATAATATTGATTATATATATGCATATTTTAGAATATGTTGTATGCTTATAGTCTGGGCACTATGCAAAGAAATGGGTGAAATATACGACGCTTGGCAAGAATGAATAAAAAATTAAGTAATCTAATTCACAGACTTTTATCCACTTTATGACATATACCAGAACAAATCTATATACTGGGAGGAAAAGAAAGCTCTGCTTTAGTCTGAAACACTGTCCTTTTTGTAAACGAGCGAAACTTTCTCTTTTCTATTCGGCTCTTCTCATGAGTCATAAACACACTAGATCTACAGAACATGTCGATTGGCACTGGAAACGATGTGAGGCCGATCCAGGCACATTGAAGTCAGATGGGCTTGGCCAGAGTTGTGCTCCAGCAGCAACGCAGTCATTACTTGGCGTACAAAACTTTGTAACTAAATATAAATGCAGCTTTATAAATATCTTCGTCTGCACTTCTTCAAAGAAAGCTTCTAGAGGCACCATATGCTCAGGTGAGTGTATTAACAGAGAAATGAAATAGCCAGGAAACGCACTGACAGCTAACAGGCTAGCTACATATGCTATGTAGCTGTCAAGTTAACGTTAGACCAACATTAGATGAATGCTCGACCTTAACTGTGAAGAATATTGGCTACAGTGTTACTTCACATCAAACAGACCAGCTTCTAATATCACTGTTAGGAATATAAACTTTGTTAAGATAACAGCTAGTTCAGCTAGCAAATTGCCGAGTTAGCTAGCGTTAGCTTAGCAGTAACCTAGTTGCGTGGGTAACATTAACTGTCAAACGGGGGGGGGGGGGTTTGTTATGCTGTTTGTTTGTTTCAGATACTTAATCCTGACATACGAGAGTAATTTGTAATATTTATTTCATTAGCGCTAATCGATATTAGCAGAAAACAACTTTGTGCGGTGTGTGTACGAGGGCGTTTCCAAAACTGTCAACAGAGTAGTGCATGGCAAGTGGGAACAACACCAAAAGCATTTTCGTGTTATAGACAGTGATACAGTAAATTAATGCAAGTACACATCTATCTAATACAGCACATACATGTTGCCAGCCAGATCAATTGTAACAGTACTGTTTCTCTCTGCAGCATGGCAGGCTGTGGAGAAGTGGACTGTTCAGTGATTGCCCTGGCTCCCTCCAAGCTGACGGAGGAAGTTGGAGATACTTGTGCCACAGACTCCTCCAGCCCCACCACCACCCCAGAGTGTGCCATCTGCCTGCAGATCTGCGTCCACCCAGTACGTCTCCCATGTTGCCATGTCTTCTGTTTCCTGTGTGTGAAAGGTGCCTCCTGGCACAGCAAGCGTTGTGCTCTTTGCCGACAAGAGGTCCCAGAGGACTTCCTTGAGCGGCCAGTTCTCCTCTCACTTGAAGAACTGAAGGCAGCAGCTGCAGGGGTGAGCCGAAGTGGAGAGACAGGGGGCGGTTCCCGTGGAGACTATGCATGGTACTATGAGGGGCACAACGGCTGGTGGCAGTATGATGAAAGGACCAGTCGTGAGCTGGAGGAGGCCTTTGCCAAGGGCAGGAAGAGCACAGAGATGCTGATTGCAGGATTTCTTTATGTGGCAGACCTGGAGAACTTAGTGCAGTATCGCCGGAATGAGCATGGCCGCAGGCGCAAGATAAAGCGGGACGCTGTAGATATCCCCAAGAAGGGAGTGGCAGGACTGAGATTAGACCCTGAACCAGCGCCCACCCCTGCTTTACCAGTTGTCGCCCCAGCTGCAACAGAACGTGTCAGCTCAGCCGATGGATCGGACACTGCAGGTCAATCACAGTCTTCATCATTTGGGATTTTGTCTCTTCCCCCTGTTAGACCTCCAACACTCCTGGGGCACCATCTCACCAATCCTTTGTCTCCCTCACCCTCAACCCTTGAAGAGTCTCTCTCCCAGCTGCTAATCAGCCAGCCAGAGGGGGAAGAGGTGGAAGGAGACAATGAGCTCCAGATTTATGAGTATGCATCTGGCAACAGTGAGAGTGAGGAGGAAAATGAGAGTGAGAGAGGAAGAGCAGAATCGATGCCACAGAGAAGACATAGACCAAGACTACTAAGAGAGAGTCAGCCGACCAGAATGCCTCCGAGGGGCAGGCCCTCCAACTCGGCACTCAGTCTCCGCTCACGTAGTCCCGATGGACAGTGCACTGTGACAGAAGTGTGACTGCAAATGGACAGTGGTATCTGTCCTCTAGATGACAGATGTTAACTCTTATCGGTTCAGCAAAAAAGTGTGAAAACTAGTATGCATCTTTTAAAGGTCCCTTGAAACTAAAAATGTAGAAATACCAAAAACTGTTAAAAAATGTACAATATTCTAGCCATTTCAAAGGACCTTTAAAATGTCTTTGTGCTTTTTCTTAAAGACTAGTTTCAGCCTTTAAATGGTAGTCATGCATCGCTCTCAGCAACAGCCTTCTTCCAGGCCAAAAGAAATGTGACGAACTGTAGCAAAATATTAAACAATGTTGTCGAAAAACAACCATCTGTCACTGCCTTTACATCAGTTTGTGACAGCGCAATACAACGTCTTTGAAATTCAAACTAATCCCTCTTTGTTCTCTAATCTTTTGAACTCATTGTTAATTTTAATTTTTTTCTCTTTTGAAGTGATGATATAAAAATCAAGCTTAAATGTAGCACCTTATGTACCCGTTACAGATAGTTAAAGCTGCTTTTCCTGCTTTGCTGATAGGTTTTTTGAAGTAATGAAGTTTTAATCAGGACCTAATTATTAAATATTTAAAATTTTGTGTGTGTGTTTGTGTGTGTGTGTGTGTGTGTGTGTGTGTGTATTTTCTTTTATTTTCTTTGTTTTTCTTTGTTTTAGTGTGAAAGTTTTGTTTTAGTAATGATGTGTGTTTGTGTTGTGAGCGGTGTTGGGTGCTGAAAACATACTGGCAGAACCACTGGAAAGTATGAGGCTATATATGTAGACAGACATTTGGATGTCTATTTCTTGTCATAGTACTCTGGATAGGGCTACTATTGAAGCACTGGCATTGACATGTACTTGGACGAGCTTTGAGCTCCTCTCATGCGGTTTTTTTCTCCTTTTGCTCCAGCTGCTATTTTAACTGTCAACTTTTCATAGTTGGTATCTTACTGTCTGAATGACCTAAAACCTTCTGTGTGGTGTAACCCCTGTGGTGTTTTCGTCATGTTATTAAAGTGTTTATGTATGATTTAACATCACATGTTGGCCGATTTTCTTATAATACACAGAGGGCAGTATTACTGAATTATGGGGAGAGAAGTGGGCTGAAAACGGAGGTGGCACTGATCCACAAGCCTATTTGGAATGTATGTCTAGACTTTAGTCTAAAGGCAGTGTACATTAAGAGTCCACAGGATGGAGCTGTTGCACAAATTAAGAAGCCCTTTACCCCACCTGTTGTTTAGGACCATTTGAGAACCTCCAGAGAGGTTGAGCAGCTGTGAAAACCTCCCAAACAGAGACTGATAACTCAAGTCAAAACAAACAGGCTGTTGTGGTTCTAACAGTTAGATATTGTGTTCACAGTGCATAACCATACATTTCAGCTGAAGTTAGATAAGAAAGGAATTGCTGAAGTTAAATGCAAACCCTAATGCCAAAATGTCAAATTATTTATTTAGTAATTACCTGCAATGTTGTTTTCCTGAGACATGATGGGAGATGATTGATAGTTTGAAACCTGAGCTAAACTTTATGTTGTGTGTTTTACAATAATCCTGGATGTACCACCAGTTGATTTGTTAATATATTGGGTACTGGGTATGGCAGGTACTGGATATAAAACATCAGAAACTTAGGCTGAGGGCCAATGTCTCCTTTATTATACACAAATTTGTTTCAACAAACCACATAATGTAGTTTTGTAATTCTCTACAGAGAAATCAGTTACTTTTCTAAACTAATTTATCTTCTGACAATGTGAACAATTTTTTCAGCCTTGTGGTTTTGCTCTTACTCTCATAGTAATGTGAGGGACTGTTGGGCCCTGACTACTCGCTACACAGTGACTGATTATAGTATACATTTCTGAATGTACAGGTTTGTTTCTGGTTTGTGCAATGATGAGATGTTGCCAAAAACAAGACCCCTGCCACCAATGCAGCTGAGCTGCAGCATTTGCCAACTGAAGAAAACCACAGGCTCATTGTGTTCAATCCGACTGTGATTTGAATGAGAAACAAGGTTTAATGGGCCAGGCTTTGGCTGGTGTCTTTTCAGAGCTTCCACAGAACTGTGTAAAACTGAAACTTCAATGATGACGTTGCCCAAATGTAGACTGGCAAAAAATGTGTTTCTGCTTTTGGATACTTTGGGTATAATTTACAACTATAAAATGTTCTTAGCCCCCTCCATAAACACCACAACCGTCATTGCTACTCATTTAAATTCATGTCTTGTCCTCATGACAGGGCCTCATCAACAAAGCCATGGTGACGGTATCCATTCAGTTCAAATGTATTGTATATGTCTTCCATTTCTTGATCATTCATTTCAGTGTTCACATTTAATTTCTTTTATCAGAGTAAAAAATGGGGATAAGCAGCAAATGAAATAACTTTTGGTTTTAATTTCATAGTGCAAACACGAATGCAATATTACAAAGGGTGTATTTAATTTTACTGCAAAAAACTCTGTTGGGATCCCAGTTAACACTTCACACTGTATATCCACACGTTTTTTTTATTCTTATTTACATGGCAACCCAAGTTTAACCCATAAAGTAACCAACAAATATTCTGCATGTGTTACTTGTTGCTAGCATTAGAGAGCCACATGGGCAGACATTTGTGGAAATTATATGGAGTCTGGAAATTTCTATGGTTCTCTTGGTTGTCCTAATTTGACCCATAGTGTGTATCAGACCATCACTAAGCTGTTGTATGTGGCACCCACATGAACAATTATGCCAGGGTGCTTCACAGCTTCCACTGTTAGAAAATCATTTTACTGGGTGCTCATGAGTACTTGAATAAAGGACCCTGAATGTTTGTACAAAATGTCATAGCAAGCCATCCAATGGTTGTTGAGACATTTCAGTCCAGACCAAAGTGGTGGACTGACCTACAGGCTGTCCTTAGAGAAAAAAAAACAAAACAAAAGTCAACATTAACACTCACTCGTTTTTATACCAACCGAGGAAAATCAAATTAATGCAATAATGGTGATATATACACGACATCGACGAAACAAACCTCCAGACCTGGTTTATGGCTGTTTATTGGCGATCAAGCTGACATGGTTCATCATTGCAATGGTGGTATGAAATTCAGCAGTGGTACTTACATGCTGGATTGTATACAGATACATCAGGAACATGTTATATATTGTGTAGGTTATGGCTTTAGATGGTGTGCTATAAGATCCTGAGAGACAGATTTATATGTCATGGAAACACAGTCTGTATTTAGATTGAAAATGTATATAGCAGCATCTGGTGGGGGACATACAGAGACATGAGACATGTGCCAGTGTGAAGGACAACAGCGTACAAAGATACTGCAGAGTAGATGATGTTGACAAAGAAACAATGACATTGTTTATGAGTTAAAACTGGAAAGAACTGTGTGTGTGTGTGTGTGTGTGTGTGTGTGTGTGTGTGTGTGTGTGTGTGCGTGTGTGTGTGTGTGCTTGTGTGCGTGCGTGCGTCTCTTTCTCTGTGTGCATGATAAGAGGTCATGACAACTTTTGGTCTGGGCATCCAATATATGATATGGCCAGACATAGTTTCCCCGCAGACAGACAGACAGACGGACAGGAGACAACACTTCTATATGTTTTCAGACACATAGCTGCACTTTAACTCCCTCATACATGCTATCATATCCTGGTGAAATGCCTTCTGTAGCCTAACTCTTCACACTACAGAAAATACACATGCTGTCTCCCATCCCTCCACAAATAGTCCCGTCATACCCACATCTCTCGCCACCCCGAGGCCCACAGAAGAGCATTGTTCTTGTGTGGATTATTTATGACCTTGTTTTTGTTGAGCAAGGTTGACTGGTGGTGTCCATCAAGTATATGTGTTCTTATAAAACTGCTGTTTTGAAATCTCAAAAGGTTTTTGTGTAAGAAAATAAAAATGTACATGCTAGTATTGATAGTTGTTGCCCCTTGTCTGACATATACATACAGTATCTGTGTAGGTGTAATATTGCCATTGTTATATTGTTACAAAAACTATTAGTTTTTGGGTTCTATTGTGCAGCTGCATATGTTGTGTTTACACATTTATGTACAGTATGTCATCAGTATTTCAAAGCATAATGATGAGATTCACAGACAGGGTATCTCACTCATACAGGAGCCAGGAGTGACTTCACTCCTACTATAACCATCATCGACCTAACACCATTAGAGCCTATCGAGTGACACACCTCGCTAAGCACGGTGCTACTGAGCCATTTATAACAGCGCGATGCGTCACGTCATTACTATGATGACTTCTGAAATCATAAAGTTTATATTCTGGGTGTTCTCCATTTCTAAATACAGTAACATATGATTGCACATTGTCTGTTTTTGGTTTGTATTCTGTCATTTTTGCTCTTAAAAACTGAAATGTAAGATGTGGAAAAGGAAGAGTACCCTAAGAGGCCTTTTATTACTGAGTTAACAGTGTTTATTATACAAGGACAATAATGTTCTGCAGGAATCTGAGTGCTGTCTGGCCTATAAGTGTCAGATTTGTCAGTGGCTCAGTCATGCTGCAAATGTCATTTTCCACTGAACTAGTGAGTTAGTGTAATTTTGCTATTACAATATTCAAATGATGTGTTTCATCATGCTGTGTCTATTTGAAGAAAGGGAGGCTATAAATGCATGCACCTTGTCATGTACAATATTATGGGTATGATATATAGTTACCCAAATGTAATTCTGTAGGTGGAATGATGGATTTATGGCTGGTGATGAGACGACTACGAGACTATAAAATGGATACGGAAAAAAGTAACAGCAAAATTAGATTGAGAGTTATATTGTTGTCTGGAGCCCTGCAGGAGTACTCACGTATGCGTGTATTAATCTGTATCAAGATCTGAATATTAATACTTATAAAAGTCAAAAACAATAACTTAAGTACAAATCTGAGTATTAAAAAATGTTGCAAAAGAGTACTTTGACTCTTTAATGATGTGATCCAAACTTGCTTGCAGAACTACAGTATTCCTCTTGAAGGTAATATTCATTGCAGGGCTGTACATTAGACCGCATTACTTTTAGCCAAGTGTAGCTACCTGGCATTAAACTGAGTAGTGTAGTGTAGATGAGTGATGGACTTCTTTTATGGTAAGTGGGCTTCAGTGATTCCAATAACATTATCATGCTTATTGTCACCTCAGATCAACATAGTAAACCCAGCAGGATCCTTAAGTCAGTCACATCACTGATATTTCAGAAGATTTGTTAACCACTCGCACATATTAGAAGGGTGGAACCATCTCTCTTAGCTCAGGACCTTATTCCACTCTGTTAGTCCCTCCTGTAGATTGAAGACGCCCGAGTATCATCTGTGTGTTTTTGTGTGTGCTGTTCCTCAAGTCTGCCACAGTGAAAGCAACCCAGTGACTGCAGCTTCACTTTACCTTTTATCTTGAATCTTTTATATCTGGTCTGCCTCATTCTTGTCCAGACAATGACTGAGCATAGAATACAGATAGATGTGTGTTTGTGCTTCTTTGACCATTGAAAGCAAATGTGTGTGTGTGTAACATGGTTCGTGGCTACTCTGAAGTGAATGTCTGGCATTTTAGTCACACTAGCAGTGCTAGTGTTAATTATTCTTCTGGTTCACCTCTTTGGTCCAGACTGAAAAGTCTCAACAACTAATGGCATAGCATTCATAGCACCCAGAGGATGAATTTCTATAACATGACTTTTCATTCAGCCCCATCATCAGGTCAAGATTTCACTTTGTCCAATACTTTGGTTTGACGTTCGGCCTCAGCCTCGGCTTAGTGTTCAATGCTAATTAGCAAATGTGAGCATGCTAATGCACTAAACTGAGATAGTGAACATGGTAAAAATTGCCTGCTGAAATTCAGCTTGTTTGCACTGTCATTGTGAACCTGTTAGCATGCTGATATTAGCATTGTTGCCTCACAGAGCTGCTGGTGTGGCTCTTGCCTCTTTTAGTCTTGAATGCAGTTTATTCCTCTGATCATGTGTGAATGGGCCACAGGCCAAACGGTAGGCCACATAGTTGCTCCCAGCTGACCACTCCACTGAATCCAAATTAAAATTGGTCATTCGTCACAAGATAAATAGACCACTATAGTCACCTCTGCCGGGCAACACCAGCTAATCCCACGAGAGCACCCCTCTCTTGTTTTGAAAGGCAAGCCTCACGGGTTGTCTTTCAAAGGGGAGATATTTGGGCCCCATTCTATTTTAATGGAGAGGTCTGAAATTCTCAAGAACCCTTTAGGGCCCTCCTGGCTGTCCTTGATGGTCCCATGTCTTGTACTGCAACACTCATCATCAGGCATTTGAGATGGCCGTTTCAATGGACGGACGCAGACACACTGACAGTTCGGACAGGTGGACGAAGACAGAGCTAGCTGGATCGTGACATTACCTCTGGTCCAGCAGATGGGACGTTTTGTACTTTATAGATAAAGTGGGTGAAAAATGGAAGTGTAGAGTGGTGGGATTTAAAATTACACCTCCGGTCTAACAGGGTTGACCCCTGAATTCATAATTTAAGTTGCAACACTCCCAGGAGATGAGCAACAGCTTATCCATGTTGTGCACGTTATTGATACTGGTGTTTAAGAGAAGTAGGATCAGCAAGTACTGGGCAACTATGTGAATTTAACAGGAGTTTAACTTTCTTATATATCTTATTTAATATCTTATATACCTTAGGTTTTATTTAATGTCTTAATTCTGTGAGATGCAAAAAGACAGGACTCGATTGTCATAGTTTCTGATGTGCCTTAAATTGTTGTCTGTCTGCATCAAAGTTGAGCCCTAAGCATCTGAAAGTACAAAAAGTATATTCAACACCAAAAGACCATCACAAGACTGCAAAGCAGGTGTCCATCTCCCCAGCTTGTTTATGAAACCATGTGCTCACATGTCTG
Source organism: Seriola dumerili (assembly GCF_002260705.1). NCBI lineage: Eukaryota > Metazoa > Chordata > Actinopteri > Carangiformes > Carangidae > Seriola > Seriola dumerili. The sequence continues at coordinate 10,101,906 of NW_019174280.1, forward strand.
CTGCAGGTGGATGCCAACAGGGGGACATCCTTTTAAAGAAGAAGAAAAATGCAAACACTGTAGAACTTGAAAGTGCACTAAAATGCATGTTGTTTGAGACATGCAAATATCTTTGGTCTGTTAAGATTTAACAAGAGAAAACGTAATATATAATGCAAAGAGAAGGACCGGAGAACCCTGTAAAACAGCTCAGTTTCAGGTCGTATGGTTCCCCTTTATGTTTAACCTCTTCAGCAGGGTGGTCCTGTCACTCTTCCATTCACATTTTTCTGAGACACACACACACACACATACACTCACATACACACTCATACAAACTCATACAAGTGGCTGTTAACCATCTATTTTGAGTCTGTCGCAGTAGCAACTGACACATGCTGAAGATTTCAGTGAGGACCCCCAAGCCCAGATCCAATGAATGAGAGACTTGTCAGGGCAGAGATGCAGCACAGGGGCAGAGGGCACAGGACAGGGGACAGGTGTGTGGGCGAGAAGAGGCAGGAAGGAGTGTGAGATTCACACGTGCCTCAGACAGCCAAGAAGACATTATGTCAGCCACTAGAGGCTCATTCAGACACATGTAAAACTCATAATCACGCATGTATAGAAGATACAGTATATCCAACATGAAGTCTGCCTAGCAACTAGGGCAGACAGTCTGTCTCCATCAGGGAACTTTCAATTTTCAGAGCTAAATAAACCCAGCTAAATCATATATCCACATGCAATAATATCATACATAACGAAATAAGTTGGTGTATTTAATATTGATGAGAGAATATTTGTATCTCATCAAAGAATCAAAAAATGCCACATAACATATTTAAACACTTATGTTTTCATTTACTAAACACATAGATCATCATGTTTCTCCCATGCCATTTCATCGCAGTGATAATTACCTGCAGGCCTTTGTGATGTTATATAAAAAGTTAGAATAAAATTCATGGTATTTTTTGGAAAAATTGCAATAAAAACACACATAGCTACAGAAGCCCAAAAAGGACATGTTTGCAAAAATTAGTTTTGTAATGTTACCTTGAGATCACAAGTTGATTATCTCAATATCATACAATTACAGAGTTGTTTTGTCATGGTAATGGGTAAAATTTCTTGTCATGCCGTGGAAACAACTGGGTATTTTCCCGAATTCTCAATATTTGTTAACTCAAATTAGATATTTTCATTGTGTCAGCAGTGGTCCTAATTCAGTCTAACATTAATTCAGCATACACAACTGATGCAATACATCAGATTGCCTCTGAAAAGTATTTACAAAATTTTACAATAAAGTAATGGTTTTAAATCATGTTGCTGCGAGCTAATTTTGAACATTTTATCAACATCTTTACAAGAGACTTCTGTTAAATTTCAATACAATACAGCTAAATAAATGTGCCTGTTAGCTTAATTCTTAATGCGTAAATAAACCAAATCTGCATCTCCCATAGTGACTTGCATTCAGCTAATATGATCTAAAATCAGGCACATGTTACACTTTGGTTTCTGTAAAATAAACATGAATAAGTTATTTTTGTCTAAGCAGAGGGGAGGTTAGATTTAAATGTTGAACATCACTCTTATTGGTTGAAGTCTTTGCTGACTTTATGGGAAACGCATGCATGTGGGTATGCCGGGGCTAGTCCCAGGATGGCAGCACACTATCGTGCACATGTTACATACACACATGCACACACATGCTTATGTACAAACTATAGTAACACACTCAAAAGGGCAGATCAGCACCCTTAGCATGATATGATAAAAGCCATGTAAACTCATGCAGCTTGTACCCAGATGTGATAAATAAGGCTACAGCAGTACGTACAGATGGTTGGTCATCTAGGATGTGTATGTGTGTACATACTTGTGCAGAACAGTTCATTAAAGCACAGGCACACAAAAGCATATAATGAAAGTTGTGTAACTTAGTAGAAACACTCCTAGAAGTCTTCCGTGCTGTGATGCAAAACTATTTTTTGATGGGTGTCACCTCCTCTGGGGCTGGAGTGGCCTGCTGACGTCAGGGGAGCCATGACTACAGTTCAGCTGTCTGTTCGTGTGTTCCCTTTCTTTCTGTCTCAATCATCTGTGTGTCTCTGCTCTCATGAATAGCCTGTCCAGTGGAGAACATGCCGTGCCAAGCTCTGCCATGCTGTGTCTGTCAGCTAGGAGTGTCCTCAGTCAAGCAGGGAAGTAACATGGGACACACACACACACCAAAGAATGTATCTTTTTTTATACTTTATACAGTAGATCTCCTGTGGAACAGATCATACAGGAGGCAGCTTTGCAAGAGTTAGCAGAGGGCCTGATGAGGAAAGAGGAGTGATGGCCAACAGTATGCCTTGTTAAAATATCCTCATGCAGCCCAAGGAGGTGCCAATCTGTAAGACGGGCTCTCATTTACACACACAAGCAGTGAGTAGAGACAGTGGGAGGCAAGAAGAGATCGAAAAAAATGGGTTCGCATATAGAGAAAAGAACAGTCTTGCAATCAAGTCTGAGTAGGAGTAAAAATGAAATAATTACACTTTGACACAAAATAAAAAAGTTTAAGACACTGGATAGAGGTGATGGGAGGACAAAGGTCTATCCTTGAGCAACCAACTTAAATCCCCAATCCTCTTTCATTTGCTATAACATATTTGATGATTGATTGGGAGACAGTAATAGCCATGAGCAAGATAAAGAAACAGAGCTAGAGAGACAGAGAGAAGACCCCCCCCCCCCTCTTTATTTATACCCCCAAAGACAGCAGGCTAAGATTTCTGGCACCAAAACATACGTCACGCTTGCTATTTCTGTCTGAGGTGCAACATAGCACTGAGAGGTTGGGTGACAGGGCTGAGGCATTATGGGGCCAAGGGACTTCCGCACACCCGCCCAGTCTTTACATGACTTCACATCACAATTTAACTACCTCTGCCAGGACAGAGAGAGAGAGAGAGTGTGTGTATATGTGCGGCTGTGTGTGGACATGTGCACAGAAAATTGTTACTTGGTGAGGAAACTGCAAGCTATGTGTGCTGGTATAAGTGAAATTTTGTTCTTTGTGTTTGTGTGTGTGTGTGTGTGTGTGTGTGTGTGTGTGTGTTTCCTCACCCTCCACAGAGGCAGAGGTGTCAGGGAAGCCAGAGGTTGTCGGTGCAATCTTATGAGGCGAGACACACAGAATGTGCAAACTGATTCCCCCACAATCCCTCTGTCTGTGCTGCATGCTGGATATCCTGAACATACTGTAACTGCTCCTGGACCAACACTGTGCTGTCCTGTGTCACTTCACAGCATATTAAGTATGACAAAAATCAAGGTGTCACATATTTAATCATGCAGGTCCTCAGGTGTTTGCACCAGCTCATGTGTTAAAGTTGGTGGACAGTTCGCTCATTTGTAACGCCAGCTAACGCTACTTAAGCTGCCACTGCACTGGCATGCAGGGAGCAGCTGGTATCAGATATCCATAGGTATGAGATGCAGTAAATCATCAACACCCTGAAACATGAGCCGTCGTTAATGGAAAAGAACAATGCAACGCTGCAATAGAGAGAGACAGAGTCTTTATGTCAAAGCACTGTCATATTTATTAACAAGAAAAAAATACATTAAAGGCATATCATAGTCATTTGTCACAGCTGTTATTTGAACATCTTAAATATATTACTTTAACAATATGATACAGTAAAACACACTGTTGTTGACAGTTAGCAGGTTGCTGCTGGGAGCACAGTTGCAACTTAATCCACTCCCACTGGTGGCCAGGTTGAATTTGATTCAACCTGGCAACCGTGAGGATTAAACACATGAGCATGCACCCTCAAACTAGGGCTGCATGCTAAATCTCTTTATACAGAAAACACCTGAAATTCAATACAAAAAAGAGGGAAGTGTTACGGGGGGTTGGGACAACAACAAAGCAATATGTTGATGTGTTGGCAAATGTCGGGCACAGAAGAAGCAGAAAGCCACAGCAACACTGGAGAATGTCGTGGATGTTTTTGTTTTTTTGTTTTGTTTTTTTATCTTGAACATGGCATTGTGATGAAATGAAGCATTTCTCAGCAACTCTCTTAAAGCACTTTACCAGAACAGTCCTTACTATTTACACAGAGAGAGGGTGGGAGGGTGGGAACCACGGGAAGGGTTTCCCTGGGAGGGGATCAAGCTCTATTGAAGTGGGAAAGTATCACATAATGACAGTCTCAGTCTGAAGAGAGTAAGAGATGAGAGGCCGATGCTTCAGGGCCGGACTCGGGGTTCTTGTCATGGGGCTTGGGGGGCGAGTAAGGGGGCTTGGGGGGCGGTACATTGGGCCTGATGGGGCTGTGATCCTGGCAGTCGGGGTGAGGCTTGCCCATCTGGATGGAGGTCGCTGGTTGGCTGGCCGTGCGGGACGAGAGAAGCTCCTCTTAGGTTTTACTGGTGACAGCTCGGCTGGGTTTACCTGGAGAGACACATGTCAGCATTTATATGAGCTTCATTGGTTGCTTTTATAAAAATTTGGAAATGAAGCTCCTGATATTGGATTTGGAAACTGGACAGAGAAGAACCTACCTGCTGCGGCTCCTGTCTGAAAGCTGTGTGTCCTGTTCTGGGACTGGAGCTGTACTCATGTTGGATGTCCAGCATGTCCAGCAGCTCAATAAGTCCTTCATCCCTCACTCGGCCGCAACCTGGTGACTCCTGTCCCACTAAGCCACCCCTGTGAATCCTCTGAGCTCCAGAGGAAGCACTTGACACCCTGTAGTCCATTTTGGGCTCCACGTGTTGGGGTGCAGGCTTCCTTCCTCCATCTCTGTCCGCCCCACTGTTCGCCCTGGGTCTAACCTTTGGGCTCCCCACCACCTGTGATCTCCTCTGGGATTGCTGGGGACTGGCGTGAGAGCCTTTAGAACCACTGTAGCCTCCTCTGTGATCCCTGTGGCTCTGTCTGGGAGAGTCTGATACTAACCGCCAGTCTTGGCCGGGCTCTATCTCTGCTGTCATCACGTCAGAATCTGCTTGGCATTTCTGGGTAGACACACGCGCAGGAGCCCTGCCGGCAACTGCGGCGGCTCCCAGAGCTCTGCGCTGACAGCCCGGGGTGGGGCACTTTGGCTCCGGGGCCGGTCCCTGATGGGTCACCACCCCTAATTCTGTGAGCATTTTGCCCTCGTTTTCCTGCAGCATGGCTCCGAACTTCCTGAGAACGGAGGGGCTGCCGCACTTTCTATCTCCCAGGACGCCTGGACCAAAAGACTTCCTGTCCAGAGCGGGAGAGTCGGCGGTCGTAACTGGGAGCTGGGAGCGTGGCTGTACAGCAGGAGCATCCCTTTGTCCAAGAGGGGGCTTGGCACCTGTGTTTTCTTTGTTAGGGGAACTCTCTCTGCGGGGGGAGCTCTTCATGTGAGATACTCTGTTCTTCCAGTTTTCAGTCTCCTCAAAACTGCCCAGAAACCGCTCTTGACCGAGCCTAGTCAAACATAAACATTAAAGCAAATCAGACACACACAAAATAAGCTTGATGTGTCATTTCATAAAATGTTCCTGGATGTGGCTCAGGTGAGAAACCTCTTACCTGTCGTTTCCAGATCTTCCTCTGATCTCGGGGACAGCCTGACTCACCTTGATTGTGTCACTGAAGTGCTAAGAGAGATGGGAAAATATATTTTTTTAAAAGTCCATATCAACCACTGCATACTATATTTAATAGCTTTAAATTAGAGTGTGCTACTTTAAGATCACTGGCAAGGTTCCCTTTACTGTACCTTACCAAAACTCAACCTCGACTGACCCCTTGATCATTGCTTGATATAGCTCATCTAAAACTATTCTCATCTACTGTATTTTAAAGTTGCAGGGACACGCGGCGTTTCATGTGGACGAGGAAACAGTTTAACGTCTTGGCTTTCTTCTCGACTGCTCTGTCAGGAGTTACGAAAGTGCAACATTTGGGTGAAAGTATCTGAAACTAACTCCGATCTGGTAACCTGTTGGTGTAAGCAGACTTGAAGGAACCAGCTTACTGTAATCAATATGTTATATAATACTGGAACCACAGCTTTGACTCATATCATGTCCACCTATCTGGTTTCCTGAGATGTGCAAATGCCAACAGGATGAGGCAATAACAGGGAAATGATAAAAAAAAAAGTGCTTTTCCTCTACTCACCACGTGGCGAGCTCCATTGCTCTTCCGGCTCATTTGTTTCCCCTGTCCCAAATAATCCTGCAACAAGTCTCCAATCTCCGAGACGCCGTTGGTGTGGCAATAACCGTAGCCATTCTGATGACTCACAGGGTAGCTGTACCCGTTGGGGTCATAGTCATAGCCTTTACTATAGTGATGTGGCACAGTTATAGCTCCAGGGTGATTCTTGCTGTGATGGCCGGGTGCAAAGAGGCCATTCCCGTGGTGCCCCACGCCACACTCCGACTCGCCGCCATTTTTCTGGTTGTCAGCAGTCATATCGTTTGCTCCTCTGCGGGCCTGAACTTCATTGTACAACTGGAAAATGAAAACAGAAGAAAAGATTGGCAACTTCCTGCTGATTTTCCTGTATTCTTCCTAATTAGCTGTACTTCTTCATGAGCATATTCCACCTAACCATATGGAAACCACAGCTCAACGAGAGGAACTATGTTTACACAGCAAACACGTCTTATAATTATCACAAAACTGTTGCACAATCTAACCTATATTTATGATCAGCACATGTTGTTCCACTTTGCTCAAGCATCTGTTTGCCATAACAACCTTTAATACTTCCAATAGTATCCACTTTCAAACCCTGTGTGTGTGTGTGAGCGAGAGCGAAACTGTGTGTGTGCCTGTGTGTCCAGCATGTCTGTCAGCACATCACAGTTTAATTAGCTTGTTAACATTTGTCTGTATCATTGCTCCGACAAGGCCAAGAGGTTGAGTCAGTCCGTGTGCTGGCAGCAGTTTATTATGGAGCACACACACACACACACACACACACACACGCATACGCATGCAGCGCACATACACACCAATTACACAAATTAACACACACTCTAAGCCCGGAAGACGGAAGCACTTCATAACCTGGAAACAAAACAATTAACATGCTGACGCACTCCAGTATCACACGTGTGAGACAAAACAGTGTCACGTTTGAGGATCTGTGTTAAACCAAAGTGATTATATGCAGCTGGATTTCTTTATCCTTTTGGTAAAGACCAGAATAATATAATCATTATATAGTTGAAGATGGAGAAAATGATTAACTATAAACACAGGCTAGGGAATTTTATCCTATGAGTTTATTCCCATAATTTCTACATCAGTAAATATAGATTGAAAACCTATTTTTTTAAAGTCAAATCCCCCTTCACTGTCCCAAACTATCCACTGATCCAAAATAACTTTCCTCTGCATTGCTCCAGCTTCTGTCTTTAATGTGTGTTGTCAGAGATTTCAGATCAAATTGCATTTTGAGATCATGTTTCCATCTTTACCTCTTCGATTTTCCTCTGGATGTCCTGCAGCTGGTCCTCCCACTCCTGCATCTCTGAGTCAAAGTTGTCCATCAGCTCTGGCCTCTCTTTCCCCCAGCCCCGGCCGCTGTGCTCCAGCCCACGCTCCAGATCAATGGCTGCCATGACGCAGGCCACTCAATACCCAGAGGTCTCTTCAAATGGCAATTTCCCCTTTCACTTTTCTGTCAGAGGTCACCCTAGGGTTAACGATGAGGGGCGGGAATGATCGATGACCTTGAAACACTAGAAAGACAAACACGTGGACAAGAGATAAAAATGGTTGGCAAACAAATCCTGCATCCAGTTTCTTTTCTCTGTATTTCTGTATCACTGAAGAACAAATCTGATTCTGAATTCTCACTTATACCAATTTTTTTTTTCCCCAGTCCTGCTCAATTTGCTTCAACCTCTTCAAACAAAGTAGAATTAAACATTCTACTACACCAATGGCAATGACACTTGCCCAACCTTTTTATCGCATCGAATTTGAGTTTTTCCACACGTCTCAACTGCTTAAATCACTTGTTATGTTGGACACTTTCTGCCCTCACAGAGTTAAGATATTTACGGCCCTCTCCTTTGACATTCTTGTCCAAAATTCACAGGCATGTAAGCCTACCTGTGCAGCACGTGTGGACAAGTGTTGCGTGACAGCATTGCAAGTGTTTAGACTCTTGGTCACTCTGACCTCCAGCCTGCCTCTGTGTGCCTCGCGACATGCGAAGGAAAAAAATGTCAAGCATGCACAGAGGTGGCCATTTTCTTGGAACCTAACCCAGCGGTGCACACACGTCGTCAGTTGGGTATGCATGAAGGCGCGTGGTTCTGTAGCTGCATCTAATACCGTTTACCACCAGAATTTCAGACCCACTTATCTTGTCTTTGCTTTGAGGAGCAGCAGACTAACAACGGATGACTTAAAAGCTTTGGTTTCAAAATAAACCTGCATTTATTTTTTTATTTTTTTGCCCTCAAGAAACTGACATCTGCTTAAGATGCTGGGTGGTCTGGTCAACATTCACTTCATATTAACTGCGTAACTATTGTTGTACCTCCTATCAAGTAAACTTAAGAGAGCCAGGCTTGTTGTTGTTGTTGTTGTTGCCATCGTTGAATAATACAAGAATCCGTCTCTAAAGTGCCCGAATGTACCGGTCACCTCCCTCCCACCTTTGATGTAAGAGTGGAGATATTAATAATCTTGTAACTATGCATAGTAACCTGGCTTCACTGCCAGTGTGCATGTGACAAGGACAGAAAGAGTGAATATATGTCAGAGGCAAAGACAAGTAAAACACTTTACACTCTAAACATCACAAATAAGTACAATAAAATAAAAACAAAGCAGTGGGTTTAGACAGTATCAGGGTTTTCCATTCATGCTGTTTTAATTTAATATAGTTAATTTAAAATGAAATCACCCCCTTAGGCACCAAACCATACAGCATTAATATTACAGCTGTCACCGGCACCTCGATAATAAACAGCTGTCCTTACCTTGCTCTACACAGAAGCTTTCTCTGCCCTCCAGTATAAATCCTCAGCCTGGTCTATTTCCTGTGCGCTTTGCGCTCTGGCCTCTCCAACTGATAAAGTCCACTCTCTCCGGTGCTTCCCTCTCGCTTGTTCCTCCGCTGTGTTACGTAAAACCCCGCCGCCTGGATTTAAAGGGACCCCTTCTCCTAGTCACGCCTCTATTATCGAGGTTAAGTCCGGAGCGTCGGGCTAAAGGGTAAACAGCTTCCAGCCGGGGTGCCCAGCCTTTATACCGCTCCCTAGTGTTTACGTGGGCTCGCCATTGGAGCCGGGATCAAATATCATAATGTCAAATTTGTTCCAGCATTTGAAGTCTCGATGGGACAACTGTCGTCACCAGCATCGTGGCTATAATTACTGGGGCTCACGGAGAGAGGGAAAGTGTTTACATAGCTATTTCAGCTGCTTCGATCTCTCGGCCAATAGGCTTCTCTGTTGCTACTCTCGTTTAGGATGCTTGGGCAGATTTTGTCTTGTGACCATGCTCTGCTGTAAATTATTTTTCCGTGAGATGCCAAATGGGTGTGGGTGACACAGTGTGTAATAATGTGTCACAGTAAATAATATCTTTATTGAAGGTAGTCAGGAAAAAAGAGGCTGCCAGGTGGATGCCTGGCATATCATTCTTTATTTTTCAGTTTTTAATGTAATTTGTGGTAAGCTCCATATAGTCTCATCTTTTAATGTTTGACAATATTATATTGGAAAATGATACTGAGGTTATACAATCATGGCAGGCTTTGCATATTGTATGTTGCAAAAGTGCAAAAGAGCAAATTGTGTGAAATCTCATACAATGTTCTGGAGTAACCTGAACCTGCGACTGTCTTCTTGACTCATCCTGCTGCAGTGACATCCAAAGACAGTTGCTACTGTTCATCTGCCGCGCCATCATTTACTAATGCCTGCTGCAAATCAGGGGCCCTGTTGGGAATTTTGGGGCCCCAAGAGCACACCTGACATTTGGCACTCGACATGATTGTCAGAATTCCTTCCAGTTTTGAAGCCTGTGGATCATCAGCATCATTCCTCCACCTGTTGTGTTCCCTAATACATGGCAAATCCTTCAGGATTTAAGGAAAGGGATAAAAACAAACTTTATCCTTACATTACCTTGAGGGAACAACAGCAGGATGGCACAGGAAGTGTTGTTCTGAACAACAAAGAGGACAAGAATGCTGTCATAACCTGTTACAAGAGGAAATATATTTAGCAGCAAGGTTAAACCAGGACATAAAGCAGCATGGAAAGGTGATTTAGGCTTCCTTCACTACAGTCTTGTGACCTTATAGCTCAATGTTAACCCTGTATAACCCTCCATTTCTATAAATTGAGTAGCTATGTCCTTGTTCACACTGTATCAACTCTAGTGTAAACAAGCTTTTCTTCTCACCTTCTCAAGGGACCGATGCAGACAGTGATGTTTTATGGGTATTGTAGACTCCAGTGTTGAATCTAGCCACAGTTCGCTGAATGTGAGTGCAGCCGTGGCAAGTGCTGAGTTTTTTTTCTGTGCTTTCGGTTACCTTGGCAACAAATGATGTGGGGAGGAAAGAAAATCAACAGAGCAAAAGAAACAAACGAGGGATGATGTGATTAAGGGAGGCGTACATCACAGAACAAAGAAAAGAGTAAAAAGAAAGACGAGTTTAAAGATGGTGGCGTAAGAGAGGGATGAGAATAACACGAGGATGAGGATGAGCAAAATGATGGGCTGGAACATCTGGGTGACCAACCATAACAGATGAGAAACAAGAGGTTGGATTAAGTGAGAAAAAGGAAGAAACAGAGTTAGCATTGTGAGACATTTCATATGCCACCACGAAACTCATAAACGTTTTTAGTGTTGTCTCACCGACAGTGGCTCCTCTGTGTCCCTGTCCTCCAGCCTTGGCACTTCCAGTCTGTCTATAAAGGCCTGTAGCTCTTTTCTGAAGGCCTTCATCTGGGCGTTAATGCGATACAGTAGCTCATGTTCCCTTATCCTGCCCCCATCTTCCTCTCCACCATCCTCCCCTCCTATCCCAAGCATCAGGTCGCCATTGGAAACGTAGACCCTTGCCTCTGAGATGATGGTGGCCGTGTCAGCGATGAGCCGGTCGATGGTCCGAACAAGCCTCTCTGCCTCCACGCGGATGTCAATCATTTGTTGCCTGTCGCGCAAACTGCACCGGCCACCGGGTAGGAAGCGGGACAAGGCAGAAGAGGCGGCACCCTCGGGTCCGGTGGGGGTGTAGAGGCCCCGTGTGGGCGTCAGGCAACGGCTGCTGCCGTTATTGTTTCTGACCTCGTCTGAGTCACTTTCTCCACCTACAGGGCCCTCACGTTTGCGGTGAGGTGGGACGAGACGGGAAGAGGTGGAGTCTTCGTCGCTCTCACGACGGCCGCTTGTCGCACCACCGGCATCACTCTCAGCGTCGCTGTCACGTGGGCTGGGCCGCAGGGACAGATGGGAGGCCAGGTCATAACGCTGCATGTTGGAGAGGAGCACACGGTTCTCGTACTGCAGCTGCATTACCTGAGGAAACACAAAGAGAGGTACGGTAAAAACATTTTTTAATCAGACTTTTACAAAAATAGAACATCATGAGGAAAAAGATTTCAAAATGAGTCAAGATACTTTTTAGCCACGTCAGCGACATGGCTCTGTGGATGTGTCTCTCGGTTGGACAGCCCACCACTCTGGTCCTATTGGATGACATTTTTCACAGCTGTTCATGTTCCCCAGAGGACTATCCTAATGCCTTTGGTTATCCCATGACTTTTCATCTAGCGCCACCATGAGGTTCACATTTGTGATTTTGAGTGAAATGTCTTAATTGAAATCTTGAAATTTATCCAATATTTCGGTTTATGACCAAATACCTGCAAATCTAATGACATTCACATCAGCCTCAGATTTACTTTGTGGTTACAGCAGAATATTTTAAGCGTTGTTGGCTCATAATCAAAAGGAAATGATTAAATCAGTGTCAATACAATTAAGCAGCCTTGCATACCTTTCCACTTAGGTCATTAATCTGTAGCCTTGCTGCCTTCAGCTCCTCCTGCAGGGCTTCTGCCTTTGCTACATCAATCCCTGAACCTCCTGTGACCCCTCCTCCTCCATGCCTGCCGCCTCCCTCGTGGGTGCCGGCTTTGAACCGTAACTTGTTCAGCTCTGCAGTCACCCTCGTGTTCTGTTCCTCAGCATCAGCTAGGTTCCTCCTCAGAAGCTCTGCCTCGTCCTCCACCAACTGCAGCTGCTGTCGGAGCTCCGTCAGATCCTCCCCCAGGCCTCGCCCTGAGCCTGGCCCACCCATCGCTCCACACCCAGAGCTCCCAGCTCCTTCTCCTTCACCGCGGAGGTCATCAAGCTCAGCCCTCAGGCCTCGGTTCTCAACCTGTGGGAAAGAGGGAGACCAGCTCAAAAATCACATCACTTCCACTCCAAAAAAAACCCCACGTCGCACTGTCTGCTCTTACCTCCAACTCAACTATCTTCCTCCCCAGGATGTTGGCCTCCTCTTCCACCAGGCGGAGCCGTAGCTTCAGCTCTGACTCGCGGGTGGTGGGCGGTCCCCCGGCCTCTCCTTTAGGATGGGTGCTGTCCAGTTCTCCATAGAAGGAGCGGTACTTCTGCAGCTCTTGCTCCAGTCGGTCCTTCTCTTTGTCAATCTTGGCTGTCTTCTTTCTCATTAGCACAGCTTCCTCTTTGATGAAGGCTAGCTGGCACTTAAGGTCCTCATTGTCCTCCTGCAGCACAGAGAGAAAGTAGTGATAGGCGAGTAGAAAAGGGTAAAACTTAATCCCAAAGTTCAGTGAGTTCCTCTTTGCAATAAGACATAAACACAGAGGGACTTAAGATTAGAGGGAAGATTTTGTACCACAGCATTTCTAAGCCAAACGTTATCCATCACTGGACCAAGACGATGCTTGACGTCTACTAAGTCCAAAGTGCTGGAGCTCTGCAAACTCTGCTTTCATTTACATATACTTCTCTTTCAAGTGACTGGAGGTCAAAAGCAAACTGTGTGACTTGAGTACATTACATAAGGATGTGAGTTAAACCTGCAGGAACCTTGAAAGTCTTATTCATACATATCCATGGCAAGACTTCACAAAGACGACTGAGAGATAATTACAGAATTATTTTTTTCATTACTTTGGACAATGTGATTTTTTTTTTTTTTATGCAAGAAAAAGAAAGAAAAAAAAAAACATGGTTTGACATCTCACCTCAGTAGGAGTCTGTGCTGCTTTCTTATCGGTTTTCTGGATGTCCTTGCTTCCTCTTCTCTTTTGAGACTATTGGAGGACAGTAAGTTGAAAAGTTAATGTTTTTCTGAATTGATGAATTTCTCATATATTTTCAATGTGTCTGATTTGTTATGGTTTTTTGGGGCTTTTATGCCTTAATTAGAGGGATGACATACAGCAAAGGGCCACAGGCCTGAGTCAAACCTGGGCCGCTGTGGTAAGGACTAAGCATAAATCGTACACACTCCACCAGGTGAGCCATTGGGCGCCCCGGTTTACAGCTTTTTTTAAGACTAAAATAAGGCTATAATTCAATTTTTTAAAGCAGACATCCATGTCACATTACATTTCGTTTCTCGGTTGTAGCTTCAGCAGTGCTTCAAATTCAATTACCTCGTTCTCATTAATGGGTGTGATGTAGACGGATGTGGGTAAGTGTTTACTTACCTCTTTGGTTTTGTCCAGTTCATTCTGCAGAGCTTGTTTGGTCACTTCCACCTCGATGAGTTTCTGTCTCAGTTTTTCATTCTCCTCTTCTGTCTTTGTGCGTTTCTCCTCCACCTTTTCCAGCTCATGGTGCAGCCTCACAGACACATCCTTCGCTACCTGCAGGGATTGTAGTGTGATGAAACTGAAAACTGCACTTAGTATATACTATATGTTCCCTGCCCTTTTGTGATATTCATATGTTATCTTCACTTTTAAAAAGGTCATACGGGCTTTAAGCTTTTCGCACACCTTCCCAAAACAATTAATACACCATTAAAATGTGTAGCAGTTAAGCTACAACAATTCTAGTTTGTCTTGTGAAAAGTTGTATTGTAGAAATGCAATGTTTTCTCCTGTGGCAGAGACCCCTCCTCGACCCAAATGTTTTGCAAACTGCATCAAATCGGACACACACACACACACACACACACACACACACACACACACACACACACACACACACACACAGTCGAGCAGCTTCCCCTCCCCTCTACACCTTCAGGTCCTGCTCCAGACTCCTGAGCAGCTCCTCATCGATCTCTCCCGTCTGGGCGTAGCGCAGCCTCTTCCTCTCAGCCTTCCTCAGACGGTACTGCAGGATCCGGCAGTTTTTATTGGCTCTCTCTAGCTCACGCCTCATCTCCTGCAGCTGACAAGTGTCTTCCTCGTAGAAAGTGTCTCTCATCTCGTCCATCTCTGTCCTCATCTCTTCAATCTCACACTAGTGGAACCAGAAGCAAAGATTACTGTATGTGATGTATATAGTTTGGATGAGGAGTAGCTATGTATAATCTCTATGCTTTTATATTTAAATCTCACTTTCAACTCCACAGATTCTGGATGTTTTTGGACATGAGTCAAATATAGTCATAGAAAAAAAAGCACACAATAATCGGCATTGTACTTATTTCTAGATGTCAGCTGCATCGTTTTTATTTTTTATTTTTTACAAATTGTATTCCACATATAGGCCTATTTCCTGCAAATGCCAACATGTCACATACATGCAATGCAAATCCCTTCTGGACACTAGATACCATTGATCACACCAGATCGATACCAGTCCAATTAGTTATCTGTAGTCTGCCTGTTTTCAGTTTAGGTCCGAGCTTTCTATTCTTGGCAAGGACATGAAGGATGAACAGACAAATCAACTGGTGTGTATTTATGTCTTTCGGTCAGTAATGACACCTCAAACACGAGATACAATCCGGTTTTATGGCTCCAGAGGGAAAATACAAACCTATGTGCAAAAGCAAATGTCTGTTTTGCAACTAATTCCGGTGAGGTGACACTTTGTTTTTATCTACTGTATCTGAGAAAGCTCCACAGTGATGACAGAGCACCAGCGTGGAGTAAAAAGTAATATGTATCAAACCTTGAGATCTTCATTTTCCTCCAGCAGTCTCTCCATCTCGTCCTGTAGGGCCTGGTCCTGCTGTGTCACGGACCCCGCCTCTGTCGCCTCTGCAGCCGGCTCCAGCTCTCCCTGAGCGGCCTCCTCTGTGCCCATGTTGGTTGCCTTGGTTTGCATCTTCGCACCGCTTTTCTTGAGTCTCTTCTGCAGATGGTAGTGGATCAGTTCAGCCTGTAAGCATCCCCCTCTCCACAAACCCAAACCGAGGCCCGCTCCGCAGCCCACGGGAACGCCGGTTCTCTCCCTGTATCTGCGCTCCTCCTCCTCCTCCTCCTCCTCCCTCGTCTCTTCCTCTCCGGGTTTCTTCTCTTTCGCTTTCACCGAAAAGGTAGACGAGGCTCTGCCGGACAGCAAACGCTGGTTAGAGTCACCACTAAAGCAGGGTAAGCGTAAAGTGGAGCGACGGGCCGCTGCTGACGAATCTGTCGGATCTTCCGCGACAGCATCCGCCCTGTTTGGTCTGACTAGATCAGCTTCAGCACCATCCGGGTGAACAGCTGCTCCTCCGCGGCTCTCGGGCTCCCTCTCCCTTCCGTCTGCGGACCTCAGACTCTGCTTCACCCCGACGTTTCTGCTCCTTCCTGCGACAAGCGGAGGTCTGCACCTGCCTGGGTGTCTGGATGCTCGCTTGCTCGTCCCTTCCTGGGCTCTGGCCGGCGAGGGAGCCCGGTGCTGCCTCCTCCTCCCTGCGTTATTGTCTGCTGATGATGTTGACGATGATGGAGGATCTGCAGCGCCGCTGGCGGCAGGCTTCATCCTCTGCTCCGTTAAAATGAACTCCAAAACATATAGTTTCGAATAGAGAGGAATGAAAAATACAAATAATAATAATCTGTGAAAAAGGTGCAGGCCTTAATTACACAGCTTGGATTGATGTAGATTATGCTCCACCATTCAAATAGATAAAAAAAACAACAACTTTAATTTGAAGGAGGTGAGCCACTAGATGCCGCTTTTCTCCAAGACTTTCTCGAAGCCCTCATCTGCTGACCCAGGGCCCAACTTTAAAAGAGAGGTGCAGGCCTGCTTATTTAGGCCGGGACCATTAAGGGTGAGCTGTATCTTACTGGAGCGAATGCAGCCACTGACCGGCAGGAACACAAAAAGTCCAAACAAATGCATTTTCACAGAGAGCTCCTCAGAATGGGTGAATCCTTGCCGCATCACTGTGAAGAGTCGCTGACACAGGGCACCACCAGGCACTGCAGGGGCACAGGCCATATGACGTAGGGTTGTACGTCAAACCAGGAAGCGACTCCCCCAAAACCCCCCACCCCCACTCAATAATGTAGTACTGAATTGCTAAAGCAGGTTGTTGCATATAAGTTTCACCAAAAAAAGGACAATAAACATCAATTTAGATCTTTTACACGTTTTCTGATACTTCTACACATTTGATACTTTGGATATTATTAATGTTAAAAATGTTTTAGAACGGACTATGACAGATTGCTTAAATGAATTGATCAATAAATAATTTTAATTTACTATTATTATATTCACCATATTCTGTTGTAATAATTTCAGACTAAATAAAACACTATCCACAAAAAAGTCAAGTTACTGGAGCTCTCAGCCACACTTTGTGGCTTTCATTAGTAGTATATGGACTTCAGTTGGTGTGGTTTTCATGACAACAAAGATGTTTGAGCTTAAGTTTGTGCTAGGTTTCGCGCGTGAGGATAATAATTCAAAATATCAGAAAAAAACTGCATACTCACTTGAAAACATTACAAATGACCTACTTTTACTGTCTGCAGAAGGTTGGATTAAACTGCAGTGTTTTTACAGTATTATTAGCCTTCTTGTTTCTTGACAATATTGCTCTCGGGATGCACATACAGCATGTCTCACTCACTTTTTCCAGACATCACATTATATGGCCCCTCGTTTTGTCTGTATGTCACTCACAAGCTGTATTACAGTAACTAAGTTCCAGTCCAGCAGAGGGTGCTCTCCACACATATAACTTGCCTCAGCACCCTGAAGGCAATCTGCCCAACACAGACGGAGAGCCAGTAAAATGCTGACTGTTTCCACTCTGTTGGACTAGAATGAGCTCCTTAGTCATATAATTGCTAATGAGATGAGTGAGTGACAGGTCGGGTTTGTGAGGATTTAACCCCTGCAAACTGACCCCTCACCCTCCAACAGGCTGGTCCTCTCAAAAGACTGGGTGGGTCTGTCGACTGTCAGTCAGCTAATAAAACTCTGGCCCTTTAAGTTTGTGCCACATTATAAAACACAAGGGCTGAATGATGTGTTTAGGAATCAGCAATTTGTTTTACGCTACAATATTGAGTATTGCATAGGGATATATTCACTTACAATCCTATATCAAAGTGCACTTGCTAGTTAAATAAACAAATACAGTATATGCCCAAAGTCTAGGTCTGTGTGTGCATATAGGTTTGTGTGCACATGTACCTGCAGCAGCAGGGATGCAGGTTATAGTGACCTGTGCCAAACGTCTTTGATAGAAAAGCCTCAGCCTTTTGCAATCCTCTTAGTCCCTGGCTTAGATCCCTCTGTGTCCCTGAGGAGGACGAATACACCTCATCTCACTCATCTCATCCAGTCAGTCATTCACATCTCCTCCCTCCATCTCCATTGTGATGCCATGGATGGAAAGAGACAGGTGGTGGTGCACCAGGATAAGTCAGAGGCGTGTTAAGTGGTGCATGTACAGTAGGACGGAGCAAGGAATATGTGTGTTAAGTAACTGAGGAGGAAACCATTCAAAAACACAAAAATACATAAATCAGAAAATACATACTAAACGCAGTTGCTGGGCATGAAAAAGATTCTGCAGTCTGAAACATGATGTAGCAAGAATAACAGAATAAATGCGATAGTGGATGAATAATTTAATAGATGCCATTAGTGAATCCAGCACGTGGTCAAAGAGCAGTGGGTTATGGTGTTTGTCACAGGAGAATGAACATGACAAGTATGTGGAAAAAGAAGATGTGGATAAGAGGGAGGGTTGTTTCTTAAAAATAAAAAGTACATATATTGTATAGTAATGTAAATCAGCACTATACAAAAGCCAAATGTTAACTAATCCATACAGTTTGAGAGCAGTAGCGACCTGATGGCAGATTAGTGGAGGCTTCTCTTCCAGTGACCTGCTTTCCTGGGTAACTCATGGAGTGACGTGGAAATAAGCTCTTTTGGAGCTAAAGCCAATTTACCCCCAAAGATTAGGGCAGATCTGTCTGGACAGGGCAAAGACACAGCCTTACCTCTCCCTCTCTCTCTCACACACACCTATAATAGCTCTTTACATCATGAGGAAAATGGGAATAATTTAGTTTGAGATTAGGTTCATAATGGGTGACATTTTGAGTACAACACTTGCTTTATCAGTAAAGTAGCTGATTTAGTAATTTGCAAATTCAGTTTGTGCTCACATGCTCACACCAAAAACTAACACAAAGACACACAAACAGTTTATGGGGTGCTGGTCTTTATTTCATTTTATGTGCAGCCAGAAGCTGATTCACTTTCATTTTAATGAGACAATGAAATTACCATTTGTTTTTCATTTTTAAAAAAAAGGATCAGGATGAGTTTCCCTTCAGTCCTAAGTGGCAGTGAGATAATACTGAGCTGAACTTCAAGCTCTTATTCTTGCACCTCCGCTACATCGCACAGCAAAAAAAAAAAAAAAAAAAAAAAAATCATGAGGACCCACAAAAAAATATGTATTATAACAAAGACACCCACAAATTTGCATAAATTCTAAAAGAAACTACAACCCCTTCCCCTTAAATGTTTTAAATTCACAATGAACACAAAGAAAATAGCAAGTCATTACGTAAATGCAGCACAGTTATATCAGTTTGAGACAGGAATGAAATGTAAAGTCCATGACGTGTTGGATTGGTAGAAGTAATTGAATCCAGCAGATGGCAGATGTGAGAAATTTATAATGTGATTTTTTTATTTTTTTTTTTATTTGCTAACCTCACGTAATTCTAACTATTCGTAAACAAAAATTTCCCCTGAAACCAGGAAAAAAATCCTTTGGTATAAACCTCTGCATGTTCCTTTGTTGGTAATAGTTAAAACCTTTAACGATCTTTTAGAGCACTATAAAATAAATCAGCATATTAAAGACTATTTAAGCTTTCAGTTAAAACAATACTGGTATCCAGAGTACAAAAGTTGGAGGTGAATTTTGGTTGATAAGATAGTGGATGCTGAGCAGGTTGTAGGTCCTTTAATATATTGGTCCTATTATGGTCCAAAACACAGTTGGACAGAAGAGCACAGAGCCTACGTGGTCAGCACTTTCAAAAAAAATAAATTGTTATGGAGAAAACCAACACCCCTCTCTTCTTTTCAAAACCAGAACCCATTACAGACACACCCACAAATACACAGTGCTACCCATTCTCCCTCTCAAGTTGGTCACAAATCCCATCCGTCTACATAATTTGCAGGGATGGTCGTCTGGTTTGAACTCTCTGTTCCTTCCCTACCCTACCTCCTTCTCTGGCCCTTAAAACAACCTTTTCTGTTTATCACCAAGCAAGCCCCACTTCCTTCTTTACTCCCTTTTTGCTCTTCCTTTCCTTTGCCTTTTTCCGTTATCCTCCACTTCCTCCACTTTGCTATGACCGTTAGTCACCACGGAAGTGCCGTTTGCGACGGGTTTGCCTCCTTTCTGCGAGGAGGAAGGTTTGCCTCTGTAAGCGTGGTAGTAGAAGTTAGCGAAGAGGATGATGAAGGTGACGGCGTAGCCAATCAGAGCCCACTGCATCCAGCAGGGGAACGGACATCCAGTGTAGAGGGAGTGGCCGGCGTGGCCGATGGTCACGTGAAACTGGATCTGTTGAACACACAAAATGTAGACACATAATCATTTCACAATGAAAAACAGCCTGAAACACAGTAAATATGCAATGGACTTGCAGAACATACCTAATGAAACAACAAAGCATTGGTGTGACCATGTGTTAATTACAGCAGCTCCCTTCTCAGAGATGGGTGACAAATTAAAGGAAAAGCCTGTCCAGTCATGCTCTGTGGCCCAGTTCATTCTGATTCTGTATCCAGATGGCAAGAGGAAAAGATCTAAGTGACTTTGGAAGAGGGATCATTGTTGGGGTATGGATGGCAGGTGCTTCAGTCACAAAGATGCTAAACTGGCTCGTGTTTCCATAGGAACAGTGACTTCACTGATATGTGTATTTGGATCTATGGGACGTCAGTAAACAGTGTCAGACATTGTGGGATATTTGATGCACTGTGATGCATTAGTTTGCATGTAAGGAAAAAGAGAAGAGAAACTCTTCCTTAGGTGAAAGAGAAGGTCAATACAGGACGTGATCAGACTGTCAGCAAGAACAGTCTGTCGACAGCTAAATAGAGAGAGATATTAGAGGAGGGGTGCAGTGCATAAGCTCCTCATTAGAAAGATGAATGCACATCTGAGATTTCGTCCTTCACCGTGCTCTCAACAAGTGGGCGAGTGCATGTGAGGGGTACACCAAGAGAACGGTACAGGCCTGAATGCTTGACCCTTACAGTGAGGGGATCCGGTGGCTCTGTTATGCATTTTGCTGCCACGGTCTGGATCTACTTGTTCCCTTTGAGGGAGGAGTCACTGCAAACCAATACATATTTGTTCTGAGTGATTGCCTTTATACTACGATGAAACATTTCTGTTCTGATGGGAGTGGTGTTTTCCAGGATGGTAATGACCCCATGCACGAGGCACTGAATGGTTCAATGAGTACGAAAATGAAGTGAATCATATGCTATAGCTGTCGCGGTGACCAGATCTCCCATCTCCTGTGGGTTTTCAGTTGTGCTGATGTTAGAATGGTCTCCATCATCACCATCAAATCACCAAATCCCTCCAGCAGAGTTCAGACACTTGTAGAATCAATGCCAAGGAGCGGTGAAGCGGCACAAGGTGGCCCAACACTACTAAGACATGCTATGTTGGTTTTTCCTTTAATTTGTCACCCGTCTGTATGTTGTTTTTGTAAAAACATTCCTTATGATGTATGTACATAAAATAATATTTTATATAGGAATAATCATTTAAAAATGGACAGAAAGACAGTGGCAAACTAAGAACTGTCACATATCTCAACTGCTTCTCTATAAAACTTTTTTTTTCTCAAAGCCTTTAATACTATGATATTGATATAACTCATTTATCTTCTTCTAGTGCTTCCAATTGTTTCAAAGGCTTAATTGCAATATTATATATATCCCACCAAATTTTTAACATCTGCACATGTACAATGCAAAAAAAAAAAAAGGCATAATACCAACCATCTGAATAATGGTGAGGTATTTCTTCCACCAGAGGTACTTTTGCATCTGAGGTCCCAATGCTGCCAGGCCATAGTAACCGTACATGACGACGTGGATGGAAGAGTTGATGGTTGCACCAAAAAACGCTGTGGAAAAGTGTGACAATTGTATCAGATGCGATGGTGGTCACGATGTTTATGAATGGTTAGCATGCGACTGAAAACTAGTTCTTCATAAGCCAGAAGTGGGAAGATTTAAGAACAAAGACGAAAGCAATCTGATTAATTTATCAGCAGGATATTAAAAAAAAAAAAAAAAAAAAAAAAAAAAGGAAAATCCTGTTTACTCACCTTGTCCGCCGGGAACCCACTTGATGCCAATCCACCAGAGGATGAACATGGTGCAGTGATGGTAGACGTGGAGGAAGCTGACCTGGTTGAACTTCTTCCTCAGGATGAAAAAGACTGTATCCAAGAATTCCACTCCTTTGGAGATGTAGTACCACCAAAGAGCAGATGCTATCTAAAGACATCAAACGGGGCAGAGTGAATAATTGCTGTGCGCTGTGGTGGATCTTAAACACTAACACGACAGCATCTTTAATAGATGACAGCTTGTCTCTGGATACAATTTGCAGACATTTCCACGTCCTGTAAAGTGAAGTACTGCTAATAATTACTCCACTGCAGAGAGCTATTTCCAGGATTACAACTGTGAACAAGGTCTAACAGGAAAGAATAAAATACTAAAACAGAAAGAAGGGAAAAAGTAGAGTCAGGCAACAACCAATGAAGGAAATCTGCTGCCTGTCATATTTCAATTGTACAGTAACACAAACAACAGAGATAACTTATGTAAGATAGGATAGGCCAACAATTTATTGATCTCAGAGAGGAAATTTTCAGTTCCGAGTTTAATTCTAAAATGATGTGTGGAGATCTGGAGAGCAAACATGTAGATCTTTCCACTTTAAGATATACCATCACAAACCATCTCTCTATGTTGTCCTGTTTGACTCTGCCATATTCCTCCGCGTCTGCTACACATGTGCACATAGTAGACAAGGTTGATCTCTAAGCCATGGCACGGTGACATCTGTTCTCGCTTAGTGATGCCATCATGGAAGAGCAAGGCCTGAGATGGGGGGTGGAGTTTTAGGGTGGCGAGACCAATTACTCCCGCCTCTCTGAGTGCAGGGCCACACCCTCTTTGTCCTGGAATCACTAGAGATATAAACTTTTACCTCTAAATCCTCCCTCTGCTTCTTGCCTCATACACTCATATACACTGATAGACGAAGTCATCTTCTGAACTTCAACAGTGAGATTACAGCATCATTCCACTTGATAGACCTTGAAAACCCTGTTGCTTCATATGTGATTAGTGAAGGTTAAAACGTTTTTGTTGAATTAATGCTATTTTTGTTTGTGCACTGGCATGGGATGTGTACAGCTTTGTCTTGTGATGTGTGTGTGTGTGTGTGTGTGTGTGTGTGTGTGTGTGTGGGGTGGGCTTACCCTGACTTCATTGACATCATTGGAGTAGTTGACAGGCTGACAGAGGTAGCTGTACCCGGCTGCTCTAGTGGCTATTAGGAGCTGATGAGAAACCACAATGTCAGAAGAAGGGTAAGAGGAAAAAAAAAACTGACTTGAAAAAGCCATTAACTACTGCAGTGAACACAAATAAATCCTGGTTGCCTCCATAATTTTTTTTTCAAACAAGCAGAGTGAAAACACAGACATGACACCATGACTAAACAAGTTACTTCGTGTAAAATATTCAAGTCCTTTTTTTTTTTTTTTTTTTTTTTTTTAGGAATTGCAAACTAAGGCCCACTATTTTCGAGTTTCGAGGATCACAGATCATTGCTCGAATCTATCTTCTGCTCAGCAGCAACTGCTACAGCTGCTTCCAGAACAATGGGTTCAACCACTTAAAATGCTATTAGAGTGACCAAATGAGGAAGCTTTTCTCTCTTTATGTTAAGTAGTAGGTGAGTGACTCTGGACAGGTTCACTGGTGGCGCACGGTGCCTCCACCAATATAATTTTCTGTATAGAATCCTCAATGAACATTGTGAAGCTCACTGCAAATATGCACCATGCTAAATGTGAATGATTAATGACACGAAACAAAAGAAATGGCCACAAAAAGTTTTTTGGGAAGGATTAAATTTTAACACCTTGTGACTTGTGGGGCAGATGCTGTTATTTCAGTACATTGTGGCAGAGAAGCTGTAGTCTACAGGGTCAGACACTGAACTCACTCTGCAGAGTTTGTCTTGTGCTTATTAAGTAGTTGCCCTTTAGAATCACAAGAGTCATGTCATGCCAGCCAGTCATACATGTTGCATTTATGGGCAGGTGTATTTAATCATCTACATGTTAACACATAGTCCACAGTGGCGCTGACCTCTTTGGCGATGTAGAAGTTGAGGACCACCATGCTGAAGTTGTAGACTATGAGGGTCCTCCTCAGTGTGTAGGGCTGGCGGTCCTGCATGTATCTAGGCCCCGCCCACAGGAAGAGCAGGTACAGGCAGCTGATGGCCAGTGTGGGGAGGGGGGATGCCATCATCGGCCAGCTCTCCACCCTCTTGTCTGGAGGAAAAACAGGTTAATGTCAGTGGTGGGAAAATGTGAGTAGTAAAGTTGAAGTAACAGATCGACAACTGTAAAAGTTATCACAAATCTAGCGCGCGCAGTCAGCTCGCTTTCTACAATTAACCTGACACACACTTCCGCAACCTTTATCTTTATCTCCGTCACTTCGGTGTGACACAAGTGTATCAGGTGAGCCATATGCTAGATATGTTGCATTGTGGTATTCAAACAATCACTTAAACAATAAATTTAATCCAGAGCTTTTGCCCTTTCTGTTGACATTATCCATATAAGTAACAATGACAAATTACTTTTCAGCCTTATTGCAAAGACACAGGGAGAGTGCAAAAGACATCACCACATGAGTAACTGAGCAGTTTTTTTTTTTTAACTAAGTGCCCAGTTTGACCATATTATCTAAACCGTGTATTTGGAGGTGAAAACAAACTGAATTCAAAAATTACTGCACATACTACCAGGGGCTGCTTCCTGGTTCAACGTTGACCTGTCAGACTTTGCATTGCATTTATAACATCTCTACAAGTAAGCTGGTGACTAAAACCTTATCATAGTCCACAATATGGATAAATGACAATGAAAACAGTGGTAGATTAGTTTGTAACCGTCATGCATGCTGAAGCGGCACACTGCTCTTGTGAATTTTAGAAACGAGTGATTGTAAAGATCTTACCTGCTATAGTAAGGCTCCATTTGTAAAATTCTACAGTGTCATTCACAAAATGTGTTACAACCTCCATGGCTCTGCCTTTGGTCTTGATTATACTGCAGCAGGGAAAGAGAGAGAGAGAGAGTGAGGGAGGCAAAAGAGTCAAAGTCAGTCAGGACCACCCAAATTAAATTACAGGCCATACGTGTCCTATCACGTTAACAAAGAGCATGAGGAGCTACATTCTTGACTCATTTTGTGTTCTCAGTGTGCATTAGTCTGTCCACGTACTCTTGTAAACTACTGAAAAACATTGCTACCATGACAAGCTTACAATTGTTGGTGTGCACATATTTATCATGCCTGTGTTGTCTGGACTGCACACCAGGATAACATCTTTCAACACCCACCCTGTTAAATTGACTTCTTCTTTCCAGATAATACGTTGAAAACAGAAAGTAAGAGCCATTTAGTCTGGGATAGGTATGACACTGTGTCATACTCAGCTCATAATAAATGCATGGATAAAGCTTTTCAATTACGCTCTTTTCAGCACTGCTGTAAACATCCTAAAAGAGCACATTAGGCCTCTCATCACTGGCCCTCATTTGGAACAGTATGGTAACATTAACCTCCACAAGATGATAATGCACTTTCCAATGATTCTTATGATTGCTGGTCAGTCACAACACTTTACATAATTGTAGGAAGCAGAATGGAGGATATTGGGAAATTCCTTTTTCTCTGTTTCTGACAGTTGTTTTTTCTCTCACAGATAGACAGATGGATAGATAGATAGATAGATAGATAGATAGATAGATAGATAGATAGATAGATAGATAGATAATTCCTTTATTAACCTGTTAACATCCTTTAACTCACTTTCAACAGGACAAATATAGAAAAAACCTGACTGAAAGTTAGTAGTAATGGTACATTTTACATCAAGAGAGAGAGAGAGAGAGAGAGACAGAGAGACAGAGAGAGAGAGAGAGAGAGAGAGAGGGAGAGAGAGAGAGGTGTGCAGCTCATTGATTCTATTTAAGCATCATTGCATAACAAAAACTTCTTATCCACCTGAGAGCAGGTGTCTCCATATTAATCTATAATTAATCCGATGCGTCAGATCAGCTGCCCTTTAAATATTTAATTGCATAAGGATACAGTAACTACTGTCCAGTCCAGTGCTGAGTGCTCCCTGAGAGGAGAGTATCTCAGAGCAATATTGCACATGGGTGTGGACATTTTTTTTGCAGGACTTCATATAATAACAGAGCCACAGTTCAGTTGCGGAGGGAGATCAGCTAGAGAGGGTTAACTGGGTTTGTGCGCACACAAAAAGACAGGGGCGCATGTGTCAGCAGGTTTCGCTCGGACCGCTCAAGAGGCTTAAATTCAATTGATCAACGAGCTTAGATGTAGGCCTGTAAGTACAAATGCCCAACGACCCACAAGCCTGTTTGATGGTTATCTGCCTTCATGTGCTATGGCACGCTACAAAAGCCTTGTTCATGACAAAAATATGAGAATAAAACCTGCACACTGCAAGATTAACATTGTTTTTTTGTAATTTTGCAATAATAATAAAACAATGAAAGATACCTCACAGATAGCACAGTTTGTTTTAAAAAAGGCCCAACCCTTCAATGGCCAATAAAATCATTTACACTTGTTTTATCTTAGGGATTTTAGGTTAATTCAAATATGCGTTTATGCCCAGACTAACAGGTGGGTGGCTGAACTGGTCTGAGAGCGGATGAAGACGAGAATAAGATTAGCTACCAAACTCTAACAAATATATATAAATATATATATATATACATATATATATATATATATATATATATATATATACAAAAAAAAGTGTTTCCCTATCAAATATAACACACACGAATGTTGGAAAAAGACGCAGCTACTCACGTCCACGATATTTAAGAGCGTGTAATGACATCCGGTGCAATTTGATGCCGTGCTCCTCTCAGCGCTCCTCTTCTGCCTCTTCTTCTTCTTTTTCTTTTTCTTCTGCCGTCACCGTTAATCACTTTCTACGCCGCTCCGGCTGTAGTTCGACATTAAACAGTAATTTGGCAAGAAACTAGACAAGGCAAATGGAAATCTATGACTAAGGTAGGCCAATTATGCATCCGGTCCGTGCATGCTCAGCCTCATCTTCTCCCAACCTCCTGAACACAGAGAAGCCAGTTGGTAATGCGCATGCGGGACTTCACTCTCGTGCCTCGCGCGCGCACGCGGCGGACCTTGGCAGCTCAGCTAGTGGCCCTACTTTCTTCTATCCATTCTCGGTATTTAATGCTTTTAGCAATGTATGTCTAAAAAACTAATTAGCCAACAAAGTAACTTGTTAACTAAACAACGAAATAACGTTATTGATCTAAATAAACTGATACACTGTGGATACGTATTGTTGTCCTATCATAAAAAAACTGTCTACATCCATATACTTTTCTCAGCAGGTAGCTGGTTGTAGCATCTTGTCGTGCCTGCCTGGTTTATCCCACCAGATGGTGCTGTCAAGCTATCATTGGATCCCAATGTCACCTGTTGTCTGCAAACACCATCTCTCCTGCTCTGGCACAGCCTCAGGTTTCTCTGACTTATTCTGCAACAGTAAGTAAACTGCAAAGTTCCTTTTGTGTCAGTCATCAGGCAAAGGCATAAATGTACAAACACTGGACATTACAAGTGAATAGGTATAGTGCCTGGGGTTGCTCATGTGGCATCCAGTGTCTTTTCTTGGGCACCAAGGTTACAGCAAGGCGTGGACTGTCCCATCTCTGAGCCACTGGTTCATTTATAAAGGCTCCATTGCTCTGTCCTTTCCCAGTGTCATTTATGGATTTGCCCTGTTACTTTGCTTTTCCATGAGCTCCAGTGAAAGATCCAGCTGGACGGTAACCTGTGTGTGTGTGTGTGTGTGTGTGTGTGTGTGTGCATGTGTGCATGGTCACCATAAGGCTATGTGCTCATAACTCAGAATCAAATCACATAAGTATAATGTTTCAAAATAAATAACAAAAACACTGGTATATTTCAGAGAATACAGGGTGTGGGCACAGTAACAATAACCTGCACAATTCTGTAATATAACATCATATTTTTACTGGTATAAAACTTGCTGCTTTCTCACTGTTCTCTGTCTATTCCTTTCCTCTTGGCTGCAGTGTGGTAAAACACTTAAATATCTTGCGAATGAAAGATTGCATATACACATTTATGGTAAATTTACAGTTTATATATAAACAGAATAAAGACCTGCAAAGAAATCTACACTTAATTTAGCATGGATTATTATGTATAAATTGAATGGTCATTTCTATTTGCACACTACAAAAATGCACAAGAAATGTTGTTTCTTCTAGCACAATTTATTCTACATTCGCCTTGATGGTTCATTTCATGACTGCAATTGCACCGTAATTATGGTACTTGTAGTTATTTGTTCAGGCAACAGAAAACCTCTCATTTCTAACTTTGGCCGTCTCATAAGCATCCTCCCCATTCTTGCCTGAGGATGAGTAAGAAATCGGTTGATTTAGGATAAGGTAGTTGCAGAAAGATATTTGTCATTCAGGCTGTCTCACAGGTGCAGTGTTTTGTAGGTTAATAACTTTCATGGTTACACAATAACCAAAGGGGTCTATTTCACTGAATTAAGTTGACAAACTAACTTACTGAAGTCCGGAGTTCTTCTTTAGGCCTGCAAATGTAAAGAAATCAATATAATATGTGCCATCTACAGGCCAACTGCAGCCTCTTCACTCGTCTGAAGGTTGTACATGTGTAGATATTTTAATAGCTATAACTTTCTTTGGCTGTAGATGTGAACATTGACATGTGTATATCTGAAGGTTAACCTGCTTCTGGTATCACCTTCCCATCCTTTAGGTGGTGCAGGTTGGCATGTGTAGAACTGGTCTGACAATGACCGAACACATCCTCCATGAGGAGAGTTTGCAGCCTTCTTAACATGAGCGTAGACAGAGAAATTTACCTCAATAGTGTTACGCCATTCACCTGCCTGACTGGACACTATTGGTCTTACCTCCCTTGCACACACACATTCATATCCGTGTGGTCCTTGCACAGATTAGGTTTGGCACGTGAGAATGTGGCATATGCAGAATGTGAAGGAGGCACGTCGGCGGTCCTATAATAAGAAATGTCATGAGTGCTGGTCTGTAGTTCTACCAACCACATGAGTGTAACCTGGAAGGCTGGGCAGGCTGCAGATTGCAGGCTGAATAAATACACTTAATATTAGAACAGCCCTGAATAGTGCACTAAATACTCTTGGCTTCATTACAGTAAGGCAGATTTTCTGTGAGTGGTATGGCTCATGTGATATTCCATCTGTGAGTCCCATTCAGTTGTGGTTGTTCAGCTTTGTGGTATTAAAATAATGTTCTTATTATATTTCAAGTTATTGGAATATTGGTTATTGGAAAGTAAAGATATGGAACCATGAGTTCATAAAGTGGTTATTATCTTAGTTATATCCAGTGCTGTACAATGTGAAATGAAATGAGTTCTGAATAATGATAAGATAATAATAACATATACATTCTGAAGAAATTCAGGTTGATGGTGAAAATATAAAAACAAGATAAAACTTAAAAAGACAAAAGAAGACATCGAGGACTGGAGAGTGAAAGAGAGGCAAAAAGACAGTAACAGAAAGTAATTACTCATATTCAGATGAATTTTACCACATCCACCCTAGAATAGGAAGAGCACCAAACAACACAAAGCCAAATAGAAATTCCCATCATTAAAGAGAAGTTCACCAGACAATTTTTTTTTTTTTTTTTTGTAAAATGTTCCATTTGAATTTGGTAAAGGTAAACAAGGGCTGCATCGGTTTTCAATATTGTCGTTAGGGAAGCATGTGTGTTGTATTACCACACAGTTTTGATTCTCATGTTGGAAAGAACTGGCAACATTTGCAGACCTTATAAAATGGTGGTTACAACAAAGCCATCTATTCCTTCTTCAACTGCCTGTTTGACTTTTTCTATCTGATGAGCTCTTTGTGTGTATGTGTGTGTGTGTGTGTAAGTCACTCTTTAGTTCAAGTGTCATGTGTTAGAGACTGAACTTCCTGTTTTCTTCCTCTAACGTCTTTCTTTCTCTTTTGTTCATTCTTGTCAAGTTTGCTCTTTCCTTCTTTTAAATTCACTCTTGGCCTATACAGTTTGCTGTCATGGCTCATAAAATTGCTGTCTGTTACCCTTACACACTTTTATCACTATTTATGGTATTCATATTCCTTTTTACATCTTGCGGTACCATTTTCAAAAGGGTAAACATTTCACAGAACCCAACCCAGCAAATGCCAGAGTGTAGCCATCTCTTTTCTAGCCCCCGAAGCATCCATCAGAGATAAATTAGCTTATGATTTATGCTGGAACACGCTGTGCACAAACCACCAAAATCTCTGTAAGGGAAATTTCCTTCTGTAGGGCACATTCACAGCCAACCACCTGGGACGAACCATTTTCCACATACCTCTGGAGCAGCTCACAGCTTTAAAAAAGTCTATTGGGAAATACCACTTTTCCAAAACATTCTCCTGCAGTACTAAGGGGGTAATTTCTTTCACACGGGGCTCCTGTAACTGAGATAGATGGGAGGTCAAAATCTTGCAACACGAAGTTATCTATTTGTACGTATTCATACATGCAGGAAAAGTCATACAGCACTGGAAGACACATCAGCGGATCATCATCGTCACCACCACTGGCAGAGATTTGTGTGATTTCTGATGATGTGTTAGTGGGGTAGAGCAGATAGGAATAACTCAGTCAAGATGTATTCTCGAGGCCAGCCTGTGTTTCAGCACGTGCGGCCAGGAAATTACAGGCTTAGGGAGATTTGGTTCTTAGAGTGTGTATATATGCTTACTTTTCTCAATGGTTCCTCTGTGTTCTTACTGTAGGTGTGTGACGACTGACAAATCTCTGCACACTGCATGTGCATCCTAGAGCAGGACTTAATCACTGCAGTATCTTGGTTTCAAGTTAAACACAGTTGATTATATCATTCTCATACACAGCAAAGTGCAACAATTTTCCATAGACTACTAAATTCATGTTGCTTTAATTAGTGCCATTGCCCTAACTACAGTTTGTCCAATTGCATCTAATTGCCGCGAGTCGTTTTCTTTCACAGTTTCTGTGTCCGTTCCATTAGAGTCTTTTCACATGGTTTTAATTTGAAAGGCATATGCATCAGGCTGGCTTAACTGGCTTCACTCAGTAGCTGATCCCTCTCTGTCTATAGTGGCTCACTAGATGTGGCATTAGGTCACAGCTTGTGCCATTTTGAGGATAACTGTGCTTTTTTTACTGCTTCCCATAAAAACACGATTTGAGCTCCACACATATATATGTACTCGACGCGCGCACACACAGTCTCTTGTCCTCATTTGGCCTCAGTGTTAAGGGGAACCCCTCCCCTGTTGTAGTGTGTGGCCAGAAGTGCCCAGGGCCAACATGCAGAAAGTATCTCAACACAGGGCTGATGATGGAGCAACAATTTTCCTGTTACATTGTACTGCTCCTCTCTTTTCTTTCTTTCTTTCTTTCTTTCTGTCTTTCTTTCTTTCTTTCTTTCTTTCTTTCCGCCCATTGCACTAGATTTTCTTCCTTCCTTCTTCATTTTTTCACACATTCACTCTCTTATTCTTCCCTTCTCTAAACTCGTACAGACAGTTTCTCTTCTCTTTTTCCTCTCATTTGCTTCCACATGTCACATGTCCATCCACGTTAGTCCACATTTGCACGCATTCACATACACACTGTTTTAACCTTTTATTTATACAGGGTACATTGGCTGTGTCACTGTGTCTGCATCTGTGTCTGCTTCCCAGTTAGTTGCCCTCAGCCTCGGTCCCCCACCCCTGCTCACTTCTTCCAGGACATGTTCTCCCCCTCATTTCCCCCAGTCCTGCCATTTTTCATCCGCCCACAAGATGTCCCTGGACATCCTTCCTGTCCCAATATCCATCTGCTCACCTGTTTTTCATTTGCAATCACCTGAGTTTCTCCGCCCACCGACACACCTGCTCCCAGTTTCCTAATCACTCCAATCACTATTTAGACCTGCCTTTGTCGAATTTTCTTGTTTTGTTCCCAAGAGTTTTCATTGTGTTCCTGTTACTTGAGTTTGGTGACCTGTCCCTGAGCCTGTGCCTGTGAACTGATTTCTGTCTGCCAGTAAGCCAGTTTTCTTTTATTAAAGCTCAATCGCTGCATTAATGCTCTGTTTACACTTGTACTGAAAATGAAACATGATTCTGGGAACACAAAAACACACGATAAAAAAGAAAGAAAATCCGTCTCAAAAAGTTAGACACAAGTGTGAGGTTACTATTTCACATTTACTTGCTTTCATTTTTGGGTGTCTTTGCAAATAATTCAAGATAAAACAATCTTAACTGAATAACTTCTGGTATATTCTTCCTTAAACATCAGTTTATCATTGCAGCAAGTTAAATATAAACCACATTTCCAGAGAAGCAAAGATGAGTTATAAGATGATGATTTTCTGATAATGGCCTCTTAAAAAATACCAGTAATTATGAAATCTTGCATGCAGGGAAGGTCAACCCACCATATCATTTAAAATGCTGAGTATTGTAATTATCTCCAGATATTGTCCAGTCAACTTTAAAATCATTCAGCTACATCTAATAGCTAGCAGCTTGGGTAATCATCAACTGCATGCCTGGGTTAACATGTTAAGAGATAAGAGACTCCATCATGTATATACATGGTGAACTGCAGGACCCAGAATGAAACCGTGTGGTTTGCACCCTTAGTTACGGGCTAGAATTCAAATCTGGATGTTCTCACACACTGATGTCTGAAAAATGAGTAATACAATTTTGAAAAGAAAAAAAGTGAAAACCACTTAAGGTATTTAGTAATTAATCTGTGTAATTCTAGACACATGAATCCTAGACGGCTGAATAGACTAGACTTCACGTGTTATCATTCACAACAGATGGAGGGTCAATCACATTGCTAAGCGCAGGTGTTGTAAGAGTCTGAAAATCTTTTTTTTTTTTTTGCACTAGGCCTGCAACATTTCAGGTGTTTGCAGAGCACATCACAAGGACTATGTTGCAGTATAAGCTTGAAGTGTTGCAGTTTATTTCATTAAATGTCTCTGTTTTATACAAATGGGTCCAAGCATTTCAAAAAGGCTGCAAAACACACATGTACAAATGCAGATTGGCACATCCTGCGATTAACAACAGGGTGCATTATGTAGGAATGTGGATCTTTCATTTAAGGGCATGTGTGTATGTGTGTTCACCATTTTTGTGAAAGTAAAGTCTATGCTGCTGTGAAGAAATGCAAGAAATGTTCATCTCTCTCACTGTATATTGAAAAGATACTCTGTAACCAAAGTGAGTTTCATCTGGTTGCAAGATTATTGCTGTAGGATAGCGCTATGTGGTCTTTTATAATATTTTCATTACCTGTAGTACAGCCTGTCAGTCACTGCTGTGTGCAAACCACAGACATAATACAGTAGGAGATCTCAGGGTGGTGGCTCTGTGGCTGAGGGTGGGGGCTGGACTGTGCTGGGCTGCTTGGCTCGCTCTCGTTCTCCTCTGATGAAATCTGAGTCTCGGCTCTAAGCTGCTGTCTCTGTTAATAAGGAATGACATTCTTTGTCCTGGCTTCAGTCATACTGTAACCTATGCAACGATCCTAAAAAGCGGTTGTTTCATGCACTTAATGAAAACTGGACTTGTAAAATAACTGCTACACATTAGTTATTCTGCCAGTGAGAAGGTGACAGTATTATGAAGACTTGCATTAGTTCTATAGTTCTCAAAAGTCAATTTTTTGTATTTTACTGTTACCATTTAGTATTATGAAGCTCCAATACATTTTCTGTAACCCTATGATGATGTCGGCATGCTTCACAGCACATTTAAATACACCGCAGACACAGCAGTGAATGGACCCCAATAACCTCTCTGACCAAACTCCACTTGTAAAAATTGACTTCTTATTTGGCTACATACATTATATTAACAGTGTATTTGCATACTATAAAAAAACACCGTTAAAGGTTCCTCATGAACCACTTTGTGGCTGTTTACAGAGAATGTGGTGACTTTGCATTCTTGATGTGTCTGTCTGTAAGAGTACGATAATATTTTTGGGGAAATCATTTTCCTCAATACTAAGGCTAGCTGCAAGCAGGTACTCTTTGTTCACTGAAGTGGCATTGCAACAGGAAACCTGATTCCCAGGACTTTTTCTCACTGGCACCCAGTGCAGCCAGTACACCCAGTGGTGTAATGCAAATCCATAAAAAAAAGTTAAATACTGCTGCACGAAACAAGAGTTATTGGATCAGTTTTAGTGTTACAAGAAGTTTGAAGTGTAGCCAGTAGAGGGGGTCTGCAACTGTGGCCTGGAAAGCAGGAGTCAACATGAGGCACTTCCAGCTCAATGTGGTCACTAATTATATTTACAGCTGCTTCAGGACAAGCAATGCCAATAAGCCCGTAATGGGGACATAGTTAATGGGCAGATAGGCTACACTACCAATTTAAATTCACTTGAGCTGTCCTATCTGGCCTATTTCTCGTTCCAACAAACCTTTCAGTCATGCTCAGGGAAGAAATAAGAGGCCAAACCTTTATCCAGCGTAAGATACAAATTAAAAACTACATTCTCGAAGCTAAAGTGCAATTGTTGAGCGTATTAGCATTTATCAATTTTATAGCTAAACTAGATAATGAATAAGTGCAATACAAACCTAATCTCTTTCAAAGACAGACAAATCAAATTCAAATGATGGATCTCACAATTAACAATCTTTCAAGCTCCATTCATCAAGACCACCCTGATGACATCATTATGGTTATTTTCGCAGACATTAAAGAGCTTCCTCCAAAGCTACATGGGACATTATACAAGTGTTTTCAAAGGCTGAGTAGTATTTGTCATGACAGATAAACTGGCCTTTATGTGTAAAATTGGTACAGTGTCCTATCTTAAACACAAACTGATTGTTTTCCCAAACACTCAATATTTTATTTTTCTGGTTTTCAGAGATGTTTCTGGAGCTGAAGCACCCCTGTCAAGAACCACCTGGAATTCACAGATGTGAGTAAATCAACAGTACCCTCCCTGTGCAGCAAATTTAGTATGCATACTGACATACCTGAGTATACTTTAACCCCTCTCATATTGGTGTGTAGTATGGAACTGGGACAGCAGTAGTTCTAGGTAGACTCTGCAGGTATAGCAGTCGGTAGTTAATCCCTTGCCCCAGAGAGCTCAAAGCTTCTCAGCACTGTCACGTTCTGTTAATGTTAATCTGAACTGGATGCACTGCCAAGGGGCTGACCCACTGCCTGCGACCCTGCCACCTCTGAGGTCAGTGTCTGACGTCACTCAGAGAGGCAGGGGTGACCTGTGCCAGTATGCTGCCCTGTGATAATTACCGCCAAGAACCTGGGTTTAAAATGCCAACAACATCTGATAACATTTCAAAACTGCAAGTTTTGGAGTTGGTTGGTGTATAACTTTGTTTGCTCATTGCAAAAAAGAAGGGAGAGTATATAAGTATTAAATGTTGGTGTTCGCGTGTATTCACGCAGTATGGGCTTAATTTGACTTGGTTAACAGATGATGAAAACAGAAATATAACTTCTAAAAGAAATTGTCTTTGATAGACCCACTGAGGTGGGTTTTCAATTCGGAAGGAACGCAGACATCCGCTGCTCTGTGTGCTGCTGCACAAGATCGGCCAACTCATGGGCAGCCTGGCAGAAAGGATACATGGAACAGAGGGAAGCACTTTAATTCAGGACATATGCAGCCACTACCACTTTGTACCAAACAGGCAGCCGGTCGATTAAATGGCTGCATCAAGGAGGCAAATCGGAAACAGTTGTTGTTTCCAGGAAGGAATTCAGTTGTTTGAGTGGGTTTTCAATTCAGCAAATTACTGCCACTCAGAATTATGTGTGCTTACAGTATAGCCTGTGTATGACCAAGATCAACCAGGCATGTAGGTATTTGTTAGCTTTACATGCCGCTAAATAAAATGTGGTTTACACTGAACAGACCATACTTTCCTTAGTTCACCACTGTGCTGCTGTGTTGTCATGACCAAGGATGAGCATCATAATCCACAATCCTTAACCTTTTTGTGTGCTTGTATGTAGCAGCAAATTTTGTATAACCCCTTAATTGTAAAAGTAAGGGTTAACTGTACTGTACCTTGGAGTTATGGCTTGAATTAAGGCTGACTTTGAATATCTCTTGTGACTAATTGCCAAACTTACTATATACAGTACGTGAAGAGGCTTTACTCAAATAGGACAAACAGTGGTTCTTTTTACATAAATTACAAGTCTATGGGCCCATTTTGAAGTACAGTAAACCTTATAGGTTGTATCTGACTTCCACTGACTTTGTGCCCATAAAAACAGGGCTGATACCGTGGTAAATGACATGACACTTTCTGGGCTCATAGAACTAGGGGTGCAATGCATAACTTTATATCACATTGTATCTCATAATGCACAATTTGCAGATCTTTGTTTGTATTTGTATTAACAAACCAGGTTTACTTTGTGTCTGAAACATCCGTCATATAGCCTGATATAAATTTTAATAACTAAACCAAACTTAACTCAGCAGTTACACTTCCCCCACACACTGAGGTTGCCAAATATTTCCCTAAAACTGCTGAGAGTTGCTGTCAGTTGGGGACACAATACATATTTTATTAAATATTCTGTTTTTAATCTAATTAAATTAATTGACCTTTTAGACATTCAACAGCTGTGTAGTTACCAGTCTATAAGAAATGCAAATTCAGCATCAAACTTGATTCCTTTACTGTCCTAGAACTGTCTCCACTGCCAATGTTAACTCCTTTGCTCTACTGAAGTTAGCATGCTAAATAGTTAGCCTTGGCTTGTATCAGCGCGTCTCGTCACTTTCCCATAGCGAGTCATTGCCTCCAATCTCAGAAGACGTAGCGTTGCTCAGAGGGCGTATTATGACCTGTTGTATTATAAAAACAATGATGGCTGAAGCTCTTGCCAAGCCACAATCACAACCACCTGCTCCTGACAAGAAACCACGTTCGGCAGGCAAAGAAAACGTACAAATTGCCCGTCAGTCAGCACGGAGAGAGATAATGGGTTAACTGGAGAGTTCTTCTGCTAGTGTGTTGTTGTAGTGACTCAGACACACGTTCTACTCATGTTTAATGTGTCAGCTTTGGTTAACAGTGGTTTGTTTATGATAATGCCAAAGCTGCATAGTAACAGAGAAATACAGGAGTGGAAAGCACGAAGGCAGTGAAGGGGACCGAACCCCACATCCCTCCGTGCCCTTTACCAAGGCAGCATTAAGTGACTATATATATTGTTTATCAGAAGGAGTACCATGCAATATATGAGTTTAGCAAGAAAGAAAAAACTTTTGGGACAGATTTATGCAGTTTGTGCACCCCATACTCCATCTTTCTTGAACCATTTGGCACCCAGTGTCCAAAGCCTGGCCCTCTAAAGACCATTGGGGGCTTTTTAAAAATATTTTTCACCCCTGGCTTCTGTTATGGCCAATAGACATTTGTCAATCTGACATGTCAAACACAGGTGTAAGTAATAACATTAAAAATGGCTCTATTCCAGCTAGGTTTGCCAGTTCCAGGGCCTTGATACTGTGTGTGCTGGCTCACTATCTTTCTGGCACACCTAAATGGAACAGAGCCACGATTAATGTTATTTGTTACTCCTGTGATTTGCATGCTATTAAAAGTAAAATACCATGCAGAAAATCTTGCAAAATAATACTGTCATTACCACACAATCAAGGCTGTTTCTTTGGCTCCCTTAAATCACAGCTGCTGCAGTATTATTTTTTTTCCTGCTGCTAAATGCAAATGTGAGAGGATATACTGCAGCAGCTGGTCTTCTTACAGTTAAGCCTGTGCTGTCTCTCTGCTCACTCATCACAAACCCCACCTTCTAAATATACCTGGGATACTTATCTTACCTGCTGCATGTCTGACACATTACATCTGCAATCCTTATGTGACAGTTTGAGAGTTAATGAGGGAGCAGTACATCAGTGTCCTGTTAATGTGTTTGCATTTGCTTATGTGCGTATTTGTATATGTCTTTGCACGTGTGTTTGAGAGCACACGTCTGACTATTGGCATTTAAAGCAGGCTCTAGCTTTTCTTTTGAATGTTCGATTCAACAATGGGTCTAAACTCTGGTTGTGTTAGATCAGATAAAGAATATCATTCTAAATAATGGCTGTAAATTTGGAACCACTTTAAAGGCTTGTCTGCTTTGGATTTAATGTCTGACAGCTTCAGCATTGTTCTCTGGATTGATTAAGACATAAAAGTCCAAAAGTTGTTTAGCTAATCTTGTCATTACCAATTAACTCACCATCTTACCATGCCTTTTGTTGTGTCTTAGATGTGTCTTGTAGTACTTAGAAATAGGCCAAGCTGGCCATCTGCACTTGCTTTCAACTCAACACTTTTATCTCAGCGCCACCCATACAGCCTTGCTAGTGGCGTGGCTTCAGGGACAGCAGTGTCAGTCTGTTGGTCCATGCAACTTTTGTGCATATGTCCATAAAACCTCAAGGATGAATCCAAATGAATTTGGTGAAGCCCTGACTTTTCAGCTAGCATGACCACTAGTTCAATGTTTTCCTCTTACCTTTTGAAATATTTCAACATCTGACTCAATGGATTGGCAAAAAATTTGGTACAGACGTTCATAATTCACAGATAATGTATCCCAATGACTGCGTTGATCACCTGACCATCATGAGGTTGACTTTTTTGGTTTGTTAGCACCTATTTTAATACTGTCCAATACTTTGCTTCATGACAAAATTCCTGCAAAACTAATGGCATTCTCATCTTCAGCTTCAGATGTACTTCAGTGCTACTTTGTTAGCATGCTAACAAACTACAACCATGATGAGCATCATACCTGTTAACACTCAATAATGAGCATGTTAGCCTACTGACATTAGCATTTAGCTCAAAGCATTGTTGTGCCAATTTACAGACTCAATTAGCCACGAGCATGGCTATTGACTAAGCCTTGTATTAACCTAAAAAGTCTAATAAAATTTGCACAACATATTCCATGCTTTAATAAATTATTATAACAAACATTTTTTACATGTTTAATCATGTGTTATATGGATAATAGGATAATGGTGATGTTATCTGAGGTGAATGTTAGCATATTTACTGCATTGGCTTTGAAACAGCTATAGTAATGAGTCTTTTAACATCCAACCCCTGCATGAGAAAACTGTGTTTGAATCCCAGTACTTTTCCCAAATGAGCGATTACTCCGAGATTGTAGAACAGAACGAAAAAATCCCCAAAACTTTCCCCTGTAGGATCTGATCTTAGACACGTCTGGAAGGATTTCACACATCTAATACTACATACCATATGTCAGCCTGCACTGATTTGAAACATTTCTTATCATTCATAATGATACGTTTTCAGCTGGTAAGATGCCATATGAACATTATGAGTACACACAAAAGTGTCCATATTTCATTACTGTGCTTCTTTTTAAAAGAAAAAATAAATAAAAAATCTAGATTCTGATCCATAAATGCAGGTAAAGCCAAAAATACACTGAGCATTAATCACCAAGGGATTATTTCATTTAATGTAGAAATGATTGATCAACAAAGACAATGGCTCAGTAGAGTATAGTGATTGGTGTTTGGCCTTTCAGTCTTAGATGTGCAGTTCAAACTGGGGTTTCTTTTCAAAGGAAGTGGCCTGTTATACAGCCATGGTTTTCACTTGTAATGGATCAACACAAAACTGGCTGTATTGCTGCTTTTGCATACCATCTTAAAGGAAGTCTTTGTAGTCTGTGGCCTGTGATGTAATTTTAAAAGCTTTGCATTTAAGCAGACATCATTAGGGGTTTGTCTTTGAATAGATAAAAAGGACTTTAATTTGTTTACTCTCTAACCATGCTTTTTATATTTTGTTTGTTTAGTTATTTCCAGTTGTCCTTAGAACTATTGGATGTTCCACAAACACACTGACATTGTTGGATGAGTCACATTATGATCTGTTTGCAGTTTCACTTATGTACAGTGTGGGAAATAAATATTTAACATGTGAACTTTTTTTTTTTTTTTTTTTAAATAACAGTTCCCATGCAGCAATTTTGACCATTAACTCCAGAAATTCACACAAATAAAGAAATCATAGTATTACAATCCATAAATAAAATGAAGTTTAATAAAGTGGAATGAGTATTGAACAATACAAACAAAACAATACGACAGCTTCAAAACACTTCCTGTTTGAAAAAAATCACTCACAGTGCTCAGATGGGGTTTTGGTCCATTGCAGTAAGTTTAGATCGTTGTCCCACTGGGAGGTCCACCCGCATCTCATTCACATCATCCTGGTGGATAGATTCATCTCATAGGTTTTCCTGTACATGGCTCCGTTCATCTTTGCTTCAATAATGTACCATGCCAGTACCATGAGAAGAGAAACAGTCCCATACCACTAATGCTCCCACCTCCAAACCTGACTATATTTTTACAGTCATATGCAGAGCCACTTCTCCTCCAAACTTGGCACGTGGTATTGATTTTATTTTTTATTTTTGTGTCCTCTGACCAAACTACATTCTAACAATAATTAGCAGACTTTTCCAAATGTTTGTTTAAACTTAAATGAGTTTCAAAGTGCCTTTTCTTCGATAAGGAAGTCTTACGGGTCGAGCCTGCATGGAGGCCGTGGCTGTGCAGTGCATTGCTTATTGTTTCCCCTGTGACCACTTCACCTACTGCCTCCAGGTCTTTCTGGAGAT
The DNA here is from genome assembly GCF_002260705.1 of Seriola dumerili. Lineage (NCBI taxonomy): Eukaryota > Metazoa > Chordata > Actinopteri > Carangiformes > Carangidae > Seriola > Seriola dumerili. The sequence goes on from NW_019174280.1 coordinate 10,142,522, forward strand.
CTTTCTGAGTCGTCATTGTCTCTTGGGCTACTTTTCTGACTAACCCTCTGACTCCCTGGTCAGAAATCTCGCAAGGAGCTCCTGTGCGTGACCAGTTGATGGCAGAGTGATGTTCCTTCCACTTATGGATAATGGCCCCAATGGTGCTTTCAGGAACAATTAGGAGTTGCAAAATCCAGCGTGCTGTTATGTAGCACAACAATCTTGTTGCGATGGTCCTGGGAATGGTCTTTGCCGCTACACATCATGATGTTTCTTGTGTGATGGCTTGTTAACAAATAATTTATTTAATTGCATTCAGAGGTGGATAAGCCTTTTTTCTAACTCAGCAACATGAAGTAACTCGTCTGGTTCTAATTTGTGCAGGTACTTTGCCTTTTGTGTACTGCTTTTTCTGAGTGTCGTGTTGTGTTGTAATTTACTTTATTAAACATACCTTTATTTATGGATTGTAATATTATGATTTCTTTGTGTGTGAATTACTGAAGTTAATGCCAATGTCTTGTACAGGTTTCATGTGAATTGCTGCATTGGAACTCTTTAACAGTAATTAAAAAAAAAAAAAAAAAAAAAGGTTGACATTTTGAATACTTATTTCTCCCACTGTACACTGCCAGTGAATAAAAGGCAAAGTGAGAGACATAAAAAGAAGAGCGTGTGTGGTGTATGCGTGCTTCTTCATGCATGTTCGTTGTGTATAAAGTTGTTTGTTGCATATTTTGTAGCTTGTCACCAGCTGGTCGACTAACCCCACTCTACCATTAATCTTACCTACGTACAGTAAATCTGTCTTGTAACGTTTAATGAAAGACTAGGTACCACTAATTGTTCATTTCAATTACACCATATATGTATGTTAATTGATCCTTTCCTGACCATTTAACCAGAACCTCTGTTATGGTTGTGCGATTGTGGTTGGGTAAAAAACATGATGAGCATTCTTTTGTGGGACTGAGTCCCATGGGTTTTATTTAGCAAAAAAAAGTTGCTCTACGTGGGAGAGTGTAGATCATGCGAGAGTCAGCCTACACAGCCCTGCAAAGCAACATCTGAGGAATTGTGAGAAATACACTTATTTGTTTTCTTGCATATTTAGGTGATTGACATCTCCCTCATGTCAATTATGAAGCCAGCTTAGTTTAGCATAAACACTTGGAAGGTTCGTGGTTCTGTCAGGTGCTGGTAGGCTGTTTCCCCGTTTCCATAAAAACATAATTATGAAGTTTCTTTAGTTTATTTAGAATCTAAAATGTTGAATATACAGTATATGCATAATATTTACATATGTTGCAGAGTAATTGGTGATTAGGAGTTGAAGATTGGTTTATCCTAAATGTGAGGCATGTGACGTTTTGTTGTATGAAAATACTTTAAGCCAAATACCGTAAATGTACTTTCTTTGAAACCTAAATAGGTTTTGAAAAGGATGAAGAGTGTGCTTCTTTGGGTTTAGGGCTGATTTTGATTTGTTGATATGTTTTCATAATGACACATGATAGGTTATTTCCCATGATCGGTCTTATAATTGGAAAGAAAAAACACTAATGCAGTTCCGGAGTGTTTAATTTTCTATCGGTTTCACAAAACAACAATATGTTTTATGTAAAATATTGAAATGTAAATTACCAGTCATTCCTAAAACCTGTGCTCCTCAGTATTGGTGCAATAAGTAAACAAACTCTGAACTGGAAACTTGTTGCGATTGATGTCCCAAACACTCAATCTGGCTGTCACAACATCAGCCAATACCCTTCCTGATGGATTATTGATTTGGGTATGAGACCTTTGGAAGACACTGTGGGCCATTAGAATGGTTGGTGTTGTGAAATAAACATTCTTGCTTGGTGACTTAGGAAAAGAGAAAAACTTGCACAGATGGACAGTTTGAAGACTTGGCCGTGTTTTTGAATTAAATTTCTCATTTTAATCCCAAGAAAATGTTTTTCTTACCAAATGTAAAGTACAAAAATGCTGGATTTGGTTGTTTTCTAAATGAGTGTGTAAAATGTCAGAACATATTGGGCAGACAACTGAGATTAATATGTCTAAAGGGAGATAGTTGGCAGTACTGTTCGAGTATTTCATCGCTTTTAGTGAAATTTCACAAATGCCAAGATTCAGACGACTCCGCCAGCGACATAAAAATGCCCTTAAGATCTGACCAAAACACCAAAGAGACAGGGATTCCTGTAACGGAGGAAGACGCAGAAACCGCATGCCCACACATGCAGATGCAGATGCACATGCACACCATCCAGACATGCCTCTGAGGGGATGAATCAGCCGGGGGCTGATGTGGTTAATGGTGACCAGTGTTTCTGTGTTTGCTCAGATTCCATCCTCATAGCCACATGGGACTTGATAGGTTAAGGAGCTGCGTTTAGCTGAGTCATCACAAAGTTTCCTTCATTCCCACAATTTTTCCCTGTGGTTGCAAAGTCAGTGAAAGGTTTCTTTCTCTAGTGAAACAATACTGGACTTCTTAATGTCATATGTGACATTAAAACATATTTACAGTGACTCAGCAGCTGCATTATGCCTGGATATAAATTACAGATCTCATCTATAAAAGATTACCTGATTTACCATTACACATTGTTGGACAGGCCAGTTTAAAACCAATATCAAAACTGATGCTGTAGAACCAGAGATATCTTTTGGTTTTTATTCCATGTGCTCTTCTTCCTTGTCAAAACCCCCATCTACTACCTCAAGATGTAATGAGGAGTGAGCTACAGAGGTCTGGTAAGCTCTGCTGAGCTCTTTCTACATCCTCACCCTCAGATTTGTTTTCAACTTGTAGTCTTCAGCCCCAACCCACGCTGACCCGAGTGACATCACTTGATCAGAGTGCCCGAAGCTTGCTTCCTTTTTTTTTTTATAAAACTTTATTTCACATGTAGGGGTAGCCTACTTTCTGAAACGTGTAAGCAGACTTTGAGTTTTAACTGTAAACAACTCCTTACTGTTTGAGCAAATCTTGTACTGTGTACTTGTACTCTTTATCCCTGTCCCAAAGATGCATAACTGAATACTGGATTCATATCTTGGACATTTTGTACATATAAAGCTACAGCCAGGAGAAAGTTAGCTTAGCTTATCATAAAAACTAGAAGCAGATGAAAACAGCTAGCTAGCTAGTTTTTGTGTGAATTAAAAAGAAAGATACAATATAATGTGTTAATTGGTGAGCTGTAGAGGTGCTTGTATGCTATTTAACCAAAATAATATATTATTATAACCAAACATAGGAAGGCTAGCTCCTTCCACTCTTTATGCTACAGGCTAACCATCTCCAGGTGTTATCAATCTTCTTGTCAAGTATGTGAATAAGCTTCCCCAAAAGTGTCAAACTGTTCCTTCTTTTTTAATGCTGGAATACCAACTTTCCCAAGATTTGCTGTGTGGTTATTTGATTAAACACATTAATTTAGTAATATGCAACATATCAGCACAAAATAAAATGAATGACAGGGCCTCAGGATCAGGTAAAAGAGTAGAGGCTATTTTGCTTCGTTGATGCATACTCACAATCCAATTTTCTATTAAATTGGGACAAACCTTTTGACCAGTTGATAAACCTTAGTTATCTCACACAGGGAGATTTAAGTGTCAATAGTGCAAGAGCAGTTGCATAGATAAAATATACATATACATTATGAACCTATATAAGATGTGGAAATAATTAAAGTACACGACAACAAATACTATATAAACTAACATGAATAGTAACTATAAAGTCTACTGAGACAAATAGTGTAAGCCAACGAGAATGGATTAAAAAGTGAAATACTGAATTTGAATGCACTCAAATCAGAGAATTACACTTGTCATATCCGGAAACCTTGTTGCATTTTGTTGTTCAACTTTAGTAATACACACAAAGAATATTTAAGTTACAAATAACACTGTTAGTCTCAAGTATTCTGTATATTCTGTGCATATTCCACACAAGTATACTTCTCTACCCATTATATTTTTCTCTCTCTCTCTCTCTCTCTCTCTCTCTCTCTCTCTCTCTCTCTCCCCATGTGTGTGCATGGTCGTGTGTGTGTCTCTCTCACCCACACATGCACAAAACCACACACACACGCACTCTCTCTCATCTGGAAGAGCCTGTGCTAAAATAAGAGATGATTGAATTGCAGATGTCTCTCATCACTGAAACTCCTTTCTTCTTTCTGATAATTTACCAGACAAGTGGTGGTATGTGCAGTTAGGACTGTGAGTTTTAAACAAACAAACTTGAGCCTGTGTGAAAAAAAAAAAAATTTTCATCAAATATGCATTTTTAAAACACATTAAAGATCCTAACTAGAGATACAGTATGTCTGTTTGTTTGATCAGCCGCTAGAGCATGGGGACAGACGGTAATTCTGGGCCTGTTAAAACAATTTAGTAAAATGCATGAAATGTCTTGCAGTCATTTTCTATTTAGTGAGACATGTAAATAAATAAGTAAAAATCCTTTGGAGCAATATAATCAGCAGCCTTTCCACATCAGTAACTTTGCTAAGCACTTCAAATTTCACCTCATATCCCCTGTCTCATAGTTTTGGGTGAGTTTGCACAAAGTCATTTTGGCATCAGAATATTCAAAATCTTCTAAGACCTTCTGCAAGATGTAAAGCTTCGCATATGACGAAAAGTCAGATAGGGATACAGGTCCGGGCTCCTCCAGTAACATCAGGTCACGTGTTTGAGCCACATCACTTATCTCTAAATGAGAACCAGATGAAGCAGACTAAGCAAATAAAAGAAAGAATCTGTTATTATATGTAGATCTTGTGTTTTGTGGTGAACTGGCTCACTACAGTTGCCCAAAGTCACAGATTTGTGGTGGTCCTCGGCATATGCTCCACCTGGGGCAACCATTTTGGTTTTGGATGTGTCAGTTTTGCTTACACAAATGAGATTATCCAGGATTAAAAAGATGTAGCCCCTAGCTGCAAATATATATAACAAATGGTTAAAGTGATTCGTGTTCTGTTGTAGTGTTGTCTTTCACCCTCAGGTAATCACATCAAGACACCTGTCTGATTTCCCAGTATCCTCATCAAAGCAAGGAAGAAAGGCTAACTTCTCTGAAGCAATAGATTATGTGTGTTACACTGACAGACAACAGCACAAATTGTGACCATGTGCTGAGGGAAGGTAAAGGCTGTAATTTGGAAGAGCAGAGGAATCACTGCTATATTTTTATGGCCCTTCACAACAGCCATCACTATTATTTATGGTTCTGTCAGAGTAGGGCACATGGGAGGGGTCAGGATATTTTTGTCAGGGATGTAAAATGAAATTTGGAAGTGTTCATCAGTAGGAATGGGATGAGCCACTGTATATCACAATCTGGATGAGCCTCACGGCTAGAGAGAAAGATGGAAACGGTTAAAAGATAAGACTGTTGATGTTTCTAAATGTTAAGCAATCCCATGAAAGGACCAAAACTAACATATTGTATTCTATCTCTCAGTACCCAATCATTCCTATCAAAGACAAATATCTTTTGTGACATTTTTTTTTTTTCTATTGCGAAGGCTCAGAAGATTTCTAAAATAGCTGAGCACTGTAATTTTTTGCAAACACTACTCATATAGAAGTAAACAGTGCATTTGTTGGGGGACTATTTTCAGCTGCAGATGAATACACATTTTGTGAGTTAGAGAGTTTCTTTCTGGCAGCAGGATGGTGCGTGTGAGATTGACTCGAAGCACACCACAGACGCCATGTTCATTGTGATTTTGATAGTTTTTGGCATAAATGAATACAATCAGTTGGGTTTTGGTTACACAGACAACACTTGTTAGTAGGATCATTTCACAAAATGTTGCTGGTTTTGGTCTTTTCATGGGATATGTTGACTATAAGAGAAATATAGAATATCACCACCCTTATCCGTAATTAATTATAATGAAATGAAATAAATGTAAATTGTTAATTTGTTATCTTAGACTGTTCAAAATTTCACCTGAGTCCATTGTTTTAAATCTCCACAAAGAAATAAATAGTTTCCCCTTTTTTACATCAACCAGTTCAATACACAGAATCATTTTTGTTCCATATAATATATGAAACAAAAATGATTCTGTGTATTGAACTGGTTATCATATTATGATTTATTTACAAACTTTCAACCTTTTTATTTATGCACTCATCTGTGTGGGGGTATCGGGCTTAGTGGAATAGCTGCAAATACTTTACTTTTATAGGTCAAATGTCAGTTCAGTTTATGTGCATGTTGTTCACTACCCCTATGTCCTGTAAATGAAGGAAGTTTCCCTCTTAGACACACTTAAATTATGTTCTGCTTATTGTTTGTGGAAGATGCTACACAAGCTGAGTGCTGCATAAATTCACCATATTCAGGTGGAATTAGTTTCCAAAGCGGAGGCTTTTATCTGAGTAGCTTGAGATATTGTGAGCATTAAACCAGTTAAACATAAACCCGGGAATAGCAGCGTGTTGTATGGGTAACTGAGTTTCATGACCATTCAGGGTGAAGTAGAAAAACAAAACATGAAAAATCAGTGGCTTCCAGAGTACTTAAGAAATGTACTGCTGTTTTCAATACTGCTGTTTTCAAAAAATGTCAGTGTAAATTAGAAATTATATTCATCTTAATGGGGCCTTCTATTTTGAAAACCATTTTATTTGATTTCAAATGGTCTTAAAAATAAGTGACTGTAAACAAGATGTAAATAACTGTATTGTGTTACAGAATGTACTGTAAACAAGAATTTTCATCTCGCCTCATAAGTTTTATTATTTGCAGTGTTGTCATGCATTTTTGACACAGTCTGTCTTTGCAAGAGGAAAATGGTGTAGTTCCGATGGTTTGTTTTTACTGCTTCAACCATTAAAATGGAAAGAACTGTCTCTGCCTTTTCAGACCATGAATCATCCTTTATAGTCTCTCCTTTTCTTCTGATAAACAAAGCTGGCATCTCTAGAAGCTAAACTCTGCTCATCTTCTTCAGTTGTCTCTGGTGATTTCTTCCTCTTTCTCCTTCCCTCCCGCTGTAGGACAGTAATCAGTTAACTCCAGAGACAGGAGCTCATTTCCTTCTCTTTCCATCTTTTTGAATCCTCTTTCTGTTATTTTTGCCTTTTTCGAGACTTTGGATTGGATCTCAGTTTGAAGTTTTCCATGGCAGTAACCGCACAGCGTGCACACTAAATCCATAACAAACCCAGTATAGCCAGCAGCTTTTCACTGGCTGAGGTGTGTGTTATCTGTGTGTGTGTGTGTGTGTGTGTGTGTGTGTGTGTGTGTGTGTGTGTGTGTGTGTGTGTGTGTGTGTGTGTGTGTGTGTGTGTGTGTGTGGGTTGTGAATTCATTAAATTAAGCATTATGACCATTGATAATGGTTCTATAATGGCTTTTGGTCTAGACCTTAGATGAGCTTTTTGCTGTTGCATATCTGTGGGGATTATTGTTAAGAATTTAGGCCGCAGCCATTGCTGCTCACTTTATCCTCCAGTTAAAATAATGTCAACATAAACAAAACTGTCAGGAGAAGAGACAGACAGGGTGAGGGTAAAAGAAAGAAACCTGAAACCTGTGGGAGAGTTTGCATTGGCACAACCACTAATGCAGTTTCAGCCACTTCCAGTTACAAGCTAACAAACAACATAAATGATTGAAAGATGCTAACTATGCTTACCATTCTGATACGTCTGCTAGTCGCCAATTTTGGTGCACAGCAAACTCCTCATCTGAGTCTGGGCCTGAATGAGGCTCAAATGTGTGGCTGAGACTCTTTCATTAGTCAACCCTGGCCAGCAGCAGTGGTGGGCGGGGCACAAGGCCTGAGCCAGAATTTTTCAGTGAGGAAGTAGGCATAGATGTTTTCAATTTTTTTTTTTTTTTTTTTCAATTTTTATGTGGGGAAAACCATGTTAAACAAAATATTAATCATAGCAGAGCATTTTTACATGACATGGAGCAAACCTTTAATTATTGAAACTAAACAAACTAGAACTCAAAAATTATCCGGGGGGAAAAACAATGATAGACAAAAACCTGAATATGTGCTCTCTTCTAATCCCCGTAGACCAAAAGCTGAGAGGAACTGAGGACAATAAGCACAAAATATATCATTCTTTAAGCAATGAGCATGCGATCAAGGAAGCTTGAAAGAAAACCAAACACAGCTGTAATCATTTCCAGATGTCACGGCCATGCTTGAACTCAAATTTACACATCCATAATGTTTCTCTCTATAAGTTCAGTCTGTCTCACCCAGAATTACCTTTGTCCTGGCAATCACCCCCTCTTCTATTTTTCCCTCTGTCTAACTTTCTTTGTCCTGCTCTTTCTTCTCTCTCTCTTCCCAGATGTCTGCTCACCAGCTGCGCTCAGATGGCTGAGAGGAGCAGACAGGATGGGTTTTTATAGAGTGTGCGCGCACACAAACACCCGCACAGATGCGCATGCAAACATACATGCATGGAGTGTCGCTGAGTGACCTGCTGCAGCAGGGATCCGGGACTTTTGTCCCCGGGTTTAAAGATTTCTCTCTGTTCTCGTTTTTCCACATCTTTTTCACTCACTGCGACCACATCAATATGAAACAGATGCCCCTAACTCACGAGTGACTGCAGACAAACATGGGTTATGGTCAGAGAAGGTCAGGAATTTGGCTGTTTCTGTGCTCTAATCGGATTAGTGTTTCTTTCTCTTTTTTTTTTTGTGACTAATATGAAAGTGATTAAACTGCAGCTTTTGGCCCAGAGAATGAGGAAAGTTTGTGGTAAAAACAGGGTTGGCTAAATACCCTTTATTAAAGTTCAATCAGTATTTTCTTTCTATTTGTAGAATTAGATCTGATTTATAAGTTTATGTTTGAGAAATGTGTGCTTGATGTATTTTTTTTATATAAATCTTCCACGATTCAAAAGCTGTTTCAGATTGAATCTTTTGATGACATAGCAGGGGGCTTCGCAGGCAGAGGTGCTGGACAGTTAACTTCTCCAGGTAGAATAGGACAGTCACTAATGTTAGCCTTCACTCTAATGTAGTAGCATCCAGAATGGGCTCCTACACAGGGTGTGCTATAGTGATCACAGCTTTTTAAATGTAATCCAACAAATTATGAAATGCTTCTTGACCTTGGTAGTAATGCTGGGTTTCTACTGGAGCTGGTTATCCAGATATGCTAATGTGTGCAGCTTTAAATGCTGTATGACTCTGACCAGAGCCCCGAGCGCACCACTGCAACATGTGGAGAAATTTAAAGTTGGATGGGTCTGACATGCCTAGTTACGGTTGCTAGGACATGACTGTTTAGGGGAGGAGTTTAGCAGATTGTCAGTTGGCTTCAGTTGTCACATTTTACTGCTAAAATGGCAATTTGTGTTTCCAGACTGTGTTGTTGCCATGGTGACAGGGAGGACGGTGTGTTGCCAGCCCCTCTGACCCTGAGTAAACTGTGACCAGACCTTCTGCTGGGTTTCCCTCTGATTGACTTTTGATGGTGACATAACTACTGGGGTCAGCGGGTGTGTGAGTGTTTGTGTGTGTGTGTATGAGAGTTGAGTTCCTCGCAAAGGAGGGGTTGAAGGGGAAAAAAAAAAAGGTGAAAGGGGGGTCATGGAGCGGATGGACTGAACAGGTTTCACAGGATGTGAAAGATGGTGGGCCTCATGAGTAAACATAGCTATAGCGTGAGATGAGAGAATACTTCGATGTGTGTGTGAGAGAGACCGTGTGTGAGTGCACATTAGGATTACTTTCCCATAGTACTCCAGTCCAGCTCCTCCTGACAATCTCCCTGGCTTTCCCAAGTTTGAGACGAGAAACAGTCTGGTCACTTCATCAATCAGGACACGAGAGAATTAATCCAGACATGAAAGAACAAAGTGTTTGGTCAGATCTACAGCTTTTTGCTGACACATTGGTCTTTACTTCATGCCCTCCTCTCAGCCGTGTCTCACTTTGTTCCACCCTCACCCCTGACCTTTGACCTCAAAGCCCTTGGTGGGGTCATTTGAGAGCCCACAGTGGAAGGACATAAATCTGTCGCTTGGAAGACAAGTAGAGCAGTGAGTTTACTTCACCTTCACTGACACTGGACACCTCAGTTTTTAAACAGTAGCATCCATCAGCTGGTGGAAACCAGAGAGGCATTTGTCCTGCACGAGAGAATGAATAAATGATGTTTGTGTTATGAAAAGGATAATTATGAAGGATGAGTTGTGGGATGTGCACTTAATTTTCATGCAGAAACTTTCCTTCAACCTTGCCAATACTCCCCTCAATGGGAATTGAAAAACTGATATCCTCATTTTCTATGAACATTCAATTCACTCACACATATACATCTGGAATTCAAGTCAAGTCATTTTATTTAGCTCATAATGACATGAAGACATGCAAAAACCATTTACAGTTTCATTTATTAAGGAGTACGTTGGGAAGCCAGTGCAGGGAGACAAACACTGGAGTGATTTAGTGAAAAGTTACGAGTCCTTGTTAGAATTCACAGCGTGTTATTTTGAACAGAGAATTTTCATATCCTTTGTGTTTGGGTACAAACTTTCAGTAAAAACCCCACAAAACAAGTCCTTTTAAATCTGTGCAGCAATTTCAACATCAGGCCAATTGTTCTTGACATTTACCTTCTAACAAGTATGAACCACGAAACATAGTTTCCTCTCTGCACATCTAACAAGCCAATTTAAAGAAAGGAACACTTGATGAGCACAAAAAAACCCATACACTTCTTTCTCCTTGAGGCATCCATGCCATATGTGTGTGTTAAAAATATACGAACCAAAACAAATCAAAGCAAAAAAATAACTTCTTGGTAGAATCTAAAACTACCCGTCATTAGCCATTACCACCCATTAAATGACAGCGGGAAAGCAGAGGAGAAAGCGAGAGAAAAAGAGGAACACCAAAAGAGTGAAATATAATGTAGAAAGTGGGAAAAGGAACCAGAAAAATTAAAGCATTGGAGAAAATGTAAGAGTGAGAGAAAAAGACAGGGGCTGAAATTTCACAGTCTGGGTAAATTTTGTTATTTCTTCATAGAAATGCAAACACGCTGGTGAACTTGGTTAGCAGGCTATGGCTGACTGCATATCATCTGACCCTTGTGGTCATACCTTGGCTATGGTTTCCTTGACTGCAATTAAAATACACATTACCATGCAATTAGTTGTCTGTTTTCAAAGATGTTGCTTTTGTAAACGCTCTGCAAACAAGCACTTAGGTATATTTTCAAAGGAAAGGCACTGAATACAGCAAACGTCAGAGCAGACAATCGGAGAAGGAAGTATGTTTTGTGCCGATTGGTAATGGTTGGATTGGAATCACAGGCTTGTCTAACAAGTTAGAAAGGGTATGTTGATATTGGCACTTGAACCATCTGTAACAAATGAATGGTCTGAGAAACTTCATGAATGTAGAGTCAGTAATTGTTTTGGAATGATATGAGCCAAAGAATGAAGAGAAACAGGAAGAAACGGCTTTAATATACTGAGTATACTGAATCAGGAATAGACATTTTTTACTACAGTAGAATCACTTTGGCTCTCAACTACGACCTGTTAGTGTGACTAATACAGATTACTGATGTATGTACCCATTAAATTCATCTATCAGCATGGTGATTATCTGTGCACTGTATTTTGAATGTTGGAAGTCAAGTAGTTGCTTTTGATTAATGAGTAGGGACATCATCTCCAACTTAAGATAATCACTTTGCTCGCTGTGCAAACATGCGGCGGCAGCAACCTGAGCATACCCAGCTCACAATCATACACAGACATGGTCATGCACGCTACACGCTTTCCATGTATGCTGGTGCTTGCCGAAGACCAGGAAGTGGGAGGTACTTCTTCCTCTGTTCTCTGAAGGAAAAATATAACCTCTTCTCTTCTCTCCTCTCCTCTCCTCTCATTAGCTAATGATTTTAATAAAGTGGCTTGTCATTTCACTTTCTTATTGATGGGTTTGAGATTAGCCAGTACATTTGACTAATGGTAGACTAGCAAGAGTTGGATTAAGAACAGTGCTTTTGGCTGATGTTGGCAGCTCATGAAGCAATTAACATTGTGTGTCTGCAGAGTAAATCATCATCCTGCTATTGGCTCAATGGTGGCAGACAAAACCTCTCTTGAACACTTCCATATACATCCACAGAGCTGTTGAGGCAGCAAAAGAGACACGGAGCCAAGGAGGCTAAAGATGATCCAAGCTCCCTTCCAGTTTGTGATTGATAGAGTTCAAAGTTCATGAGGCTCACACTGACATGCCCACATGTGCTAGCTCTCGGTCAGAGGCAGGACTTTGATGCATCACTTCCAAGATTGCCTATGTATAACTAAGAGGAAATGTTCGGTATATCAGAGTCACCGTAAAAATTATTTAAATCTATATCTACCTGTGTGGTGTAGCGAAATACACAAACGGGTCACATACTCTCCTATAAAGAAATATCCATGAATCCACTGGATATAGCTTTTCAGGTTGCAGCTTTTGTTTGCCAGCAGCAGTAAAATCTGTTCAAAACAAAACCAGAAAAATTAAAAAATCTTGGTTTGTTAAAATCTTATTTTAGCATGTTAGCATGCTAACATTAGCAATAGCTAACAATAGCTTAAACTGATGTCAATGTCATTAGTTTTACAGGTATTTGGTCATAAATTAAAGTATTAGGTATCATAATTTTGTCCTGCTAGATGAAAAATCAAGGAATCACCAATGTTATCCATCCTCTCAAAACCATGGATGTTCATACTGAAATTGCATGGCAAGCCATCCATTAGATGTGAAGATATTTTACTAAAAACCAAAAATGTCAACCTTGTGGTGCCACCACGGGTAATGTCAAAGGATCACCAAAGTCAGCAGGATTTATCTTCTGGGGACCATAAATGTCTGCACAATTTTGTTTTATGGCAACTCATCCAGCATTTTTTTTAGATAGTTCAGCCTGGAGCAAAGTGGTCGACTGACCAACCAGCAATCACGGACAGACAGAGTCGCTAAACCTCTTAGGTTTGGGTGGATGGTTGATTGTACTAAAGTGTCTGACTTTGACGCCAGAGACCACAGTTTGTTTCCCATCTCTTCCCAACATTATTGGGTTCTTTAAACCATGACCATGATCTTTCCTTGACTATTACCCAGTCGTTTTAGGTGCCAAACCCTAACCATAGGGGTGGCAGATGTGAAAATTATAATGTGATTCATTTTTGTGATGGTCAGTGGATTGTATTGGAAGACACTGACAACTGTCATCTTTGTGTCGACTCATCTTTTGTTGGTTGTCACGCATTTCACATTATCACTGTATATGAAATTGAAGCATGAGCTTAGTAGTATCAGTCTTTACACCGGTTTAACAGGTTTTAAAAGTTGTATTGGTTAACTGTGATTTATCTTATTAAATGTGTCTGGCTTCTGTGTCTGTTTGTATTATAAATGTGTCATGTTGTTGCAGCAGCTGAATTTCATGAAAAATGAGCAGCTGTGTGAAACTGTGGATAAGTTTGTTTTGCCTTTGACGAGCTGGGAACATTGCTGTGAAGCTGGAACCAACAAACTCAGTCTGCAGACTTAGCACAGTCTGCTCATGTTTTTCTGACCAGCAGCTCTAATAATGCATAACTCCTCTAAACATTTGCCCCAGTTTCTCTTTGGAGACAAGCTGTTTTGACTAAGACAGTTTCTGTGATTAATTACGCAAAAGTCCAGAAAACAGTCACTAAAACATATTTTTTTCTACAAAGAGGGACAGACATTACTGATGTCATAGAGCCTTCAGGAAGTGCTAACACATAAATTATCAATGCCGTACAGAGTGATAGATCTGATGATATACGATGCTATAAAGCTGAATACTAAACATGCCCACATACAGAATGCACAGTCATTTCTTGAGGCCAGTTATAACTTTCCGTTTCCCTATATAGTGGCAGAGCTATACTTAACCACATACAGGTGTGTTTTTGGCACGAGCAGCGAGCTGGCAGGTGTGCTTGCTATTACAAAGTGATAATGACTATCATTACAGCCCAGGTAAGAACAGGCATGTTAGCAGGAGGCCGGGATGGAGAAGAGAGGGAAGCAATAATGCTTTTACCAGGATGTGAGTGCACAACTGGCATTTCAACACCCTACATGCATAGCCATAAACACACATTTGCAGAAGTGCACACAACAGTGAGAAAGAGATACACAAACAGAAAATCACACAAATTAGCACCTTGGTGTTTTAAATTTAGCTCCAAATGAACCCTTTCAGTGGTTATCAGTGCTGATAATAAATGCCAATTACAGATTACCATTATTTAATTGAAGATAAAGTGCAAGTTAGTGTTTTACACTATAATTACTTGTATATAATGTGCATATGTTATGGAAGGCTGAACCTATACATGTGATGTTTCAGAGCCATTTTACACCTGATAAAGTTCTATTATTACTGTTATTATAAGTCTTAAATAATCTTTTTATTTTTTGACCTTAGTACAAAACACAATTTTCCATTTAAAATCAGCAATCTGTGTAAAACTAGAAGAAAGTTTTTATGTTTACATGACATGGATTAACATGTCTTCCCAAATCAAACTGAGTTATGACTAATCCCCACACAATCCCCACACAATCACACACAATCACACACAGATCCAGGTAACTGTAGAAAACAAACAGATATTTTCTCAAGCTTGCTCTTTATTTCTGCTGCCTCGCCATCTGGGGCAAATCCATCATGGCTTTTCAGTACCTTCTCGGGTGCTGTCAACAGAAACCAGCAGATGTGTTCACACGTCCACATACACACAAAAGCACACATCTTTGAGTCATTACATTAAGCTATGCTTACTTCCTTACTCCACACCACCTTTAACCCTTCAAACTAATTCTAATCCTGTCTTCAAAAATAAATCAAGGTTTTAACAGTTTCCAAAAAGTAAGGATCGGCAAAATGCAATTTTTGCTTGGTTTTCTATGATTGGGCTAACACGTTTATTTTTCATTAATTTGGAACACACACACACACACACGCACGCACGCACGCACGCACGCTCTTTGCGACCTGGGTGTATTGCAGCCAGTTTACTGCTCCAAAGAAAGCATTATTATTAAAGTGATGTTTTAATGACCAGACTCTGGTGCCAAGGCAAATGATATGGAATGATAAGCACTGACTGCTCTCATAACACCAGAAATGTTTGTTTTTATCTAATTTATGGTAATGATGATAATAATTGCGATGATTTGAATCCCGATTGGCTTGGCAGGCATATTTTAGGTGAGTATTATTACTGACTTTTTGCACTTTAACTAGCTTGTTTTGTGTATTTTGTAGCTATAATGTTTTCAAAGTCATGCACTTAAATGGTAATACATCGAATACTTTAACACACAATGTGACAATTTAAGGGCTTGTCCCATCTACTTCCATTATGCTCTGTCTTTTCCTCTCTTCTCGCTCTTTGTGCTAGCTAAGTGCTAATTTAGTGGGATTACGTGGGTTGGTGCGTGTTGGTGTATGTGTGTGTGTTGGAGAGCAATGTACCAGATGTTATTTTGCAGGAGACAGCAGATGAGCCTCTCATGGCCTGTTGTAAAAAGGAGAATTGTAACAACATAGATGTGGTAAAATAGAACTATCTCTGAGGCTACAGCAGTCAAGGATTGTCTGAGAAAGTACTCTTCATGAAGAGTAGCTGTAATGAATCATTTATATGGCTTACGAGAAAGTGAGAAACCCATAAGCATTCATGATTGTGATTTATGATTACTAAGATTTTCAACTGAATTATTACCAAATCTCATATCGAAGGGAGGACCACCTTATTGTGTGTGGGGTGGTTCGCGAGTCTTTATGACCCCTTGATCTTTGTAGGTTTGAGTCTTGTACTCCTTTGAAGGGACACCCATGCTGAACAGGTCAAAGGCATCGACTGTATATAAAGATGATTCTGTGATTTCACCCATAGGTTTATGAAGAATGTGTTAATAGCGTTTAAACAGGTGAATTTTATATATATACACGTATATATATCAATATATAACAATATAGAGACCACATCTGTTTTTTTGTACCAGGCTGTAAACATGTTTGTTTCTGTTTTAAAGTTTGGCATTTAAACAAGGGAGTCTATGGGGACTGACTCAGTTTGGAGCCATTCTCAAGTGGCCATTCGAAGAAGTGAGTCATGGGTTGGCATGGCGGACACTTTATGTTTGAGATTTTGTTTGGACGTTTGTCATTTTCTGTTTCATTTTGTAGTTAGTGTCCTTGTGTGTCTCTTGATGTTTGTACTTCCTGTCTTTGTCCTATTTCCCTGCTTGTTTAAGTTGCAGCTTGGTCAAAGGGTAGGGAGCAGACAACTTGTGAGCCCCTGGTCCTCCACTTTGGGGTTTGGCTGTGGGCTGACAATCATCTCCTGTGAAACTGCATTATTACAGAAACCAGAAATAGGGCAAATTTACCAAATCTAGTGGACACTGTGAAGAAATTCAGTGAACGATATTAGGTTATACAGGTCTGCAGTGGAGGTTGGTTACCTGACCCAAGCCCAATGGGACCCAGTGGGACTGTAAGGGACCCACCAGGAGCCGACGAGTCAGGCTGGGTTCGGACAAAAATTCTGAACTGCTGTTCAGGTTGGGTTAGGTCACGTCGGCCCTTTGACTGTCATTTACAAGGTACCCACATATGTGTAATCAGGGTAAACAGATAAGCTTTGACGATGGTAACAACAACTGTGTGACGGGGTAAAATTTGACAAGTGATACAAAGGTGACATTTATTGTAGGACTAAATGGTTGTTTTGGCAAATGTATGTCTGGTTAACTGCCCCACCTCAGTTAAAGAGAAGAATGCAGCCGCTTCCCAGAGCTTTTTTATGGGAACTTCCAGGGCTGTCTCCCACGCAGTGGAGGAGACAGTCCCAAACTGAGCTACTCAGAACCACTAACTAACAGCATCAAACTGAAATGTATTTGCAACATTTTTTGCAGCTACATGCATGAATACAAACGTGCAGTCATGTGAGAGACTGCAGATCTATGCATGGATTTATACCAGGGTGACTCCTGTTTCTATTGAGTATAACAAGCCAATAATTTTCACAGCTTATGTGTCAAATTACCACTCAGTCTCTCCTTTTCTGTTAGTTGCTGGTTTCTACTCTGCAACAAGCCAGTCGGTATTCCAGCGCCGGCCCGGGTCCAGCTGGCCAAACTATTTACTCTACCAGGCACAAACACTTAAGATTAGGGATGAATCTGATTTATTTCTCCAGCCAGCCAGTTGTTTGGCATCTGATGTCACAAAAACTCTCTCTGTGATTGGTTTGTACCACAAGTATGAATTATTATTATTATTGTGTTGTCTAATAATCAAGAGGCTTGAGTTTTGCTTATGGCCGCTATTCATAATCTCTAAAAGCAACAAGGTCTGCAGATGTCTCACGATGAAAAGTAGACACTCACTCAAGTTTTCCTGTAACACAAATACACAGACAGTATAAATACACAAATGTGGACATGCATGCCCACATGGTTTTTTTATTTCCCCCTCCATCTCACTTTATCTCTTGCTCTCTTACACACAGACACACACACACAAATCGCTGTTTCTCACAGTCTCGTCTTGCGGTTGTTTGATTTACTCTGTGACCTCTGACCCTGGCTGGGCTAAGCTGGATGGACTCTTGGCCCTGCTGCTGCGCCAACTGGTTCATCTCCAACATAACCCCACTGGACTTCTGTGTGTGTGTCCATCCGTCCGTCCATCCGTCTGTCGAAATGTCGTTAAACAAGATACTAAACCCCAAATTTCCCCTGATGGCTGTTCCATCAGTGTATGAATGGGATGTGTGTGTGAATGGGTGAATGTGACATGTATCGTAAAAGGCTATGAATGGTCTCTGAGATGAGAACAGCTATAGACCAGACCATTTACCATTTAGACAGACATCTTCACATTGAATGAATTCTAACTGATAATCAAGGTATGTAAAATATTTCATGTCACTCTGTCATCCAAAATTGTATGATTATAACAAACCTGCTTTTATACTATCATATTTTTTGTATTATTGACTGGGCTTCTGTCTGCTCATGCCTGAGCTCCCTGCTGCTTCTAAATAAAAGTTAAACTAAACAAAGTCTTCATGAACACAAATGAAAACCTCTTGTCAGCACCACACCCATAATTCCAGTGTTTTACAAGCTGCTAAATGACCTTTTGGTGTTATTCATTTCCTGTTGTAGTGAAGCCCAAATCAATTAAAGATGGCAACAGTGATGTGACTCCATCCGACCTTGGCCTGTGAAAATACCCACACATGAGCCTTAGAGCACAACGGTGAGAAAGGAGAGACTTTTGTTCACAAAACACCAGATGATAAAAAACTACCTTACACA
Organism: Seriola dumerili; assembly: GCF_002260705.1. Classification (NCBI taxonomy): domain Eukaryota; kingdom Metazoa; phylum Chordata; class Actinopteri; order Carangiformes; family Carangidae; genus Seriola; species Seriola dumerili. The sequence goes on from NW_019174280.1 coordinate 10,160,916, forward strand.
GAAGGAGTATTGCATTAACTAGTTAATTTATTTCATCATATGATTCTTTTTAAACCAAAAAAGTGAATAATGTAAATAAAGTGTCTTGAATTTGTTGAGACTTTGTTCTCAGACGCCATCTATCTTATGTTAGATTATGGAGATGCTTCTTCTTGGTGGCCCTTGCAATTTTGACTATCGTTTCATTTAAAAGATCATATCCTCTGAGTACTTATATTTACCTCACATTTTAACTTTCAATACAAAACTGTTCCATTATTTCTAATTTTGTGCATCAACAGAAACTTCAGCATGATATTGGTCTATCAGGGTGTCTGTCTCCAATCTGAACCAGTGCATGAAAGGCTAAAACAAAACAATGTGGCTATAGATTTTATATCCTCCTGCACTTTAAGAAATAAGTTAATCTGTAGTAAATAAATCTGTCAGCACTTCTTTGAACAGATAAGTCAGAGAGGAATCTTTTTTCTTTATATTTCTTTGATGGCTTTTCTTAAAGTCATATCTGTGGTATTTTGCTAAACATAAGCCTTCAAGTCCATCTTTGAAGGCAGTCCATAGCTTTGAGTTTTTAAACAGATGTTGGCTTCCCTCCATTTTAGTTATGCTTCACACATACAGTCTCAAAATATTGAATAAATACATACAATGTTGCTTACCAACTTCTTGAAGCAAGTTACATGAGAAGATTGATACTGCTCTCAAATCTGAATGGTAAATATGTGGCAGTTGGCAAGCAGTTAGCGTAGACCAGACTGGAGACGAGGGGAAACGGCTGGCCTGGCTGTGTCCAAATGTAACAAAATTTGCCAACCATTACATCTTAAGCTCACAAACAAAAAACTAGATATGACGTGTTAATAAGTGAGCAGATAGTGCCAGGCTCGCAGTTTCTTTCTGTTTCCAGTCTTTGTGCAAAGCTAAGCTAATGGGCTGCTAGCTGCAACTTCATAATTAGCGCGCACACACGAGAGTGACATCAATCTTCTCATCTAACTCTCTGCAAGAAAGCAAATATGTCGAACTAAGTTTTTAAATTTCTACTGCATCACTCTTTAGCTGAATATAGGGTGAATTGAGACTGAACACTATCAGTTAGCAAATAGAGAAGAAAAACAAAATGGACATACTGTATATCGACATTAATAAGCTTGTTTTTTGAGCCATATTGGACAAGAAATTGTAACCCCAATAGATGGTGAAGGTGTCCAGCGGTTTTTCAATTTGCAAGTCACCCCAAGAACTGCAGTAACACACTTCCTGGGCTCAGCCCACCTGTTCAGACGCTACACTACTTAAAGCACCATAGTAACACACTTCCTAAGCGGCCTGTGTTATTGGGTTAGCTCTTTTCCTTGTTGTGCAACACACTAAACGCCTCAATCCCTTGTTCTCAGTTCCCTTTAAGCCCCTGATAAGGAAGTGAACTGAATTTTTTTTTTGTCCTTTCCAGCGAGAGTGACCTAAAAAGGGAGATGGGGGAGGTATATGTTACAGTACAATAGCTGGTAAATCTCTCCACAGTAACCACACCAGAGCACTGAGCACATGCTTATGGAGGGAGGCTAATCAGCTTTCTGCAGATGGGTTAATGTCCTTACACTGGCTGAGAGGGGGGGGCCTATATTTAGTGTCCACTCTCTCCCTCTTAACAAGGGATAACATTGGCCCTGTTTTCCACTCCATAGCTCATCTCTCTCTCTGCTTAAATTCATCAAGAAGCCAATACAGGCAGAGATGAAGGGGAAATAAATGAGGACAAAAAATATAGAGGGCCTTGATCTGTGTACTCACAGTGACAGTCAGTAAACAGACTAACCAGATACAAGTAACAATAGAGCTGCACAGATCAAAAGCTTACTAAAAGCAGTGTTTTGGTCAGAGAAATAAGGTTGAAGGCAAAGATAAAGAGGAGAGAAAATGGTAGGGTGACAAAGAGACAGACAGAAGAAAGAAAAAAAGATGAAAGAGATCATGAGAGAGAGAGAGAGACGAAGTAAAATATTTATTCTCAGTGTCAGCAGGGAAAGTGACATCTGGAGGCTGAGGCCTACGGGCATTAGAGTGATGCAGACCTGGAGCCAGTCTACTCAGTCAGTTACCATGTGTCCCTGGAGACTAAGGCTCTGCTGGTAGTAAGGTCTGTGTGTATTCATGATCTACCTGCTGTTGCAAGCACACACCTAATGAGGTCTGGCAAACGGCACGATGACGGTCGCTGACGGTCGCTGACGGTTGTTGACGCTCGTCGGTGACGTCTCTTGGAGGGGAAATCCGTCACGTTCAGCTGTCACTTGCTGGCAGCAACGACAGTGCCAGCTGGGATCATGTGGGCACCTCAGGACGTTGACCTGATGAAGACTTTTCCTCTGTCTGTTAAAGAGTTGGCACCAAAGTCTAAATGCCAAAGCTCTTTCACCTCAGCTAAACTGTAGTAACTCAGTAAGGTAAAGCGTCTGAGAAACATCATGTAGGTTGTTTTTGTGGTTGGTAGTGAGTGTGAGACAAGTGATGACAAAAGTGAACTGAAAAACTCTTATCAGATTGTCTTTTTTTGTTTTTAATTATCAAGTCAGTAAACTTGAACACAATTATCAGATCATTACTTTTATGTCCATACAGGACGGCAGTTAAACACACATGTGGAACAGTGAAAAAATCTCTTTGGAGCAACACAAATCCATATGTAACAGCTCATCACACACATCCAATGAACCCATGTTAAATCATTGTAGCCACTGCGTCCAACTGCACTGCTGCACATCGGCCAAAACAACACACAAATTTGCATACACCACAAAAAAAAAAAAAAAAAACTCTGACTCAAAGACACAGCTTTGAATCTGCCTGCTACACCAGCCAAACACAGACTGTACAAAAATAGAGATTGATAGAAAAATAGCTCTGACATGTTTGAGAGAATATACTGAGTCTCTTGCACTTGTAAAGCTGAAAATTTACACCTGTTATTTTCATGATCATCACAAAATCATCATAGCTGAGCCAATTTGCCTTATTGCCATTCAAATATTCATGTGATTGTCTTTATCGTGTACTCTATTTTTTTTGATAAATGCAGTCAAATTTCCTGACATCTCCAACTTTTACTTTTTTTTTTTTCTTTTTTTTTTTTTTTTTATAAAAGTGAGGATGAAATACTGTACATTGGCCAATGTTCATTGAGCTTACATCATCTCTGAAGCTTTTCTGGCTTCATGCATACTGCCGGGTCTCTGACTCTATCAGTTGCACACTTGTGCTTGTAAATTGCTGCAACATCCCTGCGTGCACAATCCAACCTCCACCCCTCTGACAAACACACAGCTTGTTGTGTCAGTGTGAGGTCTGCAGATATTTGCAGACACCAATACATGGGATGCATATCCTGAACCTTCTGGTGTCTGTTTTTTTTTTTTTTTTGCACATGGAGAGAACATTTTTCTTTTAGTACACACACTGTCAAAATGTCTTCGGGGGGGTGGGGGACATTTTATATATTTGAAAGAAGGAAGGTATAAATATTTTAATTGTATTAAAACTTTCCAGTGTAATTTTCAAAATTCCAAACACATTTCATATCTGATTTACTTTGTATAAAATAAATTTGAAACTTAAAGATACCCTGTAGAGTTTATGACCACTAGTAGCGCTATGAAGCAGTGTTTTCATGAGTGGGTCCTTGTTTTGTTTGTATGGTGCCTGCATATATGGGTGCACATGCAACCATACGGGCAGGGTGTGTTGTATCCCACTAAAACGGCAGTAAAGAAGAAGAGCACAAACACGGATGTAAATAATGCATGGTTTAAAATGTTCAAAAACTGAATATAACTTAACTTTAGTTTTTTTTTGTTTACAAGAAAACTCCACAGGGCATCTTTAAGTAAGCTTGAGTAGCATAAATTGGTTAATTAATATGCATTTTAACTCATGTCTACCAAAGACCAGTAGAACATTTCAGCATGTATGCATTTTGATATACTTCAAAAGAATTACATGTGGTGAAATCGCATTTTGAAATGCGCTTTGGGAAAAGCTTTTCTCTTTCTACAGATGATGAGATTACGTTGTTACTTCCTCTTTGGTAATCAGGATGTGCATTCGTCCAGCAGGACTGCAGATAAGAGCAGAGTCTTTAACTAAACACTGTCAAATATTGGTCCTACAGCTCCCTCGGTGTAAAAGACCTTACTCAGCATTGGTAAACTCTCTGATCCTCTGTACATTCATTATCACCTTGAAAATGTCAATGAGACAACTCAACAGTTCTCTACGATAAAGAATCACAAAAATATCTCTTCCCTTTAGGCTTTATCTAGGCACTTAAAGAAAATTATTCCTGTACAGAAATAAAGCATGCATTGTTTTGTTTCTTTTTTTTTTTTTTTCAGAGTTCGGATAAACTTGAGTATCAAAGTAGATCTTTGGATTTGTAAACAGTATCCAGTTCCTCTTTTTGCATTGTCTGTGACACGCGCACACACATGCACGCACACACACACACACACACACACACACACACACGCATGCATGCACACACACAACACAGCACATGTAAAAGGTTGGAGGGCTGCTGCTGTTTGACCATGAATCAATATCTTCATTGCATCATGTGTCTTCTGTTCCTCTCCGTGACCGTGCTGTATGCGAGTGTCTGTTTTGGTTTATCATGTGAAGCGGATGTGGATATTATAGTGTACATGTTCACCGTTTGAAATTTGAGTTCCTGTGAGCCCTAACTCAACACAGGGGGAAAATGTCATCACATCCAGGCTGTTAAAGACTCCGAGGCTGAGCTCAACTTGTGGTTTGCTCTACCCAATCGATCTTAGCCCTGATGAAAGAACCATAAAACTGATGGGTCAGCCTCTTTCATTGGCATCTCTCCCTGTGTGCTCAGCTCCTCCATGCTGTGGCACCCTACACTGGGGAAAAGCCTTTCTCTGGCCCACTGCCATGATCCAGGTTCTTTGTCCTCATTTCCCTTCCTTCCTTCATTCTCATCTTTTATCTGCGCTCTTTGTCTGATTTTGATTTTTTTCCCATCAGATAGGCAGAGATAAATAGATCTTTCATCCCTTATAAGTGGGCATGTGTTCCACCAGTTACACAAAAGTGCATGAATGTACACAAGGTTTAGTTACAGGGCAACCAGGTGGCATACATGGGATGTTGCGGAGGAGTAAGGTACTGCTGAGGAGGCGAAGGAGGACAGGGGTAGACAGGCTGAACCTGCGCTATGTAATAGTTGCTGAAGTTGCCATCTGAGACATAAGGAGCCGGCTGGTAGAAGCAGGTGACGTTGGCAGCGTTGGGAATGGCGTTCTGCTCTGCCAGGACCCGCAGCGCCAGCGACGAGATGAGGCTGAGCGTCTGACGCCTCTCGTGGCCCATCAGGCACACCGTGCTCTCCTGCACCACGCCGTACAGCGTGGCCAGATACTCATACTTCCTGTCCTCTAGGTCTACAAAGTGGTTCTGCAGGTAGGACTCCAGCTTCCTCCTCTGCTCGCTCACATCAGGAAAGTCTATGAAGAAGCGGGAGCACATGTAGCGCTGCAGCTGTTTCATCTCGTCATCACGAGCTGCACGGAAACCCCGCACCAGGAGGTGGCAGTACTTCAGCAAGCCCCCGCCTCGGATCTCCTCAGGACTCCGCGTACAGATGAGGCGCTTGCGCAGGTGGTCGAGGGCGGTGGGGAAGTCGCCGTAGACGCTCTCCCCTAGGATGGTGGGGTGGAAAGTGGCGGCCATTGGGTGCTCTGAGCACTCATAGAAGAGGAGAAGTGAGTCCAGCCGGATCTGGAAGGAGTCCACGCTGAACTCAAACTGCCGACGAAGAGAGTCCACAAACTTTAGCTCCACATTTTTACCACGATTGTTGGAGAGGGAGATGAGACTCCAGCGGTCAGAGTCATTACACACCTTCACCATCTTTTGCACATAGGCCTCCTAAAAAACACACAAGTGAAGAATTAGGTGTCATCACCGAATGCATCTCATGTTTTTGCAGAGTTTAAGTCAGTGAATCCATGAGTGAAAACTGAAGTCACAAAAGTGAAGACACTGTTGGAACAAAGGGAGTTCACAGCTAGATTTACCCCCTTTATATTCATACTTGAAACCATAGAACACACAGGCCTAAAATCATGAAAACCATTAAATGTTTACAGCATTTTATCCATTACACATCCAGAAAATTGATCAAGTTTTGTTTTTTATACTCTATCTGTCATTTGCAGAACACTCAAAAGACACTGCAGCAGAATATGAGCTACAGGCTAAACTGGGCCAGAAATATTTTTGATTCTTCAGCATCAAGTCATATTTAGAATATATGTCAGACTTGTTTTCCAGTCACCCAGATGTCCACTTCCTCCTCCTTGTCTTTTCCTTCCTCTCACACCTGTAATACAGCCTTAGTTCCAGCAGTAGTCCTATTCCTCTGAAAATCATCAGACAGTCGTTTGGTTTCATTATTAGGTTTAGTAAAGATTGCACTGTGGGTCTTAAATAGAGATTGTCTGGATAAAAAAAATATTACAAACCAGCCTTTGTTTGAGCAGGCTCCAACCACCAGAGATTAATGCTATTTGCAGCAGATAAAAATCTACATTTGGTCTGTTAGTTATGTTTTGCTGATCACATCTGTTGGTGAGCCATTAGTAGCCTGGGTAGTCCTCGGTATCCAGGTAACTGAGGGCCGACTGATTGATGTGGATCTCACTCCAATTGGATTAGACAGAATCCTCTTTGAATTGGAAACCAACCCTTTTTACTATTTGAAGGCTTATATCTCTGTGGTGGTTGGATGGATTCATGGCAAATCTCAATCTAGGTTTTTTAAGATTTAGTTAAATTAAATTTAAGAGCATTTGCAAAAAGACGTGCATTGACTGGGAAATACAAAGAACTTCAGCCGTTGTAATTACAGTGAGTGCAGATGGAAATAAGACAGAGAGGGAAAAGGAGGTCTACAGCAACGTGCAATATTTCCTGGCAGGTTTGAAAGGCGAAATGTCAATTCTGCTTTGCAAATCATATGACCAATACTCTGTAAATGAGTTATAATGACATACACTACCTTTAAGGTCACTGGTGTGAGCTTTTCTTTATTCACGCCCTCGGGCAGGAAGTCTAGAAGAGAGTCCAGAACTATATCTTTCACTATCTGAAACTCCATCTCTCCTTTCAGCTCGGCGCAGAATATTAAGTCAAGATCTTTCCATCCCAGACCGCTGTCCTCGTGCAGGACGTAGCTGGCCGCGGAGCCGTTCAGGCGCACCTCCCGGACATGTATCCGCTTCTCCTCCATGCGGCTCCGGACCACCTTGACGATATCTCGTGGCTTCATCTCCAGAGTCGGGAAGCTCCATCGGCCGTGGATGGGGATGGAGCCGGTGAGGATAGTGTCAAGCCTCTGCACTTGCTCCCAGTTGAGCACGCTGAGATTGATGCTCTCCCCGTCCGAGCAGCTGTCGGCCGCAGCACACTCCACACTCTCGTCCATGATGATCAGAGGTAGTAAACGACAAAACTTTCCACTAACTCCTGTTGGAGCAGTGGCATCAGCTAGCTGCAACTTTTTGTAAAACTGCCCCTCTGGAACTAAACTCTATCATAACATCAAGATGCTGGACGACACGGCATCTCTACGCATGGCGGAAAGAACTAGTTGGGCGGTGAAGCCTAATTCTTGTCCTACTTCTTACATAAAGTCTGCGCTCCAGACAAATTCAATTCATGAGCTTTCCAGCCATAAGGCTTAGTCACTGTCCGGCATCTGCTGCCCTGCTGCGCGCTCCGCTCCGGCTCTGCCGCCAAACTCTAGGAAGAAGACACCAACTGTTGAAACGATTGTTCCTCACAGCGTCAGTTTTTCATTCCGTCCCAAAGGCTCACTGACGCATCCATCGCATCCGGGAAAACGTTTGATCCACCGCAGATTTTTTTTTTTTTTTTTTACTTCTGTCCTCTTTGGCTCACTTTACGCACAGATTGTAGCGCGTCCCTGCTGCGCAACAACAACTTTACGCGTCGTTTTAAGACTGTCGCACTTCTCAAATCCACACCTACTTTCAGAAAGTGGTGTATGGTTGCTTATCCTTTACATTTTGGCCGATTGTCGCTCGGTGATACTGCGTGATGCCACAGAGGTCCCACTCCACAGCTGCTGGAGAAGTTGTGAACAGTGTGCTTCCAGTCTGTCAAGCACTGGGGCGGGTCGGTTTGATTGACAACCCCCACTTACTAATAGCTGCCGCCACTTCCTACGCTTGAGCTACTTTGAGTGGCTGCAGTCCCGGAGACTGAGGCGGATCTGGAGAATGGGCGTTACACATGAAGAGAAAGAGTCCGGCTGGACGCTGACCCTCGACCAAAACCCTTTCTCGCTTAGGTTCGACTTCTTTTGCACTCCTTCTCCTGAAATGCACACTTCTGCCATCACTCGTATCACTCCAGAGAAGCAGCCACCCCCCATTCTTCCTGCATTGTCTTTTATCAATAGAAGTACCAAACAAGACCGATCCAGTATCAGTTGTGTTTGACCACTGCAGTGAGGATACACTCACTCAGAAAGGTGTGTAACTTATTTAACACTACAGAAGATGCCCCTTTATTTCCTAATATTTTGAAGTGGAGAAAAGGCTTTTATCTTATCTGACAATCACATGATTGCTACACAATGTCCTTGTTAAAGTCATGACTACTGAGCAGTAAATCTATTGCAGTTCACTTTGAGTAACAGCATCACAGACGTTACAAATGTAAATCATTTGAGTCTTAAACTAGAGTTTCTCAGAGGTCTCATCATTCACGGGTGAGACTGGGGAGTGCACACATTCTGAACGCCCTCTAGAGGTGGTTTCTCACCCATTCATCATTTGGCCCCCTCAGGTATTTGTTGTTTGCAGCAACTCTTCAATCTGGGTTACTTTGAAAAATTGCAGTAAATTTGTGCAAGTGCATAACCTGGATAGTATATCTCATCGTCTATTTAAAAGGATATCCTTCCTAATATGTAAGATGTTCAATAAGCTGTCAGTCTGTCAGTAAGTAGGGTAGAGGCCATAGAGCCTCGCAGGCTAGTTGTCATGGCGAATCTATAAGAACAGAGCTTGGCGCGTATATCTGCGTCACTGCAGACGAGCCCATAAACCAGCTTACCACAGATTACCCTGTATGTGCGGAGACACACACACACACACACACACACACACACACACACACACTCAGACGCACACAGGCATGTACGAAGAGAGTTGTGCATGTACACACACCTCTGTAGATAATGCACCCCTTCTGCAATTTTAAGGTATTAATGAGTGCTTAATGAGTACATTGAAAGCAGACAGTAAAATGTAATGTGTGTCACAAGCTACAGCAGGTTTTTAAGCAATGTAACACAAAACCAGAACTGCCAAACAAATGTGTTATAAACATTTGAGCAATCTGGTTGAATAACTGAGTTGCACAAAAACCAAACTGAAGGGCTATTTTTGAAAAGAAAAAAAAAACCTTCACACTTTCACATATCGTTTCAAGATATCTGGATATTTGTGTTCTGTATGTGAAAACACTTTATCCGTCAATCTTCTGAGCGACAAAGGCTCAGATATCACATGCATTCCTATAAATGAACTGCATCATTTCACAATATGGCACGAAGCATGCAGTTCATGTTTACTGTAACAAGTTTCAGTATAACAGGGATTCATTTGAAGTGTGTGGTAGCTGTTTTCACTTCTAGGTATTGCTTCTTATCCGTCTGCGTTTGGTTAAACAGTGGCCACTAAGTGTAACAATAAACAAACGTCAGATTATGGAAAATTTAAAATGACAATACACTTCAGAGCAATGCAGACTTGAAACGTTATTAGAGCTGAGTTACAGACAAAACTGTATCGACATTTCCAGATTGCAGACAGTGCAGCTCCGCAGGTTCACACAAAGACAGCAGGTCAGTCTCAATCGTCACTTTCCCCATTCACCAACTGGCTCAATGTCAGGCTTACAGCCGTGGATACTTACCATGAAGCAGCTACTTACCTGACCTCTGACTTGTCAAGTGGATGACACCGGATTGATTTCCAGTGTCTGACGACATCAGAGGATTGGCGAGGGGATTTCCGATAGACCCCTTTGCCAGGCTGTCAAACCAATTGCCACATATGGAAACAAATTTGTGTGTGCATACGTGCATCTCCCCATGCGTGTGTTATGTCTGTGAGGATTAATGTGTATACAGCTCACACTTAGGCGGTTATGTCCAGGAAAGAGTAACTGAAACCAAGAGCTTCATTCAAAAAGTCAGACATGGACACAGGGCAACATGGGCGTCCTGCTTGCTGATCACATCTAAAGTATCTCTTTCCCCACCTTCACTCTGCATCTTTCACTATTAATCCTTTATTCCCTCCCTCCATCCTATTCCGCTCTTCCCGTTTTTTTGCTCATCTTCTTTTCCATCCCCTTTTCCACCATTCCTACACGTAAAAGTTCATTAAGAGATTACAGTGAGCCCGTTAGCCGAACGTGCCTCCACGTTCTTCCTCCTTCCTTTTCCCACATCACTCCCTTAACACCCTCTACTATTTTTATTCTTTGGATTTTCATTAGTTTTCATTTGATACAATGTTGTCCCAACATGCACTCTTTACTTCACTTACCAAGTACTACTCCCTCATTTCTCTATTGTTGTGGACTGGAGAGTAAAAGAAGTCTTTCGTGACTGATAAAAGGGAATATAATCGGTGTTTGTTTGTGTTGGTGGAGGCTAATAGTTGACTAAAAGTTGACTTGTTTGGAAAAAACAACAAAACACATCTTTTCTATTATTATTTTCAAATTTTAAACCTCTATTGTCTTGGGGTTGGCGCACAAAGCTGCTGACAGCTGTTATGGTATGACTATTTTAATGGCCAGTTACCATAAACACACTGTGGCTATCTACTCTTAGCTAACCTTAGCTGACTTAAGCTAATGCTGTCTGATTTAGTAGTTATTTGGGGAGCTAATTTGGGGTTTTTTTCAGTCCACATGACAGCAGAGGGTGTAGTGAAGAAAATATGAGCTGGTTGGGGTCATACCCATTTTTCCAGGGAGTCTCCTGTATTTCAAGGAAATATCCCGGCACCCTCCCGTTTTATTTCTCTCGGGAACACACAATCCACACACATACACACAATTTCAACCCATCTGTTATCACAACCTGGCAAACCCACGACCCGGAAAAATCTCTTGTATTTTTAAACCTAAATGTTATAAGGTCAGTTGGTGTACAGGAAGTAAATTATTGCATTTCAGCATTTGGCGTTAATGTTGAGTTCAAATGCATGAACTGTCAAATTTTATTTTAAGAGAGGAGGATAGCCACTTTCTGGAAAAAAAAACATATCCTCACCATCTTCACAGGTTGCTATTGACTTGTAAAGAAAGTAGCCAGCTAGCACCATTAGCATCAACTGTTTGGTTAGCTTGGACCTCGTTCACTGTGTGTGGTTTGGTCTGGCGGTAGCATAGACAGTTTTAGCATTAGCACAACCGGATATCTGTATTTTCTAACTACAGCACCTTAAGAAAAGGCTGAAGGATGCTAATATTCACGGTATGACTGAGAACCAAGATACCTGCCCTCTTCCTGTCTTCCATCCTAAACTAAACACTATAACTAACACTATATTCCCAGGTCTGCTGCTCTTAATGAACAGCAACAGCAAGAAGTATTCAATTTGCCACTAAACTATCATTTTCTTTGCATGACTGTATCCTACAATATTCTTGTGTATTTTATTATCAGGAACCGTAAAACATGAACATGTTGTGTTTGTGTTTTAAGCTGGAAACCTACAATTCTCATCTATCTCGAGTAAGCCCGTTCCAGTATCAGAATCTGCAGAAGTAGTTCATCATGGTTGCAGAAGTAATTGTAATCATACTGGTTCATGCTGGCTGTCCCATAATAAGTGTTGAAATTGTGATGTTACACTTTAGCACAACTACTGAATCAGCTGCAAACAATTACCAACCTTCCTGTTCCTGCTAGTGTGCATGAAATTCACACTCCGGCCCACAGCCCTTTGACCCATATAGGCTATAGTACAATAGATGTACAGCACATGGTGGGTAATGTAGCTCCTGGCAGTGTATCCAGGCAAAGACTAACTTCAACAGTATTTCTGATCAGTTTTAACCCTGACCTCAGAAAGGGACCTTTGCTGACCCGAATCAACCTTGAAGAGTGCGCTCAGTAGTGTAAGCCCCCACTAAACTCTTCCACAGCCTCTAATGAGATTCGCTGACGTGCCCTGCACTGTAAGCCAAGCTGTAGCGCTCCTAGAAGGTGCTCCAAGTATGAGTATGTTATTGACCGATACTGTAAAAAGGAAAGGAGACAGAGCAGTGAAATTGAAATTATACAATGGTTTATTTTGCAACAGCCTTCCTCAGAACTTGAGGCAGAAGTTACAAGAAAATACACACTTGTTGCAGAAATCTTCTGAATTTAACTTGTGCAGGATGTTGCGTCTGAGTTTATGTCGAATGAACACACTTGATTGTCTTACTACTTGGCCATGCCAACAGGTTCACAGACATGTGCTGCTCAAACAAAAGCAAACACATGCACAGACACAGACACAGTCTTTTAATGCAGCCCCACGGATTCATTCAGTCTCCTGTTTTTTAAGTCAATATTTTCTCCATTTTTTAACAGACTTTGCTGACCTGTCATGACTGAAGACTGCAAACTGCTGTGACAAAACAAACAGGAAGTGAATTTCTCTATCTGTGACTCAGCTTCCTCTTTGATACTGTGGTCAGAGATGTCAAGACCACATTGATATTCTGTCATGATAATTGTCATGAAAAAAAGATAGAGGCAGATTCACACATGCACAAACATGCCTCCCTGCTGGTCCAGTAACTTAAAATGAAATTGAAATAGAGATTGTTAGTAGCTGCACTGAAAATTCATTCCTGACTCTCAAATCTGACTAAAAATTAGTTTTATAAGACAGGGTTTTGCAGCAAGATAAATCAGAATGGATCTGAGATTAACAGGAAATAAAACAGAATGAACAACATGTTTTTGCAACACAGAATTATGCAATTTTTTAATGTTTTTTCCCTTATGAATTACTTAACAATTCAAAAGCTATTCAAACTAACAAGGTGAAAAAAAAAATCCTTTTTCTAAACTGGTTACAACATATACATATACAAAATCCAAAACCAACCCAAAATCTCCAGGTTGTCTGTGTTCTTGGTTTGTTCTACTTTAGTTAAAATGTTTGGAAATATGTGCCTGTAAAGCACAATAAGAGTTTTAAGTTGAGTCCTGCTTTATTATAATTGTGAGAGTATCTGTTTCAGTTTCCTGTGTCAGAATCTATTTTTAATTCACACTAAAAACCACAGGGACAAGGTTGATCCAGTTTGAGTTAGAATAACAACAACAGACTAGAAGACCTTTACCCGACACCAGTGGGTCAAGTTATTTTCCTAAACTAAAATATGATATTGTTGTGAACTGTTATAATCTAGTGTTTAAAACTTCCATGTCACCACTTGTTAATTATTGTCAATAATATGTCGTTTTAAATGTCATTTGCACATAGTTTAGTAATCCTAAAATATAACTCAACATATTTTTTTTTATTGTCTTGGGTGGTTTTCTACACATGGGTACTAGGTAATTTGTGATCCAGTGATTTTTTTAGTGTGTATATTTTGTTATGTCAGTTTAGTGTGTATATGTTGCATGGTAATGTATTTAATCAAATGATCCCACAGTAAATCTGAGTTCCCCATAGCAGATCAATCTGGCTGTTCATACTCCGTATGAAGCTGGTCACAAGTCACAAGTAGAGACTGGTTTGTTTCAAAGGATCACAAGCCAAAAAGGTTTGCAACCACTGCACTAAACCAAAGAAACTTACTTTATTTCCTGAAAGTCTACAACCTGTATTCATGTCACTGATATCAGTTTTCTGCCTCCTCCTGAAACGTCTCAAAAACTAAAATGGCAAGTAAACTTAATTTCGTTAGATTTACTTTCATGTTCCTTTACATCATTCTTCCACTTTCATGGAGAAACTGGAAAACCCCTGAATAGTTTCACCAAAGGTCACACTCACACAGCATGAAGGTACTACAGTGCCATCTGCTGCATTACTGCAACGGGCCCATGTTGTACCAGACTCACCAGAGACGTACTGACTCTGTTGAAACATCACTAGATGGCACTCTTTTCATACTGCTTATACAGTACAGTGTTTTACCCTTTTCTCCTCTCTGCTATTCGCAGTTTCCCACACTTTAGACTGCACTGAAATGCAAACACATGTATTTGTACAGCTGTGTTGGGTAAACAGTGTCATCCAAAAGCCAAGTTAGGTCATTTCATCCTTTAATGGGGTGCATTATGATTCTGTTATTAAAAGCTGAACGAGTAAAAATGCACTAATCAAATACATGCAACTGTGACAAAATCAGCCACATTAGTTATCAATCATGCAAATCACCTACAGTCATATATGTAGAGTGATTTACAATGAGACTGAGCCCCTGTTCTGTTTAAAATAATGCTGCCAGTAAGTGTTTGCTATGGGAAATCTGTGTGAGAGTCAGATCTGGATTGGCGTGACTGATGATGAACATTATTATTGATTTCTGCATTTTTTTTTTTAGTTTGTTGTTGTTGAGATCCATGTCAGCATTATTATGTTTCCCCAGCAACGCATCACAACTTTGTCTGTGAGGCAGATGACAAATGACTGGTTGCATATGCAGCAGCGGCGAATGCACAGGCTCAGCTTTGTTTTGACGCTGCGGAATGATTTATGGCCACAAACAATGCAAAAGCAGAAACTAATGCCTTTTAGGCGTCTGACAAAGTTGTGTGTGTGTGTGTGTGTATGTGTGTGTGTGTGTGTGTGTGTGTGTGTGTGTGTGCGTGCACAATTCTGAAACCACTATAAGGGGGATTGATTATTGATATCTTTTGCATGTGCACATGTAAACAGCATGAAAGATGACATTTCCACTGTGCTTCCTTTAAAAGCATCTGCGCCCTGTTAGCTACCATAACGAGTGAGAAAACATATTCTGCTGCCTCAGTCATACGGTATGTTGAAATGGCACAGAACAACAAACACACACATGCAGTCACACCCTCTTGGTAACAGAAGTCAATCTGCTCTTAGGATCAACATATGACAGCTCACAGCTCAGATCAGGTTGATGACTGGTTTCATGGAGACGTGTTGTGCTCCAGAGGAACACCGGATCTCAGCGGTAAGAGCTTGGTTTGGTGAAGCCCTGCATGAGCTGCAGCTGCAGGTGATGTGGCAGTAATTTTGCGCCTTGGTCAGCCATTTGGCGCTTTGCTCTGTCATGAAAGGTTTAGGGTGGAGCCCTCCTCCTCTGCTTGTCTGTCTCGACGTCTTTTAGAGTATGACCTCAGTGATTTAGGGTGAGGTGTTCTTGCACTCCCACCGAGCAGAACAGTGGTGGCTGATGGGAGGGAAGAGGAAAGTGAATAAGAGATGAAAAGAGAAAAATACTTTTGGGTATATAATTGAGGTTCTGGGGGAAGAGAGTGAAGACTGCATGGAGCGATGATGAGTTGGACATCAGGGAAGTGTGGGAAGGGGGTTAGAAGGCATAAACAAAACATTAGAGCAGAGCAGAGGAGGATAGATGATGGAGCGCCTGAAATAAAATTGCCAACTCAAGTCCCCCAGGACCACGTCAGCGCCTCACATTCAGCATCCAGCCAGCTGGACCCATCCAAGCCTGATGTCACTACCACAGCTTTCTCTATTTACCTCTCCCGAAAGTGCTTTCCTTCCACGACCTACTTCTCACACTGGCCCGTGCTTCCTCTTTACTTTGTTTGCCATTTTGATCTTTCTCTACCTTTTTTTTTTTTTTTTTTCTCTTTCTGCCAAGCCAACATGCTCATGTCTTTCATTTAAGAAAAATATTTATTGCATCAGTAAATAATGTTGTTAAAGGAGCTTCCCAAACACCTGAGAGACCTGATGAAGACTGGTATTCTACAGCCTCATTTTGTGCATCTCATATAATAGCATTAGATTTGAGTCACACAGTTAAGCATTTCATTCTCTGTCTCTCATTTAGTCCAGGACCATCTTGGGCTTATGGGAAACAGTGTCCAGTATATTGTCTACTACTAAGGTCTATAGGCAGGTGTTCTATAAAATAATAGTCCAAAATATCCAGGATGTGCTTCAGGGGGTTAGAAAACTCTTATTATATACAGATATTTTCCGTATTTAGAAATAGCAACTTGCTGGAAACCACAAAAATGGCTTTAGATGTAATTTGTATGTGGCATTTCTTTACCACATGGCAAACTTTGGAAGACATTGCCTAATGTGGGTTTTCCAAATATCACCAGGTGTTTGGTGTTTTTCATAAAGTTGGAGGCTCAGTTCAGTGACTTTGATATAATGGTCTCACATGTTAGGCACAAACTGGAGCTCTGGAACGCCTCTGTAGTTTGTCATGCTAGCAGGTTTGTGTTGTTATTTTTCATTTCAAAGCACGCGCGTGTGTGTGTGTGTGTTTCTTTTTGTGTGACTACATTCCTTCTTTACATTCATATCATTTGCAAAATCTGACATTGCCAAGGGACCATCAACAGCTTCCACTGGTTACTTGCTTTTCATGATGAGCTCTTACTTCAACTATTTCTATCTCTGATCACATTCATTCCTGGACTGTGTTTTATCAGATGTATTCAACGGGCTGGATTCCAATGTGCAACAACTTTGCTGTTGCCTCCATAAATGATTGCTGTGTGTTTATAATCACAGCTTTTCCTGTTTGGAACAGAGGCCACTTAAAGGCTCATTTGGTCAGAGAAAAGAGTGTACGCGTGTTCTGGTGGCATGTGTGCAGTGGGAAAGAAATGGGAAGAATTACACCAGATGGAATATCTTTCATCAAAAATAATTAGTAGAAGACTTCGGCATGTAGCCTGGACATGCAGAGTTGAACCGATACCTTCACTTTCTGTTCCAACAGCTGAATTGAATGCAAACTCAGTGATCCTCCCTGTTATTTTTAAGCCTAACTTTAGTCATCACTCAGCAAGCAATTAGGCCATCTTATCTTTGTCAAGCCCCAGAATATTAAAGCAAAGGACAGCACGTTAGTTTGTTGGAGTTTGGGTCACTCTGAAGAGTATCAGCTTTTCAAAATTCCTGCCAGCTGGCTGATGAGGGTTTCTTTTGTGGTTTTGTGCAACCCAGCCATAGGAATGTTCGAAAGGCTTGTCTGTGAAAAGCTAGATTAAGATCAACAGCTGCATGTTATTTCTATTTATTATTATTCTTCCTAAAAAGCCTGTGCCAGCTACAGTTCAAAGATCTGTGTCAGCAGCGTAAAGAACATGGCGTTTTGTTCTCTCCATCGCTGTCTTTTCCTTCCTTTTTAATTCTTTCTCCTTCCTTTGTCCAGTCCAGTAATGACTGATTCATTCCCAGAGAGAAACTGGTTGCCCAGCAGTGAAACAAACACAAGATAATAAAATGAAGCAATCACAT
This sequence comes from Seriola dumerili, assembly GCF_002260705.1. Taxonomy (NCBI): domain Eukaryota; kingdom Metazoa; phylum Chordata; class Actinopteri; order Carangiformes; family Carangidae; genus Seriola; species Seriola dumerili. The sequence continues at coordinate 10,178,492 of NW_019174280.1, forward strand.
CATTTAAATAAAAAATAGAAATGGGTAAAAAACTGTACATAAATAATTTTAACACACGTTACACAAGTAAGTCTTGAATGGGTGAACAAATGTGTCACCTTTTCCTCACAGGGTTTAGTCATAAGATGTCAGAGGCTGTTTTTATGTCTATTAGTTTAAGCTACTGTAATGAAAATGAAAACAGCATATTTATGTTTCTGTATTGTTTTGCTTGTATGTAAAGATGAATGAAATGGCTTGAAATGGAAAAAAATGGCTGACAACAGCTAAAAAAAAAAACATTAGAGAGAAACAAAGACGTGGGGGAAAGGAGGAAGTAAAAATAACAAAAGAGAATGACTGTACAGTATCTTCTCACAGTTAACCAGCATGTTTGTAGTCATATTTCAAACCAGGTAGATTGCACTCAAATTGTTTTATTTCATTTTTGCACATAAATGTGACCATGCAGCATGTTCAGTCACTGCCATGGATTCAACTTGCGCAGATTGTGTGTTGGTAAAGAAAGTTCACGGTAACCATCTTTTTTTCATTTCTACCTTTCTTAATTCATGGACGTCATTGTTCTTTGTGTAGAAGTGAAACAGGAGCAACATTCAGTGGAAATGTGAAGTGGATGTGTCGAACTTCTGCTAAATCACTTCCTGACCCGAGAGTGTCACTACCTTAAGGGCGTTGTGTCTGAGCTGAGATGACTATGCAGCTAAATTGCACTTAATTTACACTGATGCTGGCTTAGCACACATGATATAAGGTAGTGACACTTTTCTGCGTACTAAATCCTCATAATCGTGCTCACAACACGTTATTTTGCACCCCACCCTGAAGACCAAACCAAGTTTAGAAAAGTCTTTCTTTTACACAGTCCAAGAAAAAATATTGGCCTGTATCTTATGTCCGAAAAGCCAAAAACAAAAAGTAAGCAGTTTTCAGCCCAGATTAGTTTCTAAGGAAAGCTCCTGACAGACTCTTCTTTTTACCCAAAATTTGACTTATTGAACACATTTACCACAGATGGTATTAATATAATGCACTGATTCATTTTCCAAGATGTCAGATGTTGTAATTATACCAAGACTACAACTCCTCGGCTGATGAATTTAAGCTACAGACAAATATGGATTTAATTAACTTTGAATTTTAGGGCAGGAGTTAGTAAATTGCCCATGACTCCAGTCTTCATAGTGATGAAGGCATAATCAGCTTTTTTCACCTTTTAGCAAACACTCACAGAGCCATTACTCCACAAGGAAGGGGAGAGGGAGGGACGTACAGTACATGGCCAAAAGTATACAGATACCTGCATATTACACCTGTGAGCAAATCATTCAAAAACAATGGAATATGCAGGTGAAACAGCCTCCACTCATCTGGGAAAAAACTTTCCTTATAGCCACAACAGCATTAGTGAGGTCCAACACTGACGGTGGATGATACTGTAAGTCTTGACTCATAGCCTGCGTTCCAGTAAATCCCAAGGGTACTGGATGAGGGCAGGCCGGTCAAGTTCTTCCACCACACAAACTGGGAAAATATTTTCTTTATGGATCTCACTTTATGCACTGGTCTATTGTCATGTTGTCACGTCATCATAGTATCATATCAAGATTTCGATAATTAGAATTAAAGGCTCGCACCATGAAAAAATGCCCAAGCTCGAAATATTTTCAAAAATGTGGCTCTACATATTTCTAGCCACGCAGTGTAGATTAAAAACATACTGGACTCATATTAGCTTAATTGCTGTAATTTGCTCATTTTCACTTTAGGGCAGTGGTGGTGTCTATATGCATTTTGTTATAACTGCTTGTGCATATGCATTACACGGCTATAAAGGGACACAATACAAAAGGTTGGGAAGCAGTGTTTTGCTAAATATGGGGAAATCTCAGTGAAGTTTCAAACACATACGCCCCTGGAACTGATAGGAATTCAGTGCTTTATTCATAGACACTTTGTCACTCACAACAGCCTTAAACCTGGCTCCTCTGAGGGAGGAATGGACTGTCATGCCACGCAACAATGTCCAGGTTCATTCAAGGATTACAGGTCTTCAACTGGTAAACACATGGTGGTCCGAGTCAGACTCGTGATGCGTAGCGCTGAGTGAGGGAAGGGTAAATACAACAACAGCACAAACAACTGACCCTTATCACGGTGGAGAGTCTGTAAACAGAAAGTATGGACCACACACACATATAGTCGAACAGAGGACACACCAACAAACATACCATTAGCAGGACAGACATCCAAGTCCCACAAACACCCGCCTCCACAGACACACATCTGTTTTGATTTGGAAAAACAGAACAACAAAACCTCCTGCTCCTGCTGCAGTGATGGCATGATGACAGTCAGCGCACACGTCAGCGTGTTTATCACAGACTTTGTTTATTATAGCAGTGAGACACTGACATCACATATTTTCATTGTTTGTATTTAGACTTTAAGGTCACCTTCAAGTGTGTGTGTGACCACTAAAATAACTTTCAATGTTACCACTAATGTTACATTATATTAATGATCATAATGAAACTAGTATATAAAAAGGCAGTTGCAATGTGTGCAAAGTCTATAAAGCAAAAGAAAAAAGAAATAAAGTTGACAACATAACTTAATAAACACATTCATCAGTTGATTTTTATGTTTCCCAGCCAAGGTCCATCTAACTTACATCCCTTTAACATCCTGCCAACAGCTGCAGGGTTTTTCTTCTTTTTTGTCTTTTTTTTTGGGGGGGGGGGGGTATTTTATACCAGCTGTCCTCATGTAAAATCACCCTTACGAGACACTGTTTTGTAAAATCACTGTCATTTCCTAAATGAATTGAAATCTACACTAAAAAATAACTTTACTGAAAATAATCCCATTGCATCTTCATTAATGACACTTCAAGTACATTGAACCTCCTACTCGCCTTGAATATTGGTTAAATACAACACAACAATGCAAAACCAACAAACGCCTGAAATATCTAGTCATGGGATACTTGGTATCTGCTGTAGTGGTCAACAAGTAAAACTCCTACAAATAAAACTTTGGCACATATTTGGAATCCATGTACCCAACCTCATTTACAATAATCAGGGGTTTTTAATTACAGTATGATTACATTATATTGAGTTGTAACGTCTTTAACTCTTTGTTCAACAGAACTGCTGATGGATTACAGTCTCCTTCAGAGAACTGTTCCATCCTTGTTTATTGAACAGCACAACTTTATTCGGAAAGTTTAAAACTATAAAATATGAGAACTATTAAATAGAAAAAGAATGGAGCTTTTTCTAGAGAACAGCCATTCCTTTGGCTTGCAGAATAAATCATCCACTGAGACTGCAGAAAGCAGAAGAACACAGTGAGTTCAAATTGTCCATAACACCAATGTTTTTCATTCATTTCAGAGCTGTGGTTGATTTGTTTGTCTCTCTCTGAAATGAACAGGGAATTTCCCTGTTTTGTATTACTGACAAAGTCAAGTTAAATGTTACTGAACTGACATTTGAGGAATTTCAGCTCACATTCAAATGAGAGGTCTTGGCAAGTTTCTGTTATCTGGACTATTTCAGTCTCATGCATTCTTGCAAGCCTTTTACACTGTAGTATAAAAAAAGGGTCAGTCAGCTAATTTAAGCTTAAAGCATAAAACAGGTTGAATAATCAATTTGAGTTGATTTAGTTTCTAAATATGAATGCACAGGTCTAATGAGCTTATGTTTCACACTTGGTGCTGTGTGTGTGACTGTCTGTGCATGTGACTGTAAATAAACCCCATGTAAATGTATACATATGCATTCTGTGCATCACATGTATTTTCCTAATTTAAGCACACAGATGCCTTTAATCATTTCTAAATGAGAAAAGTTTGATCTGCCTGCATGTGATGTGCTGCATCCTGTCGTTGTGCATGTGTCATCCCTGCATACTTCAGTCACTTGCATTGTCACCTGCTTGTAGCCACCAACTGCAGCACTGACGAGTGCATCAACATGAGTTTGCTTCGTGTCTGTGTCAGTGAGCTTCACTGGTTACATGAGTTTACATCCTGGAATGAGGAAGAGTCCGTAATCACTTTCTCCAATCTTTTTCAAAAGCAAGTGGTGCAATACTGAATGTTGTAACTGTATCTCAACCGGTGTTATGGTGTTACTTAATTTTATGGTGTAATTATAACTTTTAGTGCTTGCACTTTAATACCTTACTGCTTCTATGACTCTTAAGCAAATCACTTGGAATGCTCTGTCTAAATAATACATCTCATCCAAAAACATGTATGCACATGAAGAATTAATCAAACAGGCATACAGATTGTTACATCTCACAAATATTTCTCTGCAAACAGTCTTTTGAAATGAAAAGAGGATCAATCATGATCTCAACACTGCTGATTTACAGCAAGTTATTGTATTTACATATGTTTGATGACTCATACTTGCAGCTGGAGGTATCAGAGCATCCTAAGGTCACATTATCAAAAATGTCACAACCCCGACTCAGCAGGTCTGAATATTCTAATTAGTTTGGTGCTGAGGGGTAACTTTCCACTTAACTGCAGAATTCAAATGAAACTCAATATTATGGTTGGACGGGAACCAGTAAAGCTCTTTTACAAGACATGGGGAGGTGTAGAGAGCCAACATAAACCTGCTTCCTCTTTTTTCTGTGTCCTTGCTGATGTCTCTGCACCTGGATTCTGTGTGTATACTGCCAGTGTGGAAAGAAAGAAAGAAAGAAAGAAAGAAAGAGAAACAAAGAAACAAAGAAAGAAACAAAGAAGCAAAGATTTTTTTTTCCTTTATTAAAACATGCACTTTAATAGAAAGAAAGTATAGACTAGATGGAGTGAAAGGAAGGGCAGGACAGAACAGGGCAGATTAGTAATTGAAGGATGAGGGGAGGGGGAAAGGACAGTAAATCCTAGATGCATGAGAAAAGAAGAATGAGCAGGCAAAATGAGTCATCTACCATCCCAGGGTAATAATGTTACTGTTATCTTTAGTTCTCCACAGACTTGACCCAGCTAATTAAAAAAATTCTCATCATGCCCAAATATCAACTTCTTTCCCACAGCTTGCTTAACAAATCTTCAGTTATTAAGTTATCTTTGATTAAATTTTTTTTTATTTGTAGCCTAAATAGACTGAACTAATTATGTTTTAAAAGTTCAAAAGCTACAGTACATTTTCACTTAAAGCAATTGTTCACCATACTGATAAATACCCATATTTGATTTATTACCAAGAGAAGATTGATACCATCATGCTACAGCTAGCAGTTAGTTGGCTTAGTTAGCACTAGGATCTGAAACAAGGGAAACAGCCAATCTAGCTCAGTCCAAAGGTAACAAAATCCACCTACCAACACCTTTAAACATGTTTGTTTGAGCTATACAAGTGAAGCATTAAAATGTCACCTTGCTATGACTATTTCTTGGCTGGGAACAGTAACTTGTAGCTAGCTAGCTGTTTGGCCCTTTTTCCTTTTTTTTTGTGCTTAGCTAAGCTGACTGGTGGCTTACAATAACTTGATACTGAACAAATGAAATATGTGTTAATAACTTAGTTGGGTTAGCTGTTTTACTAGTCTTTGTGCTTGGAGTAGCTAAGTTATAGTGTACAGGTATGAGAATCGTACCAATCTTCTCATCTAATTCTCATCAAGTACGCAAATAAGCATATTTCTCAAAATGTCAAACTATCCATGTTGAGCAAAAACAGAAGCTTTGTGTTATACTCCCTAAATTGGCAGCAAGCTGGAATTTATCATGGTGCAATCTGCACACTGGGTGTGATTTATAGACATCATAACCGTAATTACACCAGAATTTACACTTTGTATGACTTAACACTGAATCTTTTCAGCAAGCTTCATGTGGTGCACTGGCAGAGGAAGGATAAAACAAAAAGAATTCACTTGAAGGTCATTTTAACACACGTATTCATTTGAAAGTGATTCAGCTTCAGATGGTTTCTTCCTTTGTCAGCCACTGGTCAAGATAACCCCCCTTTTGAAGACCAAAAGTGTGTGTTACAAAAAATGAACTGTAGGCGAGCATCTTGGCATGAGTACATACACTGAATTTAGAGGAGAAGACATCCTTGCATGAGAAAAGGATGCTTTCTTTGTTGAGAACCGGCCAGAGAAAACCCTGCCTGGGCCCAAAGGAGCAGCTGGGGGAAATACTGAGTCACAAACAGCACACACACATACATAAAAGTGCACACTCTCCCACAGCAGTCCTGACCTTTTGGCTGGATTGCTTTTTTTCAATTATTATTAACAGTGGTGTCTAGACAAAAACGGACACGAGTCAATCTAGACTGCTGTCCTCACAGCCTGAAGTGAACATAAAAGATGGTGAGGGCAGCAAAGTTACCCCAGGAAAAAGCCCCGCACACAGAGGAAGACCCCCTGGACCTCCTGGTTCACCAAACATATCAAGCTGGTGTCAGTTCCACTCCTGTCCGAAATTAGTGAAAACAAAGCTCAAAAGGTGAAGACCGCACAGAGCAGAAAGAAAAATAAAATGGTGCTTGGATGAATGACACAACTATCACGAGACACATCAGCAGAAGAAGAACACCACTGAGCTTTATTGAGAACTATTTATACAATGACTAAATTTAATCACAGAGAAAATTAAATGAAACCTTTAATAATAACAGAGAAGTTCTGTTGCAGTTGTCTTTGGAATAACGCTGCTACTTTGCTGGAGCACTGTACATTCACCACTATCAAGTGATTATGATGTGAACTCAAACAAATTACAAAGTGGATACGTGAAGTTTAAGTACTCAAGTACAAATGTTAGTTGTTTAGTTTGTGCTCATTTTTCATGAGCAATTGGTCCCGAACGAAAAAAACACTGGTTTTTGTATGGAATAAAACAAGATACATGAGTTTTAGAGGTGCCTTAGGGCAGATTTTTTTTATTTACTTATTCTTTTTTCACAGAGCCAGGCTAGCTGTTTTCCTCTGTTTGCAGTCTTTGTGCTAAGCTGAGCTAAGAAGCTTCAGACTATATTCATCATTCAGACACAAGAGTGGTCATCATTTAATTAGAGATAATACATCATATTTTATCATACAGTTGATGTATAAGCACAGTTTATTGTATAGGCAAAAATATAAACAATATTCATCTTACAGGTAGAGCTGAAATAGTCTGTGTCGATTCTACTGATCATAGACAAAGGAATGAATAAATGAATGGGTTTACATATCTTCTTATATATCAGTACATCACTCCCACTATCTTTATCTTTCCTCGTCTGTCTCTGTGTCTGTTCCTAAACAATGGAGACAAATGGTCACTCATCTAGTTGGATGAACTCCAGCACAAACATTTATTCAATCTTTTCATTAATTGTTTCCTCTGACCGGGTCTCTCCCATCTCTCCCTCTCTTGACAAATATAGTATCACACCATCAAGCTGAGTAACACAAGGGAGATGAGATCTTTTGACTGAAAACAGCTTTGTTTGGTTCCACAAGAGCAAAAATAACATCTCTCAGCATTATCATCCGCACGGTTCTGCATCTGTACTGATATCTGCTGGCATTTGGTAATACACCGACGAGACAGACTTCCTGCAAATGACGAGGTTCTGTGTTAACAACAGTATTTATTTTCAGGTTTTTGGCACACAGTGCACATGCTGCGAGAAGCAAATGCGTACAGAAGAGGATTCAGGCAGCTATTCACAAATGTCAGCGCTCCAACAATGTTCCAGCTGTCGATACAAAAGCTCAACAGACCCTCGTTTTTGACAGAAATAGCTGCCACACCCAACAAATTTATGATATGATGTGGCATCCATAGGGCGAAAAGGGTCACGATGATACTGGTTACCAGTCTGGTCGTCTTTGGGTGGTTGAAAAAAGCTGTCTGGTTCACCCTTCTGTGGAGGCAGATGTATGCAAATGCCACTACAGAAAATGAAACTAATCCCACCAGGGACTCTGACAGCAGCACAGCCACCCACTGGGCATGGGAAGAGTACTTAGCTTGGCAGAGTGTCATGTGCTTCTCTTCAATTGGCTGTCGAACCAGTAACGCAGGGATGGAGAGGATCATCCCAACCAGCCAGAGCAGAACCAGCAGCCTCTTGTTTCCTACATCATGTAAACTCTTATGTAGGTAGACCACCTGCAGGTACCGCTGGACGCTCAGCACCGTCACAGTCAGCAGGCTGCTGTAAAGGCAGCAGTACACGAGGTACGCTAGAAGCTTACAGGCCACCAGTCCGAAGATCCAGTTGTAGAGGAAAGAATAAATCCACAGGGGCAGGGGCAGCAGGCAGACCATGTCTGATATAGCCAGATTCAGCATCAAATTTTGGCTCAGACTAGACAAGTGCTGCCAGTTTGGTTTGAGGATGATCACAGCAATGTTTCCAGGAACTCCCACCAGGAAGCAGAAAGACAGCACCACCACAGGAGCCAGAGTGCTGGAGTCCCAGGAGACGAGAGGTGACGGTCCAGGAGAGGAGGAGTTGTTAGATGTGACCTCAGTGGAGTTGAGTTGTTCCATACTGCTGGCAGAAAATGTTAATGTTTTGCACCAAGCAGGTGATGATAGTAAATGTGAAGGCACTCAGAGGAACACGATGTTCCCCTTTAACAGCGTCAAAGAGGAAGGAATAAGAAATAGTAACCAGGGGTTAAATTGGGTTTCGTAAGGAGTGGGAGCCCTTTGTTTTACATTTTACTGTAAATAGTCAACTTCTTTCAAAGCATCTGGCCATCAGTTCACATATTAGCTATTAATTTTCCTTTAGCTTCCAAATAGCATTGTGTGTGTGTGTGTGTGTGTGTGTGTGTGTGTGTGTGTGTGTGTGTGTCTATGTGTATGTGTGAGAGAGAGAAAGAGAGTTATCTTTTCAACATATCATTTATAATACAATATAATATTTGTTATCTTCAAAAATTTGTCAAGACGTGGGTCATGACCACATCATGACTAGAGTTCAGCAGAACATGTAGTCTGCAGATAGATAGGAAAGACAGCAGAGTCTTGCTATTGAGTCCTATTTGGAAGCTAAAGAATGCTACTAGAGAAACTTATGTCTAGTTCACCAAGGCAACACAGCTTAGTATATACACATAAAATGTTAGCTAACTCAGACAGTTTCTTTTGAAAACTACTTAGCAAAACTATTTGACTATTTGAATATCAAATGGTGCTGTTTGCACTATTTTCTGTCCGTCGAAACCTATAAAGCTCCTTGTTAACATTGGTTTGGTTGTAGAAATCACCTCATATATCTCGCTTTGGAGTCGAGAGAATTACTCATTGAGGCCAATATGCTATTATGTTTAGTGGGACATTTTAAAAAATAGAAGTTTGATATGATGTTGAAGGACACAGATCAGCTCCGGTGGGCTCTAGTTTAACCCCTGTTGGTAACACCATTTTTCATGCTTTTCAACGCTCTAGATTGCATCCTGCAATGTGAGAAGAGTTATGGTGTATTCTTTTGTCCTAATGGTATACCAGTATTTATGTAGGTACTGAGGAACAAGCTGTAAAATTATGGAAAAATGAGGTAACAATTTGGAATCTTACAAAGAATTTATACTGTAGAAGTATAACCACAGGGTAGCCTATGCATGCAACTAAGAGATAATTTTTACTGTAGATATTATTTAACTACTGGGTACCTGTTATTAGGGGGTAATGTAAATATAGTAGTGTGATGTTGTTGCGCTATATAGGACATTGTACATTTTGGAGGAATTTTGTATTGATCAAACCCAAACACAGACTTTTATTTTGAAGGATGTGGGTTAGCATTTACAGTATCACGTTTCCTAGATTCTTTAAGTGCTGCTGATATGTCTGTATCTGTATGTTCATTTACAATTGGACTTGATTGATTTGAAATTTTTTGCACTTGCTTCATTTCTGGTGACTTTACTTCCGCTTTGTTTGGGGCCTTTCCTTGGGGAGGGTGTTCAGTCACTGCCATTTGTACTATCGTTTTAGTTGTGGCCAAAATGTGATGAAACCCTGTGAATGTCACATTTCTTCACAGTTTCTGTCGCTGTGGTATGGCAGAGAAATTGCACAGAGAAATTCCGTGAAGTGAGTCCTTTCTCTCCACTCAACCAGAGCAGTCAGACTCAGTAGGCTACTGAAAGAAGACAACAGAGGATATGAAGAGGGCAAACAGGCCTTTGCCGGTTAAAAATAAGTTCAGATGTGATTCCGAAGAATATTTTCACCATATGTGAAAGGAGGCTGCAGTGCACAGAACTGAAAAAAGCCTAAGCTTGCACCTTGAGGAGCTGCGGTGTTGGTCCAACATAACTGTCAGGGAGAAGACTTTAAACATTTTAACGACTTCAAAATTGTGACATGGCTATAAATGAGCATCCAGTGATGAAGTTTGATGTTGAGTGAATGACAGCTGAGACAGTCTTCAGAGGCTGACAGTATCCATGACAACACACTGTCCCCTGGACCTTTGTTCTGAAGTAAAGGTAGAGATGTGCCCCATAGTTATTTTAAGTACCTCAACATTATAAAGGAACAGTAGTTTTATGAAAGTGGCTATGGCTTTGTATGTTTTCTGTACTGCTGAACATGGCGTATCGCTGGGAGCGGGTGGTGATGATTGTCGCCGGACAAAACCTTCTGCCGTCGTTGCGTTTACAAGAAAAGAGGTTATAGTGCGTCCTCTGAGCAACACTATGTCTTCAGGGCAGATTGGAGGCTACACTACTGAGTCGTTATCGGAAAGTGATGAGACGGGCCGGGGCTAGCTTGTTAGTTTGCTAACTTCAGCGGGAGAAAATACTTGATAGAGACAAGAGTTAACATCAGCGTGTCCCTGGAGACAGCTCTCGGCGAGTAAAGGAATTAAGTGTGATGCTGAACTTGCGATGTGTCCTCTAGACTCCTGTAAGTAAACAGCTGATGTTCTAATACAGTGTGAGCGGTACACGATTTATTCAAACCAAATCCTGCAATATTCTTGCAAATGCACAAACATCACCTGTCAGTATGACATCAGTAGTTAGTGGGCCTTTGATTGGTGTGTGTGTGTGTCCCTGTAGGTGCATGTGTGTGTTGGTGTTAAAACAGATAATCAAGGAAAAAGGAGGCATCCTGCACTGAATGAACTCTTGTTGCACTGAGCAGAGACATACTTGTCAAAATAAACCAACATGGGTTAATGCACAGGTTCTTCAGATCTGAGAGGTGTAGAGTTGTGTGCATGTGTATCTCTGTGTGTGTGTTTGTGTGTGTGTGTCTGGACAAACTTCAAACGATCACCTGACGTAAATCTAAACTTACATTTTTAACCGCAAAAGCAGCGCATAAACACGCACTCAAAAGCAACATTTTGTCAGCATTTCTCTACACTTGAAAGCGTCAGTGTTCCCCGCGTATTCCCTGCCTAATAAAAATATTTGCGGAATCCAGAGAAAAATACTGCAGAATTCATGTCCACATGGCTCCACTTTTGACTTTTGAGTGCAATGTCATCACATGATAAAAAACCTCATTCATGCTTTCATCCTCCTGGCCGACTCCCACCCACGTTCTGCCTGTCTGGCGGTCACTTTTTTCTGCATCAGAGTGGGATCTAGGTTTCCAGTAGGATCTTGCTCCGCAGCTTCTATTTGCGTTCCACTTTTTTTTGAGCCCAGGAAATGATGGATCCCAGTCTGCTGGAAGCCGTTTGGATAGAGGGGATTTTTTATTAATGAGAAGGAGAACATTGACTGGAAGTTGTTGAAGTGTTTTTGGATGTTTTGCAGGTAGGAACATTTTTGAATTTGTATTCTTTGCGTCTCTTTTTCAAGCGGCATTTTTGTATCAATTAGGCACGAAGTACAAAAAATTAAATCTCACATCACTAGCTTTCCTCTTGATACTTACAAAAGCTATGTTTTTTTGTGTGTATCTCCTATTTTCACATAATATGTCCTAATTATCCTGCGCTACAGACTTGTCTAAGTTCTTTTCTAAGATGTTTATATAGTCTAATAGAATAATATTATACATAGATAATATTATACACGCTTCAACTGTTTGTGCAACTAAATGACAGTTAACTTAGACTGTTGCATCTGCTAATCATAGCATTGCCTCTGTTTTGATCCTATTAATTCAACTGCAGACGCCTCGTGTCAATATAAAACAAAAATATCACAGACATCACTCACTTTTCTGCCAAGAGACTTATTTAGAATTTGAGCATGTGCGCCCTCTGCTGCCAAAATAATATGGAAACTCAACGTGAATGCTACTTGAGAGAGAAGTGTGGAGGCTCTCTCTCTCAAACTTGACACTCTATACCATTTCACTTTCTCTTCACCATTTCAATCTTTTCCATCTCTAGAAGGATCCATGAGGTCCGGAAGGAGGTCAATTCTCTCCAACACCTAAGTATTTCTGTCTTTGTCTCTTTCTTTTTAGTGGAATGGGCCTCAAACACATGTGTCTGCTGCTCTGTGCAGCTTCCCTGACAGTTTCTGGAGGTTTTGGTAAAGATGGGAACAGCGAGGCGTACGTGTGGACCAGGCAGAGCGTCCCGGTGCTGCTGGACACACACACGCAGCTTTTAAACACCCCTTTGTTCAGAGGGCAGGAGGAGGATGAGGAGAAAGGAAGGGCAAAGACACTCTGTGGGATAGAGTGTCAGGGCGGCCTAACACCTATCGACCAGACTGAGCAAGAGAGGCTTCTGGGATATGAGACGATGTATGAGAACGGCACGCGCACACACACAAATATCAGTTTGCAGGGTTTTAATAAGACGTCTGCAAGAACACCAGCCCATTCACAAACAAGTACCCGGAGGAAACGACAGATTTACGGAGCAGATGGACGCTTTGTGATCTCTGATACGCATTTTATCACCAACTACCCGTTCTCGACTGCAGTTCGCCTCTCCACAGGCTGCTCCGGAGTCCTGGTGTCTCCGAAACATGTGCTGACGGCAGCACACTGCATCCACGATGGGAGTGACTACCTAGAGAGTGCCAGCAGGCTTAAAGTAGGAGTGCTGCAGCTCAAAACCAAAAAAAGAAGAGGAGGAAGGAGGAGAGGAGGGCGGCGGAGGGGTGGGAGGAGAGGAGAGGTGGAGACAGGTGAGGGGAAAGAAGAGCAGATAATGGAGGAAGGTGAGGAGCAGAATAGTATAGATGGAGATGTAGTGAGAGGAAGAAATGGAGGCAAAGGTAGGAGACCCAGAGGAAGAAGAGAGAAAAATCATGTGTTGGCTGATGATGGAAATATAGATGAGTTTGAAAGAGGAAGGAAACGAAAGCGTCTCAGCCGTGTTCGGCGCAGTGTTGAACCCAGAAGGCAGCCGGTCTTCCGTTGGACGCGGGTTAAACAAACCCGAATCCCTCAAGGATGGATCCAAGCCAAGAGCTCCACCAACTCAGTTTCGTCTGACTACAATTACGCCCTTCTGGAGCTGAAACGACAAATCAAACAAAAGTACATGAGGCTCGGAGTGGCTCCCTCTGATGCTTCCCTGGCACGGATCCACTTCTCAGGCTATGATGCTGACAAAAGCCTGCTGGACGGGCGTGGAGACGAGAAGGTGGTTTATCGTTTTTGCTCTGTGGCAAAGGAGTCTGACGATTTGTTGTACCAGCACTGTGACGCGCAGTCCGGCGCGACAGGTGCAGGTGTTTACATTCGTCTGAGACAGGAAGCGGGAGATGTAGACAGGAAAGGGAAGTGGCAGAGGAGGGTAATCGGGGTTTTCTCAGGCCATCAGTTGGTGGAGGCGGACGGAGGTGAGCTGAGGGACTTTAATGTTGCTGTGAGGATCACTCCTCCCAAGTATGCCCAGATCTGTCACTGGATCCACGGAGATCCAAGTTTTTGTGAAGAGGTCTGAACTTACAGAGCAATGGATCTCCAAGAGAATAAATCCGTTGTCACTTTCTACTAGACTCAAAGATCAGGGCTGGTGTGTATAAAACATCAAAGAACTGGTCTTAAGATGGTCAAAGCTCTGACTTCTGAGTCAGAACGTTTTTGGTAAAAAAGTAGGACTTAGATGCTTTGCTTAAATGCTGACTGCAGTGATTCCTAATTGTTGTAAAACAAGGACTACAATCATGTCCTCCCTCCCAAAATGCCCTCAAGCACTGAAACAGCCAATAGAGAGGCCCCCATGCATATCTTGTCACATCATTCACTGTAACCAACATTATATGTTTCAGTATATTGCAACATACAAGAAGAAAGCACATAAAAGATTTTTTTGTGCAGTTATAGTTACGATATCGATATGCAATATATGGGATATTTATCATACAAATCTTAAATGAGCCCAAAGTAGTCATAGTAGGCGTTGACCTAAAAATGAACTATTGCTTAAAAGAGAGCAGTAAAATGAAAGCAAAATGACCTTTTGGTCTTCTTAAAAAATCTGATGCCTTTAAACCAAAATTTCACTCTGAGCAGCTTTATACATACCAGCCCAGGAGTGCCGACCTGATGTGAAACCAGCTCACCTCTTCAGTGTCAGGCCGTATCAGCAAACCTGTAATCCATGACTGTTGCAAATGTCCCTGATTCTGGATCTGCAACCTGTTCAGTCATTTATCAGTTCATTTAGAGACTGTCGAAATCACATGCTTATGAATGACTCAAAAATGGCTAAAAACATGCAAAGTGTCTAAATTTGAGTTGGTTTTTTGACAGAATTTCATTGTTACCTTTTCTAAAGACCACAATTGTTTGTCTGTCTTTGAAACACTTAATTTATATCACTGTAATTAACTGAAACTGTAATTATGTAAAGGGAAAGACAAAATATTATTATCTTCTCACATGTTGAACAGTGTAAACTTCTTGCTTGTTCTTGTTTGTTTTTGCAGTACTGGTGATAGCCTGTTGGTCCTTATTCACTACACTTCAAGAAAAATCTGAGTGTACACACACCACATACACACACATACAGTGTATATATATATATATATATATATGTGTGTGTGTGTGTGTGTGTGTCATATTGTGTTGTATTGTAATTCTGCCTGTTATTGACCTGGCCACACATTTTCTTTTAACGCAAATAATTCATGTTGACAAAACAAGCTGACGAAAGCAGACCAGAGATAAGTGATGAGCCGTGAGGATTGTTTGGATCAGTGTATTTGTCTTTTATTGCATCTCATTTGGACTCACATGCAGGTGGGGGTGAGGGAGGGAGGGCGATGCCATCGATAATAACCCAAAAAAAGAAAAAAAAAGAAAGAAAAAAAAAACATCACAGCCTTCATATGAATACTTAGCAAACATTATTTATCCACATTCTTTTTGTTTTTATGTATCATAGTCATCTTTATTTTTCTTTCAACACTTTGTTAATGCCACAATGGATTAAGATACAGTCACTTTTGGAAATAAACAACACACAGAACATCCAGCGTATACTTGAGTACTTTACGGTGAGAGTCCCCAAGACTTCCAGTGACAGTACATGAACAAATGTACTGACCGCTGCTGCGTCACAAATGACCCAAAGAGTACTGAGGCCACATTCCAATCACGTACACAGATGCTTCCTTGTCTCTTTGATTTCCACTTTAACATGACGTCATTTCGTGTGGAGACTGAGACAAAGAAAGGAGCTCTTAGAGAATATTATGCAGATTGCATCTCAAATTGACCTGTGTTGCATGCTACAATGCAGTATCACTCCACACCAGCAGAGGGCGCAACAGTTAACACTCAGAGCAAAGTTTCCATTCAATACTGCCTCTGATTACAGATGTATGTACAAAGGAGGGACGTTTTTGAGTCTACTTGCTTCTTTTTCAACGATATAATTTGATGTAACTAAAAATATATGATACACTTTTATTCTCTCAAAATAAAGATTAAAGAAAATATGTATAATCTATCATTTAAAATAGTCTAAAATGCATATGTCAATTTGAACACATTTCACAAATTTTTGCATGTTCATACAATCCCTACAAAAAGATAAAGTAAAAATGAAACTGAACACTACGTGATGTGTTCGATGATAAGTCCCGATTTGCAGTGCAAGTGGTTTTCAGGTACATTTTGATTAAGAATCGATCTCCAAAAACTTGAAGTAGACAGGTGGGAGGATGGATGGCCAAGCAGATATAGGAACAACCAAGTCTTTAATGACATAAACATAGCTCAGTATTAGTTGGGACGACAGGGGTAAAGGAGTTGGAGTGGGGGTTGGCCAGTGAAGTTACACACACCGAACACAGTCCACATTTAACAACACAGTCCTCGTCGGGGAGATGCGCAAAGAAACCAACATATATCCACCATTCCAAGTCAGCTGATACGCAGAAATCCAGAGTGAATCTAAATACACATTTATCTTTTTTTTTTTTCATTTTTCAGAAGTATATTAAGTAAAGGTTAACACTGAATTACACCCACACCCACACACACATAAACGGAATTTTGTTTTCTGTATCTAGGGTTCACATTCACAGTTGTGCTACAACATTAGATAAGGGGGGGCAGGGTTTTTTTTTTTTTAGGGCGGTCGTGGCTGGTAGGAGGTCAGAGGGCAAAGATCATAGATGTGATGGCTGGTTGGCTGAGGGGCTGGGGCATGACTGAGGAGAGGCAGTGGGAAAGTGCAGACATCCACATCCACGGAGCTCCAGACACAATGACAAACCTACAGAGAGGGACACAGAGAGATAAGGGATGGAGACTTGATTAAAGCAAGTGCTCTCAAGAGAAATAGGTCAGGTCTAATAAAGTTGGGGTCCCAATGGGAACACCAGCTACCAGCCCCACCCAACACACTAAATATTACTTAGATTACTCAAAAAGTAAAAAAAGAAGAAGAAAAGAAGTATCCTCAACTTCCACCCTACACCTGTTGGCCCACTACAGACAGACACAAAGATTCAGATACACTAAAACAAAAACCATGCTCAGACTCTTGTCAGACTTTATTGTAGTCAAAAATCTACAAGGAGCTACATTCCAAAATGGTCAGATATCTTAATGCAAATAACATTTCTGAAGTGGTGTGTCAGTCTAGCTGCTCACAAAATCAGTTTTCAAAACTGTCCTTAACATCAACAACTCTAATGCAGTGGTTCCCAGGCTTTTTGGTTTGTGATTCTTTAAAGGGGCAGCAATTCATTGTTGCACTTCCATGAAGCACGGGGACAGGAATGGTGAGAACTAAAGCAGTAGATGGTGAGATACATTTCCATAATAAAACAAATAGTATGGCAAATCTCCACGTCTTTCAAATTCAACACCTACAGTTGGTAACACAGACCTCCTGTTAATAATTTGTAGTCTCCAAGCCCAAGCTGAGATATCACTCATGACATCACTATGAAATCATCAGAGGTTATTATGTCAGGCTCCAGATGAACAGATAACCCTCACTACAGCACACGTACCTTGGGGGTTTATGGGTCAGTCAGTCTACATGAAGTCCTTAATATTGAGGTCATCCAGAGCGTTCCTGGGTGGGGGAGGCTTTCTGGGACTCTGGGCCATTCCAGGAGACATCTGCAGACACATCTACTTTTAGCACTTCAACTACTTTTGTTAGAGCAGATGTGACCTTCAGATATGAATGTGTCATAACTTTGTGAGTATAATCCATTTGAAAATGAGTATGTTACCGGTGCTCCGGGGGTTGCTCCGGTTGCAGGGAACCCTGGCCTCACCATGGGCATCATGGGAGCTCCAACACCTGGTGCTCCGGGCTTACACAGACAGACAGACAAGAAGAAAAAGAGACAGTAAGACACAATGTTGGCTTTCTGATGGGTGTGAGGGCCACCTAAAGGGAGTCATTGTCCATCAATGTCCAGTAATGTCCAGACTGGTTTAGGGACATTACTGGAGTGGACTGGTGGTCTTACCATGCCGAAGCTGGGGTGAGTCCCCATAAAAGGAGGGACACCCATGGGTACGGTCTAAAGGTGTGGAGGGGAGGGGAGGGAGAGGAGGAGTTGGGATGTTACTACACTACATACGAGACAGACACACACTGCAAGACAATGTACACACATAGGAAAAGAAACGGTACACAATGCTAGAATGTTTTCTGGCAACATACAAAAGTAATGGTGAAAACACATAGACTGGCACACACCGAATGAAGACAGACATGGCACAACAAAAACCCTAACTTAACCTATGAGTTTGTATAATTTATTTACACATGCACAAGGAGTTTGAGAGTAGAGGGGAAGCTTGCTGAAGTAAGTCCTCAGATGTGTCAGATCTATTGTTGCCAAAAAGACAACTGAAATATCCATAAGAAGCAAATGTGTTGATGGAGGAGTGAGCTCAGCTATGAGGGGGAAAACCAGGTGTCTTGCCTGGACGCTATCAGGCTTTAAAGAAAATACAAACTTAGGAGAAGAAGAAGCTGTTCCCAAGCAACAGCTTCTGAATTTGGCACTCAATCATTTGCCACTTCATCACTCTCCAGTAGATATTCCATGAATATAAAACATGTTTTGAACCAGCCTTCATGTTAAAACTGCCTAAACTTCTGCCCTTGCTTTTGACAATTTTCTATATATTTACTCACACTGCACATGCTCTGTTAGAGGTCCTATGACATGTGTCATTTAAATAAATTCCACCAGTAAGTTATAGTTCGATTGAGGTTTGTTATAAGTCTTGTTTCCTTGCTTCACTGCAACACGTTCCTAGCTCTGTGTTTGGACCTGGAACCTGGAGAGCCAGATGAAGGCAATGCTTGTGATTGCTGCTACAGGTATGCCCTGTCTGTCGCTGCCATGCAGCTCCACTCCATGCTATAAGACACAGACAACATTTACCATGGGAGCACCCCAACTGGGGGGAGCTACCTGAGGGGCCGCTGCGGTTCCCATTGTGAGATCTGAGACAAAGAAAGAGAGAGAGAGAGAGAGGAAAAAAGAGACTGCAAAATCACTGTTTTCACTTAGTGACATTGTTACAAAGTTGCAAATTACAAGTTGAATTAAAGCAGTAGGTCAACATTTTGGGAAAATGGATTACTCGCTTTAATTCTGAGAGTTAGAGGAGATGATCCATACCAGTCACATCTGTTAGTTAAGTATGGAGCTCGAGCTCGATTAGTTTACTGTAGCAGAAAGACTGGAAGCAGAGGGAAATAGCTAGCCCGACTTTCTCCAAATTATTTGCACAGTAACCCCTCCAAACCTCACTGATGAACACGTTGTATCTCTGTTTAATTCATTCTAAAAAAGTTATGTAAAAACTACAATTCAATTGTATCTATTTCCAGACGAACAACAATATGTCCGTATTAGCACTTCTGTGCAGTGTCTCTGGCTGTGCGATGAAAAGACTTTGGGAAGTCACTTTGCCTGGCTGCCAAAAAATATTCTACAGCACATAAGTCCTCATAAAACACCAAATGTTTTGTACTTGAGCTACATGCTAACATGAGCAGGCTAACATGTCCACAATGCTGATGCTTAGTAGGTATAATGTTTAACATGTTTACCATCTTAATTAGCACTAAATACAAAGCACAGCTGAGGTTGATGACAATGCCACTACTTAAACCAAAGTAATGGACAAATAAAAATTTTGACCTGATGATGGTGCGAAATGAAAAGTAAATGGATCACCAAAGTTATTACAGTTCATATAATGAGGGAAACATGAATCTATGTACCAACATTTCATGGCTATATCCAGGCAATAGCTGCTGACACATTTCAGACTGGATCAAAGTGGCAGAGTGACCGACCACCATTCATCGAGCCATATGAGAAACAAACATGTTAATTTCTTATCTTTAGAAGTGATTGTAGGAGCATTTTAGAACTTCAGAGAAAGCCAGGCTAGCTGTTTCCCCATATTTCCTGTCTGTATGCTATGCTAAGCTAAGCGCCACCCTGCTCTAAATCTATATTTAATGCCCACACATGAGAGAAGTTTTGATCTTCTCATCTTACTCCTTCCAAGAAAGCGAATGTCCCAAAATGCTGAACTATTCCCTTCAATCAGTATCTATGATATTGTCTCAGTTAATCTAAATGACTACTTACTACTTGCCATGTTAGCCATAGAGGTGTCAACATCACCCGCCTGAGGGGTCACAGTGGGCTTCATTACATCCCCTAGTCCATCAAATACTACAGGAAGAAGGGGTTGGGGGGTGGGGTGGGGTGGGGGCAAGGAAGGAGATGAGGGGAGACGGAGGGAGATATTAGCATTCTTCAGTGCAAGCTATCCTCACACTCAGTAGTAGACCTCCTTACTACTGGGGATTACCATGACAACCAATAGGTGTCTCCATGACAACAGAGAGAAGAGAGGAGCACTGGAATGTGAAATACTAGAGAGTAAGTTAATGTCATAAAAAAGATGTGAAATACGCTAAAATTGCCAATTTTAGCGTATTTATATCCTGAAATGTTTTGTCATTTTAGGACAGAATCTGTTTATATTATAGTCATATCTGCTGCAGGAGACATCTGTCAGGTCAGTTGCTCACTACTATTGCAAGTCTGAAAATATGTCTAATCTAAGTGTAATTATGTGGGATAAATATAAATCTGAATGTATTACCACATGTGACAAACTACATCTACCATCATAACATCATACACAGTGTCAAGAATACTGTATATTTTCAGTGTTTATCTTGAGGTTTTTACTGTATGTGTGTGAGTGCAGCAGGAACTATAATGAGGGCAAAAGCACTGCAGCTAAAATGAAGCCAGGTTAAATGCTACAGAAGCACTAAATAATACTGCTACTTCACACACACTTTGCAACCATCATGCATCTGTTGGTGGAAGGGACAGTGCAGCTGAGCTTTCCTTTCACCACTGCAATGCAGCAGTGCACTGTGGGAAATTAGCGTGTTAAAGAGCAAGGAAACTCACCCAATCAAATGGCAGGAAGCAAGCAATGAGCCAGCCCAAGAGCCAGATGGAGAGAGAGAGCAAGGAGGAGAGAAAGAGAGCAAAATAAAAAGGAGAGATGCCAGAGAGAGAGAGAGAGAGAGAAAATGCAATGAGGTTTTAAAGGAGGGAGTGACAGTGAAACCATGAGAGGTTATTGCGCAAATGACAGAGAGAGGGGGGAAAGAAAGAGTTAAGCCTTAAAGCAGTAGTATTGCAGACCATCAGTTACATAACATGCAGACCAATGGCACAGGACAGGAGATGACCAGGAACCAGGTGAGCAGGGCCCATGTTACCATGGTTACAGTTAGCATAGATAACAGTTGCACGCTCATGTAATGTGGGGAAGACTGGGGGAATTTCCCCAAAGACTGATAACAGTGGGACTATGCAAAACAGGCAATGCAATGATAATGCTAACATGACCATATATGGTCATAGTGCAAATCATTAGGGCTCAAAAGTGACTTTACTTTGACACTGATCCAACAAGAAGTCAAGCAAAAAAAATCACACTCAAGTTTACAAAATAAAAAATATGAAATCTAATTTAATGTGTAAGGATGAGTGTATAAATCAAATAAAATGTAGAACAGCAAACTATTTCATTAACCATTACCAAAGTTAATAGAAACAGTGGCCACGCAACAGCCATCTTGTTAACAATTAAATGAAAGATGTCATTAAATTGGCTTTAACTAACAATATACCCCATTAGAAAAGAAGGACAATAAGGCGGCATGTTTCAGTGAAATGGAAATATGCAACATGTTAGTATGCTCTCGACCGTACGCATATGCATGCAGGCTGGCACTTCACATTTAAGGGTTTTTACCTGACATGAGCTCAGCACCGGGGGCAGCAGGAGCAGCAGCTGCAGCAGCTGAGGCATCTCCTCCTGTGGACTCTGGCAGGTTAACGCAACACATACCAAACCAAACCATGCCAGGTCAAAGTAGGTTGAGCCATTTCCATTGCAGCATAGGGGCAAAGAAGGGGTAATAATCAGCCTTCAGCGTCACACTGGTAATGCCAAACCAAAGTGTTGAGAATTAGAGAGGAAGGCTGAAGAGATAAATATAGAATCACATTCATTTTTAACAAAACTGGTAAACATTGCTTTTGGAATTTACACACACACACATAAACACATACACACGTCTTATCATAATGTCATACTCTTTCAGCAGTCACAGAAAAGCATCCCCATGCATTTTCAAAACACACGTGTTCATACCAGTTCATTTTCAGTGGACACATGTCTAACGACTCTAACCTTGAATAAACACTTTAAGGCAAGATATAAAGAACTAAAAAACAAAGTAAACACAAAACTCCTGAGCCAAAGTCATTACTTGTGGCTCATAAATAATTTGACTATTAAACATGACCAAGCTTCAGGTATCTGCTTGTAATACTTCCATGATCTACCCACAAAGAAGGCAATCTATGATTTCTAATTGGGAACACAATATGATGGAGCTAATATATAGGAAAAGTACGATATGCAGCAAAAAACTCTGCCGTTGTGACTGTAGAGGAAAATCCTGACAGTACTGATATCAATATCAATATCAATAGTTTCATTTTTTGTCCTCCTCTTCCTTGGTGATGTGTTCATGAACAGGGGAGACAGAGGGAGAGCAGGCAGTCATGTGAGTCACCCACCGCCAAACAGGCTCATGAAGGCTCCTGTGTCACTTTTGGATGGGGTTGTGGCGGAGAGGGTGGGGGCAGGGGAGATGAATACATCCGCTGGGGAGGGCAAGGTGGAGATGGTGTTTAGAGCCCCAGCACACTCACACGAATACACACAAATACACACGATCTATTGACTGTGATTCATTATAATGCACATTTATCAACTGCAAATGCAGTGCACGCAGTACATGCTGGAATGGCAGAGGGGGTAATAGTGATTTAGTAAACGTTTCAGACAGCTCAATAGCTTTTAGCTGACCCATGAGGGAGCAATCTCATTTCCTTTTTTTTCCTTCCCTGATCAAAGCCAAGGACAAAGCTGAAAAAAACAGACACGGCAAGACAGGATATGAGAGTTAGGAGCACACGTGAGATGGCAGACTGGGTGCAGTAGGGTATACCTGCTGTAAACAAGTCAACACTGGGAGCGGGGTCTGCTTTGGTGAAGCTTTTGTCTGGCATGGAATCAAAGAGATCTACAAACACATGCGCACCCAGAGACAGGAATATTAAAACTCTCAAACAGTTTAAAATGGTGATGATGCTCACACACAGCAGCCACGCTGAAGTGAAAGAGGCCTTCAATATGTGCACATTAGCCTGATGAAATCAATAAAGAAGAACAAAAGAGGGGTGATGAGAGAAGAGCGGAGAGGATGGCAAGCAGACTAGAGAGCCAGGAAGATGCCAGTCAATATGACAAGACAGCGAGATTAGTATTGAAACACACAAATCTCTAACATTTACCGCTGAAAAGGTCAGTCGTTGGGTTGGCGGCGCTGGGGGCTATGGGAGCTGAAATGGTTGCAATGGTGGTGATGGTGCTGGATGTGGAGGTGAAGAGCGGTGAAGGGGAAGGGGAGGGGGAGGGCTGGGGCACCACAGAGCTAAAACAGGCATCCAGTGAACTACCGGGGTTATTATTCTCCAGTGTCATCAGGCCGAAGAGGTCTACACCTGAAGACGCTGCGCTGATGTTACCATCTGAGGGAGCGAAGGGATCTTTCGAGAAGAGGTGGGGTGGAGAGGGTGAGGTGGAGATGTAACACATGGAGAGGAAGATGGAATGTTAGACAATTAGTTTAATACAAAACAGGGCAGACACACAGTGTGTTCAATGTGGTGGTGATGAAAATACTGCTAAAATCATGAAAGCTGAGGAGAGAGAAATGGAAAAGCACATGGGAGGAGTGATGGGAGGTGAAAATGTGCAGAGCTCCAACACACTCCTGCTGCCAGTTGAAACAGTTACAGCTAAAAACAGCATTTAGATGAAAAAGAGTGACAAAGAACTGAAGCGAGTCCTTCGCTGTATATAATCCTAAGGAACAAACCGCAGCTTAACTACAACTAAAACCAACAATTGCCACAGGCAACCTTCTCCATGACAGACAAAGCACAAATCTTCTGAAGCCAAAAGATAAGAAACAAGTACGATCATTGTCCTCAGTCACCATGGCAACAACAATAGCACTGTCCAGACACCAGCAGTAATGAATAGTGAATCTGTACGCCTACTGTCCCTACACAAAGCCCTGAGATGAAACCTGATTAAAACTTGAGACCAACAATAAAAGCAAACACACACACACACACACACACACACACACACACACACACACACACACACACACACACACACACACACACACACACACACACACACACACTCACTCACACAAACATTCTCTCACACACACACACACACACACACACACAAGCATTCTCACTTACACAAACTGTTCGTTCATGGTCATGACACTCAAACCAGTGGTGGAGCATAAGTATAAAGTAGCCTAAAAACAAAGCTTTCTGTTTTTGCACAGCACTTCTGCTGCAGCTAGCTAACTAGGTTATAATCTAACGTTAGGTCAAGGAGCTGAAACCTCCATTTCCAGTTGGATTTTTAGATTTTTTGAGTCTTAGATGTGCACTTGATGGCTACATACAAGGTATCATGCTAAAAGATTGAGGCTAAAGCTGCATATCTCAGGCAAAAACCATCCTCACCAGTTCATGATCCATGTAGATTACGTGGAAATAGTGTAATTACAATTACACATGTACTTAGTTACTTTCCACCACTGACTCAAACACATACTCACTCATACACACAGACAGACTCAGTCACCCACCAGCTCCAGCGGTGGCGGCTGGGGCAGGCGTAGCGGCAGCCCCACCTTCAGCTGCTGCTGCAGAGGCCTCAGTGGCAGGGACAGGTGTTGCAAAGGCATCTGAGGTTCACACAAACCCCAGCAAAGAGAGACGCCCAGAGAGACAGAGACAGATAAAGAAATAAAGATGAAAACTGAACATCAGGAAAATAAAGGTAAGGTTGCAGGATTTAAGTAGACAACAGAAAGTAATCAGTGCTTGTTACATTCAGTATTGAACTCTAAGAAACAGTAGCATACAGCATTGATATGTGACATTAATGACTGACAGGTGAATAGACAAATGGGAATACAGACAGGAGGCATTACAGCAAGGATTAATCTACTGCACAATGAGCAGAATAAAACTGAAATCTACAAGTGTTACAGCTGCCATGTGTAGCTGTAGCCATGTGACAGGGTTTGATAGAATTGCTTTTCACTGAGGTCAAAGAAAAGCATGTCTGCCTATCAAACAAGACGCACGTGGAGAATGGGTGTTGCAGTATGTTTATGTGCAAGCCGAACATGAGTGCGTGGCTGTACATAATTACATTTTACAGAAATGCCCGTGATTGTGTTAAGTATTTTTAGAGGAATATTGTGTCTCTCTATATATACATACATATATGTGTTTGTGTGTGTGTGTGTGTGTGTGTGTGTGTGTGTGTGTGTGTAAGAGAGAAAATTACATAATGTGTTATTTGTTGTATATTATCATCCTGCTGGATCTACAGTATTTTGTATGGAGCCCCAATATTGTCAATATTAAATAAATAATTCATCATGAAATAAATAATCACATGAATAAATTGTATAAAACTTATAGACAACCCAACTTTATTTTGACAACCCCAAGGTTGTCATTATTAAATAAGTAAGTGATCGCATACATTAATTGTATAAAACTTATAAATAACCCAATAATTTGTGAAGAAATTATTAAACTCAGCTCTTTATTGTGAAATTTATCTTCTTACTTTAAGAGTTAAATTTTTACTGGAGTTCATTTAGTTTAACATTTAACTTATTCTATATTGACATTTTTCCAAATAACACTTTTATTATTTATTTATTCATTGGGAATTTTTATTCCTTTATTTCAGAGGGATAGTGAAGACAAACAGGAAACTTGGGGAAAGAGAGTAGGGGAATGACATGCAGCAAATGGTCTGGCTGGCCGGGAAATAATGTGTTGAGTTGCATATTTGAGTTTTTGAAATTATTTTACAATTCAATCATTTTCATTCATTCATGTATTTCTTTTACACAACTTATTCATATTATTTCATAATAACTTATTTGTTCATTTCATATTGAATACGTTGGGACTCCATAATTTTGAGGCAGCTGAAAATGATGGAGGTGTGCATCAATGCATTGGTAAGATTTCTTTTTGATGATGCAACTTTGCTTGCAAGATACAGACAATATCATTTATAAATCAGCAAAGTTCTGTCTACATACTGTTGGTGTTTGGACATGCATGTCTGTGTTATCATATTGTGTGATGGTTTTAGGGTTGAGCTTCCCAGAGTGATTCTTTCGTAGAGAATTTTCTGGAAGCTCACTGACCTCCCAACAGATCCATATTGGCGGCACCAGGGGAGGTGGCGGCTGCTGTGCTAGTGGGAGGAGCTAGAGAGACTCCAGGTTCTGCCGCTGCAGGAGTGGGCGTTGCTGCTGCAGGGGAGGGGGCGGGTTCTGCCGTGAGGGTGGGTTCAGAAAGCAAGGAATCGCCCATTTCTGCGAGTACCAACGGGGTGTTTGAAATCCCCAAAGTAAGTCACCAAAATAAACCCCCAAAAAGCAATAAAAAATAACCAGTTGAGTCACCGTTCAAAAAGACAGTGAACAAAAGCCAAAACCAAGGTCCAATTCAAATCAAACCCAATTAACATAATTTGGAATTGACCGACCAAAGCAAAATCCAAATTTTAACCAAATCAAAGTTGCAAAATTATCCAACACCATCCGGTCATAATCAGCAAATAAAAAACAACCAACCAAAATAGCCCCCATTGAAAACCAAAAACAGACAATGGAGTATGTGGAGGGAGGGAGGAGAAGGAAGGTAGAGAGAAACAAAGAGACTACTCAGCCTAAAGAAAACAGCTTGAGGAGACAAACAGGGAGGTAACCATGTGACACTGATACATTAAAGTTTATCTGAAAGCTCAGTTAGGAATAAGACATTGATGTTGTTTCCAGGTCACCTCAATTACAGATCAGAGTTTGTTGAAAATGAACATCAGTTACATTGAGGTAACCCAGAGGATGATTCAAGGCTTACACTAGTCTAGTCTAGAGGCTGGAGGTGAAGTGAAGAAAAGAGTAACACTCACCTGATCCAAGAAGGTCTGTGGAAGCAGACATGTGGACAGGGAAAATACATGTTTTATTCAACGTCATTCATATGTATTAGTTCAACAATCAATATAAATGTAAGAATTTCAAATGACAAACTCAGCTATCAAATTTCCTACAAACAAACCAATTAGAAAATAAAAAATGTATTGCGTTCACAGTGGATCAATGTACCTGAAATGCTGATAGTGAATGTGCATTCTTTCAGATGAACCACTTGCTGATTTGATTTGAAGGAGTTAGACTTACCTCCCCAAGATGTAGGGGCAGCTGATGGTGCTGAAGGACCCGAGGAGGACAGTGGATCCAGATCCAACAAGGAACTGCAGAATTGGGCAGAAACATAGTGAGAGAGAGAGAGAGAGAGAGAGAGAGAGAACGTTCACTTTTGCAGGATGTAATGCTTTTACTCTCTGTTGTTCTAAGCACCCAGTTTCAGCTTGATTCATCATTAGCTTCACAAGTATTTTGTATTGGACAAAGTATTTGACCTGATGATGGTGCAACTGGAAAAGTTAAGGGATTGCCAGTTGTTAGTATTAGTTATTAGTTAAGTTATTAGAATTTATCTTCTAGGGAATATCTTTCGCAAATTTCAGGGAAATCAGTCAAATACTTGTCAACATATTTCACTTATAACCAAAAAGATCAACCCTATGGCACAAGAGAAAAAGTCAGGGGATCACCAAAGTCAGTAAAATTCATCCTCTGGGGACCACGAATATGTGTATACATTTTCATGGCAATGCATTGAATAGTTGTTGAGATATTTCAGTCTAGATCAAAGTGGTGGTCTGACCAAATAAATGATCCAAATACATTATCTACTGCTACAAAATGAAAGGACCACAACCAAATATTTGATGCAATGATGTCAGGCACTCCAAATACTTGAGTTCACAGAAAGGCATGAGAGAAACAATCGCTTACTCTTCGGCAGGTTCAGGAGCAGCCGGGGCAGCAGCAGCACTCTCCCCGGGAGGAGGCTGCAGTGTGGGAACAGCGTTAGAAGATTTGGCTGGAGTCGATGTTGGAGACACATTGTTTGTCGGAGATCCCTGCAAGACAGAAAGGGAAGCCCTGTTTAAGTGGTGTGCCAGACTGGAACAACAACAAAAAAAAGACTATATCAAATGTGCATCTTACCTTTGTTGGAGACCTGAAAGAGTGAGAGAGGAGAAGGAATCGTAAGGACTTTTGCTTGAAAAGGAGCGATCTGTGTTGTAAAGACTGGGAACTATTTGATGGAACTATTTTCAGATGTCTAAACATCTAAACTCAAGAAGTCAGACATATATGAAAGACAGATTGTATCATATGTGATCATATGAAGAGTTGATATCCAAAGTGATATATTGCATGTACAATGCACACACAATATTAAAAAAAAAAGACAGAAATCATCTGAAGCAGCCAATTGTTACTGATACTCTGATATTTTCACTTTGTGCTACTAATCATTTTAACTTTGGAACAAAACCCTTCATATACTGATTCACATTGCATGTCAGGATGCGTTAATACACATGTGGTGACTTACTGTTTATCAACACATGTGTCTCTTTCAGAGTTCACACATGTGATCACACCAATACACACATTGCCACATGTGAACCTTGTTACAGTAGCTGTGGAGTATAATGTGCATAATGTTTCTATTCACATGACCTTCATACTGTGATTCACATGTGAATAATGTGTTAGTTTACCTGCGAGGGGGAAACGGCAGTAAATACATCCGCACAGTTTTCTAAAAAGTAAGTAAACTCCAAACAAAACATAAAGTATATGCTCACCCTTCACTGGTGATTCCAAATGAACATAAAGGGGGATAAAAGAGAGGAAGGGTTAACGGAAATGAGAGAAATATGGCACCTATATAGGCCTGTGTTCAACAACTCTCTTTCTCTCATGTCAGCCTCATTAACTTTTGTTGTTATGTGATCCTAATTCTTTAGTTCTGGCTTCATACTGGGTGTCGTACTGAGAGTAAGAAGTTCTTAAACTGAAATATAAAAAATGTTATTTAACACTTTCTTACCCCTTCTTTCCACCCTTTGTATCCTCAAGACCGTTCATGTGTGTTTCCAGCGACTCCAGGATACTGCTGGGAGCCTGACAAAAACAATCAAAAACTGGAGAAATCAATAATTTATCCTTTCCAAACGCCTCCCAAGTTGCATTCTTAGTCCACGTTTACGTTTCAATTTCCAGAGAAAAAAAAAGAAAAAGCGTTAAAGCGTTGAGATTGGCAGGGCTTTGGAAAATCTCACTGCAATACCCACATGCATGTAGAAACACACTCACACAAGTGAGATTTGTGTGTTTGTCAAATTAAATTAGGATCAACATGCTGACACTCCATCCTGCAAACAGGCACTCAGCCAGGGCGCCCTGTGTTTCTGTGGTTACCGGGTCCTCCAGAGGTTTAAAAGGACAGTCTTCGTCGTCTGAGTCTGCTAGATCCACCACTACCCCCGGGTGGAGACACTGGGTTGGGGAGATGGTGGTGGGTGAGACATGAGTGCTTCTGTGTCTTGCATGTGTGTGTGTATGTGAGAGAGAGAGAGAGAGAGGAGGGGTGGGTGGCATTCATGTGCATCATATTCATGGTCCCAGTCCTTCCACTGAACTAATAAAAAAGATATGGGAGCCATGAGATGTGTTTACTTACATAGTTGATGTCAGGAATGTCATTTTTGTCAACTCCAACTGTCTGTTGATTGAAAAACAGTTCAGAATCACACATTACCACACTGGTTCGTCATGATATGTCATTAATGTAATGTTAAGGGCTGTCCTACCTCAGCCAGCTTCATGAATTCCCCAATCTTTGTCACCCTGGTCAGGAACCTCTTGTAGATCTCCAGGGCCTCCTTACAGTCACTCTTCTTCATCTTGAAGTATTTCTCTATGTGTGGAAAACAAGAGGTTTGCAGGTTCAGATTCACTGTGATCTTTGAGTTGCCAAGCGAGAGGTACTCGTGGACTACTGACCTAATAGGTTGATGATGCCGTCATTGTAGGATGCGAAGAGTTTGACAAGGTCCTTGAAGAGAAGCAGAAATGCAGCATTGATGATCCCATTGTTCAGCTCCTTGGGATGGACCTGAGAGGATCACGGACAGAGACGAGAAGGCCTTTCAGACGTCTGTAAAAACTCAATTGAATTAAAATAAGAGTAGAAATTAAGCAAAGTCGGACTCACGTCGAACTCCAAGAGTGTGTCAATCTGAGTCTGCAGAACAGGCATGCCTTTCAACAGCTTCTCAGTGGTCATGGTCCTCATCACGCCCTCAGCACTGAGGGGAAACAACAGGACAGAAGATCAGATGCTCCACAGGGATAAGACAAGCCATATAGGAGGACATAGCACAAGATAAGGGACAATAAGTGAAAAACTGCCCTCGACCAAGGAGGTGAACTGGTGAATGACAAGGGCTCACTGATGAGCCAATAAAGCCTTTCAGCACAGACTATGATAACCATGGTCAACATACCCCTTCTTGACTCTGGTGAAGTCAAAAGCCATCTGACGGTAGGCGAAAGCTTTCTCATTCAGGTACCGTCCATACCGTCTGATGAATGTAGACATGTCGTAGCCTACACAGAATTCAGTTTATGTCAGAGAGTGCTCAACAAAAACATGCAGAGCTTTTTTTTAAATTATTATTTCAAATACCAATTGAAAAAATTATGTGAATCAGATTTTAAAAGAAAAAAACTAAAATCTGGGTGGATAGCATATTCATAAAATACCACCTTTAGTGCAAATACTACTTGAACCATTGATTGAAAAACTAGGATCTGTTTTGATTACATGTGCTTGTACTATAAACACCATCTCATTTGCATTTTTAGCTAATTATGTGATGCATATTCTAAGCATTTCCTTCGATCATGACAACCCTGGTTTCTAGAAGTTCATTCTGAGAGAGATGTATTGCTGACCAAGTTTCATTTTTTATGAAAATAATTTGCCCATGAGCACTTTGTAGGAGTGTAAACTGCTGTGAACAGTGTCTTCTTGCAGAAACAAGAAATTTTGGAAGTGTGGGACAGAAGCTTGAGGCAAAAGTCTGTTTAAACTGCTCCTTCGAAAATTAGCATTCTGTTTTAGCTCAAAGTCAATGAAATAACGGTGAGCATAAAAGAAAAACAGGTAGAAAAGCATAAACATGGACTCCCAATTATATGGCAAATCTGACATTTAAGATTCATTTATCTGTACATTTTAAAATCCCTCAGAAAAACTGTGTTTTCTTTGGCTACACCTTTAAATTAGTTTTATTTTAGTACATCTGGAATAAGGTCATACATTCATTTTTAATTTTTTTTCTGTACCTGCTGCTTTTGTTTTAATCATAGTAATATAATGATTGAATATGAGAGCTTCATTTTATATATGGCATTAGACATTAGAGAGAGAATGATGTATGAGAGTGTGTATATAGCTGTATATACAATTACATGTGTGGCCTTCCTGTAATTTGTGTCATTTCTTCTATTAGCCAGATGTCTCTCTTTGTAGCTATCTCTTCCTGTTTCTTTGTGCATTCCCAGATAATGAGAAAGTTGAGTTATGTGCCAGTGTTCTCATCTGGAGAACAGATGATCTACGCACATACATTACGTACACACACACACACACACACACACACACACACACACACACACACACACACACACACACACATACAAAATGAAGACTGCACACACCAAATGATCAGACTTGTGTGTTCTTACCGTGAGAGCCGGTTTTGTCGATAAAGTTGCTGAGGTTGAACAGGGAGGTCCTGGAAGCCAAGTACTGAATGAACCTCTGAGAAAGAGACAGAAAACACAGTAAACACTCCTGTGTCTGTCAAATGCAGCGAAGGAAAGATATTAAGCAGAGCCCAACAACAGAACAAACACTTTACGATCTGTAACAAAGACTTGTTTTGCTGATGTTTCATTCTGCAGTATCATATATCAGCTGTTATATATCTGATTCCATGGACGGCTGCTTGTACACTGGACCCAGAGGACTCCTTTTATTTGTTTGTGGTCACACCTCCTATTCATCTGTCTATCAGCTCTATCAGCACCGTTCACAACCTTTACTACACTCAGAGGACCAATTTCAGCTCTCCAAAGTGGTAACCTCACATGTTAATTACCAACACATTTATTATTTACCAAATCCACTCATAGTCAGGGCCTTTACTTACTCTAAAAGAAACAGTAACAGATTAAATGTGGCTTTCGTATTTATCCAGTACTGCTGAATAAAAGTGGAACAGAGTCATGCTTGAACTATATTTGCTCTCGCTCACCTCATTGCCGTGGACACACATGTGATGAGTGGTGACGAGGGCCTTGAAGACGACCACCCAGCTGGCATTGGTGGCTCGCTCAAACAGCGTGTCAGCCATCTGAGGGATGTTCACGTTGGTGGTGTTGGTGGCTGACACCAGGTCTGCAAAGAGCACAGTCACACAACGGTTAGATAAAACTGTCCCTTGAAATCTGATGGCATGCAGAGGTTTGCATTTCGGGAAGTTTCATATAAGTTTGGTATGTAAGAGGAAAGTCAGACCGGTTAGGATCCTTAGACAAACACCTAGATGATTTCAATTGCTCTGATTAAACTTTGATTAAGTGTGGAAGCTAAATGTTCAGAGCTGCTGGAGAAACCCATCAGAATATTAATCCAGGAAGGAGACCTGATGCAAATACAAAATGAATTTGGTGCACAAGCCCACACACACACATATGCAGACACACACACGCTGACAATGCAGAGAGAGAATAATGCCTTGTCATCTCCCCTGCCCTGGCTGCCAGTTCAGAAGTGTCCAGACCGTTGCATGAAGTCGAATACAAGCTGTGCAGGTGTGGTGGGATGTGAATATGTATAACTCCTTCTATCTCACATTGCTTAGACATTAATTATAGAGAAAAATGTGTAGACTGCAAATCAAACACTGAACCACAGCTGTATTGAGGAATTGCCCAGAGATGTAAGTTTCAGGAAAGTGTGACAGATAATTTCTCAGTATATTTCAAGTATATTTTCTTATATGTTTATTATTTCCTGAACTCTCTTCCTGCTGGAAAGTATAAAAAAAATTTACTTTTCTCCTTCCATGTGTCAATTGCTGTGTCACTGGTAACGGCTACTTAGGGAAAATTTGAACAGCAAATAGATTTTTAATAATTAAAGATAGTGAAAAATGTCTGACAAAAATACCAAAACTCAACTCAACGAATGTATGAGATTTTTGCCTGAAAAATGACATACAACAAAATATCAATTGATAACTATTGAATGATTTACTTTCTGTGTCAGCTCT
Source organism: Seriola dumerili (assembly GCF_002260705.1). Taxonomy (NCBI): domain Eukaryota; kingdom Metazoa; phylum Chordata; class Actinopteri; order Carangiformes; family Carangidae; genus Seriola; species Seriola dumerili. Next base: position 10,211,934 of record NW_019174280.1, read on the forward strand.
AAACTACAGTTATATGAGCCACTTTGTCTACATGGAGTCCATTTCACCAAATCTCCAAATCAAAATGATTAATGAAATGTGACACTGTTGCCATTTGAAATCTGTGTGTAAGCAGTGCTCAAAATAGGCTTATTAAACAGGTCCCCGATTAGCTGATGCACTCTCGCAGCTTTATATCATTAATGTTTGTTGCTTTTTTCAATTAAAATATTAATATATCTAACATTTTATTCAGTCTTTGTCTGATGTGGGAGTGTCTATTGGTGCTGTTTCTCTGAAGAGAGAGAGGGAGAGAGAGAGAGAGAGAGAGTCAGGCAGACAGATGGCCACAGAAACAGAAATCCAAATATGAAGCGAGAGCAAGAGGATTTGATCAAGCAAAGAAAGGCAATGCTTTGAGAGAAGATGGATGGCATTTTTAAATCAAGTATTGCAGGATATTTGCTAACAATGCCATATGCATTAGAAAAACATGTTTGCCTTACATGATATAAATATACATATACAAGAACAGGTGTTCATTTGCTATGGGCACCGTGGTGGTTAAATACTAAGAGGATAACAATTTCATTTCCGAGCCTGACATTGATGACTAAAGAGCAAGGACAGGACTGAGTGTATCCATACAGCGCCAGAGAGGAATGCAGCAAATATTGGCAGGCACCTCTAATAATGGAAGGAGAGGAAGGCCGTTATATTGAACAGGCCTTGCTCTAGGTAGATACCAAACTCTAGACCAGAACAGCTACGTGATGAGCAAGAGAGAGAGAGAGCAGACACTCAGGAGAACGGCAGTGAGTCTGCTCAGAATCAGTTATGTTGACATGAGTGTGTAAGAAATGAAGAGGTATGAGAGTCAGAGCTGTTCAAGGTCATAAAAGGGTGACAAGCTGGGAAGGCTAGGGTGGTTGGGGGGTTGTAAACAGATTATTACTAATCACCGGTTCTAGTCTTTCTGTGGTGTCTGCCTCACTGCCCATCCCCCGTACAGTATACCTACATACACACCTGTTTTCCCACCACCTGTTTCACACCATCTCTGTTTTTTTGCTTTTTTGTCACCAGTGCTGTTGAGTATAATGATTCAGGTTTATTTAATTATCTTAAAAATGGAATACACATTATCACTTTGAATTATCAAAATGAGGATGAGTGGCAAATTAATTAAAATTTTTTGAAATTTGTGAATGTCTTTTATCTGGTTTTAAATGAATAGAGTAATAGACTTGATCTCCGTCTGATCTTTGTGGAGCTAATTTTGCTGCAATCCATCTGTACAGTTTGACCAGATGGTAACAGCCGCACAGCAACAGCCCTGTCTGTTGCTTCTATGTTTAATGATGGCTGCAGTAACATTCATCTGATGTCCTACAGTGGCTCCTATAGATATTAAATTATCTGTTCTACAACACATTTGAGTTTTTATTCTGAAGTTTAATTTTCTCTCTTTCAAGTATCTGATTATTTCCATCCACTATCTTTGATTTCAGTCTCTTTTTCCTGTCTTTTAACCTCACTTCTCTGTGAAAGGGCTGAAGGTTACACTCCCCTGTAGCCTTTTCTAATGACACACACACACACACAGAGACATGGTCAACAATGGCTGAAATTATTATAATATATAATATATATAATAATTATATTATATAACATTATCATGTCACTGGCATAGCTACTAAGTTAATATCCATACTAGTGTCATGAACAGTGTTATCCACAGCTATTTCCTCAGATGTATACCTCATAATACCCACTAATAAACTGTGAATGTAGATATTTCATAATATCTGCTTACCGGTGTTTAATATGTTGCCATATGGGCCATATCATAGGCTTTAATCTAGTTGTGCTATCATTACCTGAAACATACACACAATCATGTACAAGCAATGCGTATGTGTGTGTCTAATGAGGATTGGCTGAGCTATATAAAGACTCTTACGGTAATCCACAGCCTACAGGAGAGATCTAAGAATGAACTGTGAGGCCTCATACTGTGCGAGTGTATGTTTGTGTGTGACTGTGTCTGTGTTAACTGTGTCTTTTTCTAGTCAGTGTCTGAGTCTATCTGCTATAACTGTGATTTATAGTTACACAACAAGTCACTCTAGCGTTAGCCAGAATATTCCAGATAAACTTAGACAGGACACACACGTTGTCATGGTGTTAATGTGTAGATTCGTCCACATGGTCTAACTCCTGTCAGCTATCAACTAGTGTCATCTTGACAGAGCTTCTGAGGTTGTCTCACACCAATTTACACCTTAGCTGTGTCCAAAATCACTCCTCATTCACTACTTCCTGTATAATAGACACTCAAAAAGACAGACATACTCAATTGTGAGCAGTAAAATTAGATTTCAAAAACTTATGCAGGTGTTAATGTTCACATTTATAAAGTGTGACAAATTTTACTGTGGAACTTTAAGCACAATACTACATTGTTGGAATTGTTTTGGGCGCTAATATAGCCCACCATATAAACTTTACACTCAGAATTTGCTGGGGGAGACTCGATCACTAAGCAGAACAGATGAGGTATCTTAAATAAATGGTTATACATAGATGAGAAGATTGATACCACTCTCATTTCCGTATGCTAAATATAAGGCTACAGCTATCAGATCATTAGCTTAGCTTATCTTAGCTTAGCACAAAGACTGGAAACACAGGGAAATAGCTAGCCTGGCTGTGTCTGAAGGAAACACAATCAGCCTGCCAGCAACTCCAAAGCTCACTAAACTCACTCCCGGCAAAGAAACAGTCTGGCACATAACACTTTGTGAAACAGCAAGATTTCATTTTTACACTTCGGCTTTTTGTGCAGATTATACAAACAGGATATAGCATGTTAAATACTGAGCTTTTTCTGTGCTAGTAGGCAGATTTTGTTACTTTTGGAAAGAACTAGGCTAGGCTTTATGCTAAGCTAAGCTAACCAGCTGCTAACTGTATAACCTTAAATTTTGGGTGCAGATATGAGAGTGGTATCAGTCTTCTCATCTAACTCTCAGCAGGAAAGCAAATAAGTGTTTGTTAAACAATACTTTTAAAGACTACAGCCGAGTAATTAGTTTAATTTCCACTTGACATCTAGAGATGCTATCTGTGCTGGCTTCTGCTACAGTGAGTCAAAGACACAAAGTAGTATACTGGATACATTATTTGCACCCATTACATCCAGTATATTTACAACATGACCTCAGATGAATTTGAACCTACTGCCTTTGGTGTTGAGCAAACTGTACACTTTCAGTTGACCTTGTGAAGCAAATGTTCTCTTCACATTTGTAACACATGCCCTCCAGCATTCATTTCATTAAATACATGACTAAATAAATTGGAATATGAAATTCAATGTGTTTAGTGTTTTACAGCCAATGGCAAGAAATACCCATCTCTGACACCTGGGTTTTATTCCCTGATTGCACTGTGGGCCTCATTTGACAAGAAATCAAACACAGGCATCACATGTCGACATGCGATAAAAAATAATTTGTCCTCCTAAAAATTCACACGAAATTTAGTAATGCACAAGTACAAATACATTTAACAACACGATCATTCAGTGTTTTGGTTTGGTTAAAGAACTCTACATTCATTTTGATTGTCTCTGCACTCCAGGCAGCATGAGCAGACAGGCCTGTCATTTGCCCTCTTCCTTCTCACAATCTCCCTCTGTCATTACAGTGCCATCCCCTGGCACTCTCAATCTGTTGCCATGGCAACTGCACTGCACCACCGCCAACACACACCCACATCCATCCACCCCAAGGGTCAGAGACTGTGGTCAGTATGATAAAGAAATATATATGACAGGTTATATACGGTACATATATATCAAGTGTCAAATAAATCAAACCTCCTGAAAGGCTTATCATGTAGGTGGCCTTTACTTGCACTTTTTAGTGAATAAATTGCAGTTACTTAGAGACGTAGAGTCTATTTGTTACTATTTTCAGCCCAACTGTATGAACGCTTACTAATTTATTATTATTTGAGTGTGTTATGTCTGTTTCCAATATACTCTTTTTGGTCTCAGTGGAAATGTTTTTCAGTTTTTTGAGGTTAGGAATTTCCTCCAGCCAAGATACACGTGCAAGAGAAGCACAGTGGCCTACATACAGGGAGCTTGTTGAATTGCCCTAGAAATGGATACAGCATAACCTCAAAGACTAAAAACCTTTAGGAAGACAACATGTCCATATGTGCTGTATATCTTGATGAACTAGTTTGGCATTAATGCATATAGGAATCCTTTCAAGCATAGTTTGTGGAAACAAGGGGTCTTTCCTAGGTCATGACTTGTACCAATGAATGTTTGCTCAGCAGCTACACGAGTCCAAGTCTGTGCTGTCCAAAGTTAAAGACACAGAAAACAAAAACACAAAAGAATAGTAGAAAAAGGGGAAGTAATGGTCTCCGGCGCATTCTGGCATTAGCATTGTCACCTTTGGCTGTGTAAATAATGCAAGGCAGCCATTGGCTGATTATTAAATTATTCAGCAGGTGAACGGATCGCAAGATATAAGGTCCCAGCCCAAGACACAGGACCAGACCTGCCCAGCGACCACACACAGACAGACAGACAGACAGACAGACATAAAACCAGAGGACATGTAGGGCTAACTAGAGTACCCATCACCATTTGTACTCAATGCCATTCCACTGCTTTGGTCTGACTCAGTATTTGTGGTAGATGATGGTGATTAATCACGATTTATCATAAGTCATCTGTAGATGTGTCAATAAAGCTGTGAGGTTTGATAATTTTATTCAGCTGTAACTCTATGGTCCAATACTGACCTACAGACAACATGAAACCTAAATAAGTCTTTTTACATGTTGATTAGACAGCATTATAACTTGGAATTTTAATTCTAATATTATGTGTGTGCACATGATTCACAAACTTACTTCAGTAGCCTATGCAGACCTCTTCCGTTACAATTGAATCTTAAATGTGAAGTTAAGGGAAATGACTTTGCAGGAGCACAGAAATATATTAAATGGGATGACTTGTCAGTCTACCTTAAAATATGACCTTTTCTCGCTACCTCTCTGTCTCCCACTTTCGCTCTCTCTCTGAGTCTCCATCATCTTTGCTGGGGGCAGACACACAGGGTCACCAGAGGGGTCATCGCCATGGCTACATCAATTCACTATGGCACCACACCCATTTAAGCAAAGGGACTTATATGTGACTGGCCATACTAGCTCTTAAGATTGTGATGGCATGTGGCCTGTGTCTGCATTGGTGTGTGGTGTGTGAGGCCTGTTTGCCTCCCCCTTATAAAGCCAGCCCATGCAGTAGGAAAGAAGATGAAGGACTACACTCACACTCCAGGTGCTTTTTCTTGGGCGCCATCACTTCATGAGTGGTGGCTTTGCAGACAGCCCGGGCCATATCTGATCCCGTTAGCTGGTATTGCGCAGCGGCAATGCGATCCGTGAGCGTTTGCCCCGACATTTTCTCTCCGCTGTATCGACCACCTCAGGAAATGTATCTCAACACGGGACGATTTAAAAAAGAAATCTGAATAAAACCCAGCCAGTGGTTCAGTGAGCGGATCCCGTGCTTTCCTCTTCCCCGACTGATAGGCCTGTGACCTTCTGTGTGGGCGGAAAGAAAACACACACGATTAGCCCAAAACACTAGATAAATGCTATTTTCGCATCAAATCGTGCGGTCACGTTGATAATATGTGTGGTGACATGAGTAGACTTACGCAAGGTTGTGAATTCCCCACGGCTTGTCCCGTTATAGGCTCTGGCCGTTCAGTTCAGCACCTCGGACAGCTAAAGCCACTCGGTTATGTAACACTCAGCTGGCAGTGAAGGCTATTTTCTCAATCCCTGCTATTATTTCGAAAATAGACAAATGAAAACGCTGCGCAAGCGAAGCTCCTCTAATCATCAAAAATGTTTTTGGAAAATTACGGAATGTCGGCCTAAATCAACTCTCCATAGGCCGATCAAATATCCTGTTTGGAGCGGGCATCAGGTTTGGCTGCTGTTCCTCCCGCGTGAGTGCATTAAAAAAAGCTTTCAAAATAAGAGAGGGACCCGCAATGGTCCCCTCGGTTGTCAGACTGCGGTGTTTCTTCCCTCTCTGATCTGTCCGTTTCGGCTCAGAAATGCCGCTTCAGATGCGCTGGTCCTCTCTTCAGACTGACAGAAAATGCGCACCGCTCCCCGGTGGTGTGGCCAACACTGCGCAGCGCAAGATGCTCGGGAAGAGGAAAAGACAGACAGGAATTTCCTTATCTCCTTCCCCCCCTGTCGTTTGTTTATTTATTTGGCCTATCTATGTGTCCATCTAGAATCTCCTCCCCCAACGGGTGATTGCACAGGGTTGGATGACACACGTCGCAGCCCAAGTCTCTTAAAGGGGAGTCGACATGGGGTCACTGTGCAGAAACTCACGTCACGATGCGCCAAAGGGTTAAAATAGGAGCGTGACTGTAGCTTATGCGCTGCTGCATATATAGGCTATGCATCACACAGGTTTGCACGCACAGCGTGAAGAATGACAGATGATGAAGGTGAAACGTTTTCTAGATAAGCAGACCCTCTAATTGCCCAAATGCTTTGTGGTTATGATCTACGGGGACATTAGATCTGAACTGTGCTTCGGCCCACAGTCCACAATACAAAAATGTGTCCAGACTTATTTGCACTCAAAACAGTTTTGGGACCAAATTTTCATTTATTTATTTATTTAAGAACATGTGTATAACTAACAAAGTGAATTTGTGTTTAAGTGCGATACGGTCATTTGGCGTGGTTGTGTTGTTCAGGATGGATCCCTGCATCAGAGTAAAGTCACTGGTGGAGAGAAGCTCACTGACAGGCACGCTGAGCGTACTTGCGTCACGTGACTTACACGCAAGATATTGCCACGTTGCCACGTAGCGGAAGAACCGAAAAGCAGGAAGCTTCCCATGAGTAGGACACACTACACAGTAAGTGAATTTAAAAAACAACTTCGTGTGTTAGAGCCATTTGTATATTTGTGTGTGTGTGTGTGTGTGTGTTAAAGTAATGCACTGGTTGCCACAGTAGGTGGAGTATTGAATGGCAACACATGAAACGTATAAGTAGAAGAAGAGGCAATTACTCCTCAGGTGTGCTGCTTACCGGGGAGAAGCACACAGTGTTTGACCGGCGCCGTTTAGAGTTCAATGTTTACGCCTTTTTGTTTATTTTCATGCAAGTTATTGGTACAACCTATGTGAGTAAATATTAAAGGCTGTTTTGTTACACGGTAAATAAATACATCGTAATCGTAAGCACAAGTCGGATGTTTTGATTTATCAAATGGAGCCACCTCATGACGACACGTCAACTACATATCCCGGTAGCAGCCCCTCACTGTGGCTTAGGTTTATTTTGTTGAACCCAAGTCACTACATCGTTAACTACTTTTACGTTCATCGCTGAAAGCATCACGTTACGTTATCACAGCAAGTTTGACTGAGTCAGTCCAGTCATTCAGATCATATGATTCAGTTATTTGAGCTTATCTTTTTAGCAGGCGATAGTTGCTGCTGTAGTTTGCTGTAACCTTTGCCCCTCTCCCTTCTCCTTTGACGTCGTATATAAAGGTCGATATGATTAAGTTGTTTTCACATTTTAGCCTGAAAAACATATGTTTGTTATATTTTAATTGATCTGTTTTCTTAAAAGAACTAAATGGTGTATTTTGTTTCCCAGATATATCCCAGAATCCCAGAATGCTTATCCCAGAAAAAAAGATATTTTTTAAGAAGCTCTCTCTGCAAGTCTTTCTTAAGGTTCCACCATTAGCTCGAGGAACTTTAATTTCCCAAGAGATGATGTCCAAGAACTTTCACAGGCGTAAAAGTTCCTCCAGTGCTTTGTGATCTGCATTTCCACTGAAGGGACAAAGTACAGTGGCCACTAATGACAAGGCATGATCATATTCTTATTCAATATGTGTGATGCAGTACCCACTTGTTTTCGTCAATTTTTAAGGAACTGTAATGACAAAAAGACTAACACTGCTAGCTCTGTGCACATTTTTATTGGAGATATTTATAGGCTTATTTCACATGCTTTGAACCAGGTTACATTACTGTGGAAAAAAAGCTTGCTGTATCAAACATAAATACAGCTTTAGTGATAAAGAAGTTTTGTTCAAGGTTTTACATTGTATTTACCCTGTAAAACAAGCATTGGAAAGATTAAGCCCAAAGGTATTGCTATTTTTACTTAAGTAAAAGACCTGAGTGTTTCTTCCACCATCGACTGGTCTGTGTTTCATGTCATCATTATGTGTTTCAGTAATGGCCCAGTTCCAGGAAGTATCAAAGCAGTCCAGTCAGCACCCAAAACCGGCAGGGTTGGTTTTGCAGTATGGAACCGCTGGCTTCAGGACCAGCGCCAAACTGTTGTACCACATCATGTTTCGGATGGGACTGCTGGCCACGCTCCGCTCGAAAAAGACCAAAGCCACCATCGGAGTCATGGTCACTGCATCACACAACCCAGAGGTCGTGTAATAAGAATTTGGATTAAAGTTTTTATTGTGGCATTCACCTTTTAAGTTTATAGTTTATTTGTCCACATGATGCTGTTTCCTTTCCTTGATGCTATTAGAAAATTGGCAGGTTTCACCTCAGCCTGTCTACTGCTCTGTGTCTTTTAGCTATTTTTTTTTGATATCCCTAGTTTAAGCAATCCTATAAACACATCATAATCATAACTCTCCCCTTCACCCTCTTTCCTGTGCCTTTATATTTGGACTGGTGTAGGAAGACAATGGGGTGAAGCTCATTGACCCCATGGGAGAGATGGTGACACCGTCGTGGGAGGGCTACGCCACCCAGCTGGCTAACGCAGAGCAGGACGATCTACTCAATGTTCTGAAAGACATTATAGAAAAGGAGGCTGTAAACATGAGCCAGGAGGCTAATGTTTTTGTGGGCAAAGATACCAGGTACGTGATGTTAACTATTCTGTTGTGTATTAGTCTTTACTGTGCCGACATAGAGACAGGGCCAGCAGATATTTTCAAATCTACAATATAAAGTTTTAAGTCAAAACTAAAAAAAATCCCAGCATAAAATCATTAAAAATCCTGTGCTGGTTCATTTGAGAGCTCCTTCTGCATGAACTGAGTTTTAAATCAACTAGAAATATTAGGTCCTGACCATAATATGCTATTTAACCTACCTATTTTCCCCAGAGTTGGCACAGCGGAGCTAAAAAACCTGCTTGTAATGCTTGGATTAATCTTTCTCATTCAAATTAAATATTTGTCCTTCATTCTCAGGGGCAGCAGTGCCAGCCTGTCACAGGCAGTATTGGATGGAGTGTCTGCTCTCGGTGGTCACAGTAAAGGTACAGTTAATTAAAGTCATATATTCTCATATGAATTTGTTTGATTCTTTGCTTAGTTTTCATTAACCTCTCAACTTTTTTTTATTCTCCTCTCACACCTTTTCTGTCTTTTAATCCTCTCCCTCTGTCCTGTCAGACTATGGTTTGGTGACCACCCCACAGCTCCACTACATGGTTTGCTGTCAGAACACACAGGGCAAATATGGAGAGGCCACAGTGGAAGGATACTACCGCAAACTGTGCCAGGCTTTCATCCAGCTCATCAAGAATGTAAGAGAACAGGGTGTGCCATGTGTTCTTGTGACTTCATTCGAGCACATCCTGTTGGGTGTGTGTGTGTTTTTTTTCGGTTTGTCCACTCAACAAGCAATCACTCCTTTCTCCTTTCCCTCCGTCTTTTCAACCATGGTAGGCTACCAACTGTACAGACGACCAGAAGCACCTGTGTGTGGATGGTGCTAACGGCATCGGGGCTCTGAAGGTGCTTGAGATGGAGAGTCATCTGAAGAGTGAGCTGCAGATTTCTCTCTTCAACGACGGCAGCAAAGGAAAGCTCAACCACCAGTGTGGGGCCGACTTTGTCAAAGTGCAGCAGAAACCTCCCACAGGTAAAACATGGCTTTTAAAGTCTGTCAGTCCTTCATATGGTTAAAAAGTGTAGAGAACGCTCAAGAAAGTTTTTAAATGAGGTGCTCCAAATGAAAATGAGCAATACATTAATAGATGTTTTTGATTATCTCCACTGGAGACAACTATTTCCCTTCTTACTAAGCATGATATCTATCTAGAGTGATAGCAAAACAGTCAATATGATGTATTGTTTTGTTATTTCATGTGAAATCATAGATGCAGTGGTTGACCACAAAATGGAGACTGTTAATCAGAAAATTACCACAATAATGACAAATTTTTAGCCTTAAACTCACACTATTTTGCTGTTAAAATTAAAGTCTTTTGTTGATGTCTGCATCGTGACTGATGTAAAATGATCAGAATTTTCTAGAAATCCATCAAGACAAACCACTCGTGATTATTTCTGTGTCTCTAGAATTGTAGTTTATATTAGAGAGGTGCTAGATGAAATTATATTGCAAAAAAGAAACCAAGGAAAAAAAAAGAAAAGAAAAGAAGCGGTTTTTAATTTACCACTTTTCCACCTTCTTTCTCTGCAAAGGTATTAAGATCAACCCAGGGGAGCGTTGTTGCTCCTTTGACGGTGACGCCGACCGAATAGTTTATTACTACACTGACTCCGAGGGAGAATTTCACCTGCTGGATGGAGACAAGATAGCTACTGTCATCGTCACTTTCCTTAAAGAGCTGATCACACAGGTACATACTCATATACACACATGTTACAACAAATAAGCAGACACGCCCACACAAACTCTTCATAAATAGTTTTTCTTTGTGGACATACAGGCTGGTTTAGACTTGAAGATAGCGGTGGTGCAAACAGCTTATGCTAACGGCAGCTCCACACACTATCTGGAGGACACGATGAAGGTGAGCAAACACACACAAATTGCATTTTCCCGTTATTTCTATATTTTTGTGGAGAAGTTAGTGCTTATATATTTTGCTGTCCCTTAGGTAATAGTGAGGTGTACTAAGACTGGAGTGAAGCACCTTCACCATGCAGCCCAGGAGTTTGATGTTGGTGTGTACTTTGAGGCCAATGGCCATGGAACTGTGAGTTTATCAGAAAGAGACACAGTCTTAAAATATGTGTATGATCAGGGTTAAAGTCTGCATCATAGTGTGTTTGTGTTGTTTTTACTGTAGACATTGTTCAGTAAGGCGGCTGAAGAGAAGATCCAGCAGCTCACTGAGGACCCCAACACTAACGACGAGAGGAAGAGAGCAGCTCGCCTGCTGAAGAACACTATCAACGTCATAAACCAGGTAGACACACACCAACACACACATATTGGACTGGGATATGTATCGCGTATATCTTTCCAACACTGGAACTATTTTTAACAGTAGAAAAACTTTTTTGCTAATATTATTAATGTTGATGATTTTTGTGTTTTCATCTTCTACAGACTGTAGGTGACGCCATTTCCGACATGCTGCTGATTGAAGCTATATTAGCCATCAAGGGTATGACTGTCCAGCAGTGGGATGCTATCTACACTGACCTGCCTAACAGGCAGCTTAAAGTCAAGGTACACCCAAATTTATGTATTATCATGTCTCATATTTCTGATCGTTAATCCTTTGCCCCTCTCAGAAGTGTCAGTGTTTCTACATCTCAGGCCTTGAAAGTCATTGAATTTTATTGAAAATGTTTAAAAATGAATGCATATATTATTTTTTTGTTGTAAAGATTTTGTATCTGTGTATCAATACTTAACATCCAGAAGTATTACTTCTGCTAGATATTGGTTTCCAATGTTAACAGTTTTCAAATTACAAGATTAGAATTTTATGAGCGAAAAATGACATGTTTTGTCTGATTTGAACAACATGTCTTAACCATAACATTGTGAGTAGTGTGATCAGCACCCCTCAGTACCAGTTCCACACAAGTACATTGTGTGTATTCAGTTATACATAACTGTGGTTGTGTATGATGTATTTTCTGTAGGTTTCAGACCGCAGAGTGATAGACACGACTGATGCAGAGAGACGGGCGGTGAGCCCAGCAGGGCTGCAGGAGGCCATTGACAGTTTAGTGAAGAAGCACAAACTGGCGCGCTCGTTTGTGAGACCCTCCGGCACCGAGGACGTGGTGAGAGTTTACGCCGAGGCAGACACACAGGTGAGAAATCATACTCTTATTCTCCTCCTTTTTGGGAGATTTTTTTTTCTGTCCTTGACTCTCATGCCGGTGTCACTGTGTAAAAACCACAGTGGATGCAATTGTATTGTGAATAATGTTGTTGTTGTCCATGCTGTATTTGTGTTTTAGGAGAGTGCTGATGCCCTTGCACATGAGGTCAGCCTTGTAGTTTATCGCCTCGCGGGGGGAGTGGGAGATGAACCCAAACCATTGCACTAGAAACACATTCACATGATATTGATCCATGTCTAAATTGGTGCTTTTTGAATGAAATCTTTTGTACATCATTGTATGCAACTCTGATTTATCAAAATTGTCTGTTTTTGGGGAAGGGGGAAAATTATTTTGTACTCCGAATTGCACTAGGTACTTTACTCTACTTTTCTATTTCTTGATATTTTTCTGTCATTATGAACATGGAACACACTGGGGGAGACAATGAAGGGATTTTATGCAATTTTACATAACACTGCTCTCGACTTGTTATTGTATCTCCAACAGGCAGCCATGTGCCTAATTATGGGTTTCCATGTAATTTGCTTAGCTGTATATACGTATGCCATAATTAAAACATCAGTTGTCTGCACAAACAAATTAAGAGAGAGGGTTTCAGTTAATGTTTAGTTATGATGTAACACTGCACATTCACTGTAATTTCTTTGCTTTTCAAACCATTGAAATCAAAAGTTTACAGAGGGAATTGTATCAGCTGTACTTCCTTGAATATTTTATGGAAAGACTGTGCTGCTCTAGTCGAAATAAACAATGGGAAAACAGAGAACAGTTTGCAATGAGTGTAATGTTCAGTAAATGAGTGAAATAATGCCAACGACTCCTGCTCATCTATCTATATTTAAAAAAAAAAACACAACTATGCTTTCTTGCTGTTTATTTTGTTACTTTCAAACACACGTCCCTGACACACAGGAGGGTTAAATGAGCAGAGAGGCTGACAGAGTTAGAAGCAGGCAGAGCAGAGCAGAGCGACAGGACACAGTGTGAAGTCTTGATGAACACAACCCTTGAATGGGCACATGCTGTTGGAGTACAAGTTGGAATTCCTCTGACTGCAGTACCTTGTGTTTTCTCTTGAATTAAATTTACAATTTGAAGGTTTTCAAAGCATTAAAAAAAATCTGACTTAACATGACATGAAATGGCGTACAGCTTATAGTCAGATAGTAAGATTTGGGAAAGACAAATGGTTTATTCTTCATCTGTGTCATCAGCTGCTCCAGATATGGTGATGGTGCACTCCTGTGTGTTGCTCTCATAAGTGTCTTCATGTGTCTTAACTGTTCTGGGAAAAAAAAGGGGCAACAGGTAGAAGAAAAAGATTGAGAAAGATAACTGTATTGTTTGAGATTTGACTGAGAACTATCACAGATGTGAGGCAGCAGACCCGTCTACCTGATCAGGACCGTCTTCCTCTCAGACATCTCTGTAGCCTGTTCCTCTAAGCTGCCGTCTGTCTGAGTGTCTGATGAGGCGACTTCCACTCGGGCTGTGCCAGCACCTGGAGCCTTCTCTGCCCCACTACTGCTGCTGTCAGTGGGGGCGTCATCCAGCTTTGAAGACATTGCAGGGGCTGAGGCTGAGGCTGAGGCTGAGGCTGAGGCTGAGGCTGAGGCAGCACACATGCTAACAGCGGAAGTGAGATGCAGAGACAGGTTATGGACCATGGTGCTCAGACGGTTGTTTTCTCCTTCAATCAGCTTCCTGCCGAATAAACAGAGGGAAATGATGTTAAAAAGAAACACTGACAAAAAGAGATACATACACATTCCTCCATTTTATATCTTATACTTATTTTAAATTCTTACATATGAGGAAATGGAATTGTGATCTGCTCTGCTCGGGTTGACCTTACCACCTTACCTTAACCTATGCCAATGTGTTTTTGTTCACCTGTAGGTGGTGATCTCAATCTCCAGAGCCATCTTGACATTCAGTAGTTCCTGATATTCCCTCAGCAGCAGCGCTATCTTCTCCTTGGTCACCCTTAGATCCAGTTTAATGGCTTCTATACGCTCCTGTTGCAATAGATAGAACAGAATAGCTTTATTTTAAGGTGTTTCGAGTGACAGAATGGCAAGAAAATATATAATGAGAATGTATGAATATAAATAAACACAATGCCACATCATACCTGTAGGTCCTCCTCCTCCTTTTTGTATTTCACGGCTGCATTACGGATCTGAGCCTCCAAATACTCATTCCTGCTCTTCAATGCCTCCAATTCACGTTCCTTGTTGAGGATCTAAGCACACACATGTGCACAAAGCTTACACACAGAGGTGGTAGTGCCAGCCAAAAACAAGAAGAGAAAACCACACTCACATCCTTTTTATAGCCTGCGATTTCCTCTCTCACACTTCGAACACTCTGAACATGTTTGCAGGAGATGTTACTCAGGTCCTGAAACTTTGTCCGGTACCAGCTGTCCATTTCCTGCAGAACAACGAACATGAAAAGAATTTTAATAAGTTACAAAGCCTCTGTATAGCTGCACACGCTTCTACTTGCATGGTGTCTGAATACAAAACACTAATGTGCTTCGTCATCTCAGTATTTTCTACAGTTCCTTTAGATGTTTTATGATGTTTTGTGCATAGAAAGTAACCAAATATACAAAGAAAGGCAAACTCTTCAAAGTCAGAACATACTGCAGCGTCACTGTTGCACCTTACCTGTAGGTTTTTGGCGGCGATGTTGTCATACTGAGACTGAATCTGTCTTAGAGCAGAGGAGAGGTCTGGGAGGCCAAACGTCAGGTCCACCTTGGTGGCTGCTGAGTAGATCTGCTGCATGAGCTCCTCAATTTCCTTTCAGTGGATCAAAAACAACCCGGGGTTGGTCTGTATTACTTTTCTTGAGTAATATAACTCAGAAGTATGAAGCAATGTCATTAAGTAAGGTTCATTGCACCACTCCATACTACAAGTTAGTTACAGCTTTCCCCTCTAACTTTATGAGCCCTTCACACCACACTGATAATTGCCATGTTTATGGTCTTACTCACTCAATCCATCAACAAGCTCTTGATTTAAGTATAACCTTTCATAGCAATAATTACCAGCCCATTAAACCATCAATGATAAAAATTAAAGGCATACCAGCCACCAGACACTGACTCATATACACGGTACGCTGTGGAGGGACAGACGGGTGAGCAGGCACACATACCTCCTTGTGAACTCTCTGCAGGAAAGCCAGCTCACTCTCCAGGTTTTCCAGCTGCTTCTCCAGAGCAATCCGGACTGAGGTTGCTTTATCCACATCCTGGGAAAGATTGAGACATCAGGTTTTGGATGGTTGAGGGAAATAAAAGTTAATCTGTGCATGAATGATCTGTTACATTACAGCTTTGAATTCTTACTAAACTCAAAGCTGGGAAAAGCTACACTTTCCACTGTCTTACAGGACGTAGTGCTTCAATGTCGTGCTCCGTCTTTTTCCTGGCCTCCACAGCTTCATCATATTTGGCCCTCAGTGCGTCCAACTGGCCCAACATTGCCTCCTTGGCTACCAAAGACATATCCTGTACAGACAAGGGATACAGTGGTCAAATTGTTTTTAAAATGGAGCAGATAATAGGGTGGCACTAATAAGACTACCAAAAAGAACGGCAACACTCATCACGACATGATCATATGTTGTGTTCAGCCTCTCACCCTCTGGACTCTCATCTTCTCAGTGTCCCTGTTGAGTTCCCTCAACTGAGATTCGTACAGCTGCCTGAGGCCTGATGGTCTGACATGGCGACCCTTCAGGGCCTCAATCTCAGCCTCCAACACCATGTTCTTCGATTCCAGTGTTCGCACCTACAGGAAGGAAGCAACAAACTGACAAACTTGATGATCACAAGTTGAAAGTGCAAAAATACTGTCTGTCATTGTATTGCACTTCCATTTACTAGTTATTTGGCTTGGTTTAAGAATATTTGGTGAAGAAGATGTCAAGAAAAAAAAAGAAAAACAAACAAGTAAAAACATATATCTGGGATGTGTGAGACATCTCCAGTATACATGACCACCAGTATACAAATGTGTGTCTGTGTATAGTGTGAGGGGCCTCTTGCCTTTTCAATATAAGCTGCCAGACGGTCATTAAGGGCTACCATCTCCTGCCTCTCATTAGTTCGAGTCGTCATAAAGGCCTGGTTCTCTGCTGCAGCTGCATCCAGGTCCAGTTTTGGCCCGAGCCCCATGGACATACCAAAGCACAGCGCTCCCATACTCACACTGCTGTAGATAGGAGCAGAAGAGAGTATCCAAAAGATTAATCATCGTTTTGATTTGTATGTATGTATGTATGTATGTATGTATGTATGTATGTATGTATGTATGTATGTATGTATGTTTTCTATTTTAAAGATTGACTGATCTATAAGCTGCTTCATATTCATGCACTTATGCACTCCTAGGTAAGATGCTTAGCACTCATTATGTATTCACACTGTGATATCAATATGATTTTTTTTTCTACAGCTGCTGTAGCTATGTTGAAAACCTGAGGTCACAATATCAAGTGATTTGTATTTAATTTCAAGTATTTAATAGTTGCATTGTTTCTGAAACATCCATATCAGTTAGCACAAAAATCTGAGTAGAGCCTGTAGAGGTTCAATGGTACAGGTGACCCACCTGGTCAGGCGAGCCTTACTGGAGAGGGACCTACGCCCCATCGTTCCACCACTTCGAGTGAAGCTGGCCGAGCGGGTCTCCCTGCGGGTGGGAGAGGGACTGGACACCCGGAGCTGGTAGGCGGGAGGGGCGGCCAGGGAGCCCTCGAAATGACGTCTATATGATGACATCCTCTCTGGACTGCGGCTCATGTTGACTTTTCCTGTAACTGCTGCAACTTCAACTAGAGACTGGAAACTGGTCACTCACACCTTCAGCTGCTGTGGTGGCGCCTTTATATCCTCCTCAGCCCTTCCCCTCAGCACTGCAGAGGAATGTTGAACCTTCTTAACCCCAGGCTACAAACATTTAGCACAGTTACGTCAAGAAATTAATTTATTATAGACGGTTGAAAGAATCTCAATTTTATAATCGTGAAATTCTCCACTACACTATCCCATTTTATGTAATGTAATGCGTTTTTCACCCACATTAACTGCACATTCGCTCATAATGTTTTATTAGATATTTTGTTCATATTGTATTTCATTTCGTTGCATTTCCATGAATTTGTCAATACATCCAGCCACTAATTTATGCCTCCATCCAAATATTTTGCACCGGGAAACACATCTGTTTTTTTCCAATAAAATTGACGAAAATGTGTATTTCGAATAGAATGATACCAAGGAAAATGATAAACTTTTAATTAAACCTTCGTGTTGAAGTTTTGCGGGTGGAACTAAAATTCCGGAACCATTCTATTGACGCTCCGAAAGAGTTTTCGTGTTACTCCAGTGTCTGCTTAGCGTAACTATTTTGCCTGTGGTATTCACTTCTTTGTGCGAAAGTAATATCAATTTAAAGTGTTCTTCTCTACCTCAACTACTACGACATGGCGGGTAACTTCTGGCAGAGTTCCCATTAGTAAGTTTTTACTAACAATTTGACATGTTATGTCTTTATTTTGTAAATCGCTGTCTTTGTTGTGAGGCCTAGCTGTGTTTTGTGCGGCATCGTACGGCGACGCTAGCTGTCTCTCCTGAACTCCTGCTATTGTAAGAAAAATATACACTGACATACATAAATAGAGAGAAACGTTTTTCAGATATGTCGTTTTTAAAAGCTGAATTAGACTACCTTCCTTTTATAGTTTTCATGCTTCGCGACCGCAACGTATTTAGCTAGCACAGTGGAGTAAGTGCTGATGTTGTTGTGCTACTCGCTAGCTGGGTTGCTCACAGTAAGTGTGATTACATTTTAATAATGATGTTTATTTTATCTTTTAAAGTCTGCAGTGGGTCCTGGATAAACAGGACCTGATGAAAGAGCGACAGAAGGACTTGAAATTTCTCACAGAAGAGGAGTACTGGAAGCTGCAGATCTTCTTTGCCAATGGTATTTATATTTGTGTCATCGTATGTTTTGGCCTGAAGTCAGCGTTAGTTAAATGTCTGTTATTCTTTTACACTTAATAACACAGCACCACATCTGCTAATACAGTATTGATAATACCCTATATACATAACTGAGAATGACATGTATGTACGTGCATGTATGTGACATGTTCCCTGTACACTCACATATTGTTCAATAAAAACAGAAGAACTGTAACATTTTTCTCCATCTCTTTCAGTCATCCAGGCTTTAGGGGAACACCTGAAGCTGCGGCAGCAGGTCATTGCCACTGCAACTGTCTACTTCAAACGCTTCTATGCCAGGTAAGGAGTAGGCAGAGCTTGGATATAGCAATTCAGAACTCAAATCTCATAATATGTATTTATTATAGTAATAGGTGGTACAGTCTAATGTTGTCTCCTTAGGGTGAACAACATTTAGAAGACAACATTATCTAAACAGTGAATGACATCATCTGCTTGGCCATTATATCCATGTAGGCCTTTTTCACAGCATACATTTGACATGACACAGCAGGAAAACCACAGGTATACTCAATAAAATCAATAAAGGCTGCACACCATTTAGCTTTATTAGTTACAGGGTCCTGGCACTGTCTATGGTGGTTCACTGACAAGGTTTACTGGCTCACATTTAATGGATCCAAGCCATTGTTAGCAGTATAAACTATACCTGTGCTTTTTCTGCTGTGACGAGTCAAAATTATTAGTAATGTGTCTAGTATAGAGTATCAAAGCAGAGAAAACTGAACACATCTATTCAGTGAGGCAGTTGCGTAGAAGCAGTAGTATAGAGTATCGCAAATGCACCACTGCATTACCCACAATAATATAATATAATAGTTGAAAGCTAGTGGGCACTTTGCCTGTAACCCTTTATGTGAGGTTATTATAGCTTTTGAAGTGTAAGATCTTTCTTGTCTCTTCTCATGTTTTTGTCTTTAAGTCTTACTCTTAGGATCGAAAAGTTGATCATTACTTATCTCTTCTTGTTTGCAGGTATTCCCTGAAAAGTATAGACCCGGTGCTCATGGCTCCTACCTGTGTTTTCCTGGCTTCCAAAGTTGAGGTATGGAAGTTTCTATGTTGCCTGCAACATGATAATTTTACATTAACACATTTTGAGCGTCTTAGACCATGGGAAATGATGAGTGAGCAAAATACAAGTCTATGGCCTGCATTAGATTTTTGACATGAGTTTTCATGATTTATCTTAAACATTTCAGGAATTTGGAGTTGTATCTAATACCAGGCTGATCTCTGCAGCAACATCTGTGTGTAAGTGTCAACTTTCATTAATATATTTCCTAAACTTGTGAGTATAGCACCACTGTTGCAGTCCATATCGGTCAAAGTGTGCTTTCCCCTACAATCATTTTGGGTTTTTTTTTTACTCTCCAACAGTGAAAACAAGGTTCTCCTATGCCTTCCCAAAGGAGTTCCCTTACAGAATGAATCATGTAAGTAAAAAGTCTTTGTAACAGTTTACATTTGTCGGATTTAGTTGCTGTTAAACAGTGCGAATTACTGTAAGTGCAATGTGCAAATAAGCATTAAATAACATTCATGAAACTGTAAATGCTACAACATAATAAGTAAAAGTAGAGTAATCACCTTGCCTGCAGCCCAATAACACACTGACAAATAAAGTGCTTAATTAGAGTATTGAAATATTTGTGTGTGTTTGAAGGATGGGCATGACATTAATTCATGTATGAACAAGGGTCAGGTTTGAGTGGAGGTCTACATATAGACATAGACTGTGTTTCAAATTAATGCTAAAACAGTAAAACAAAGCTTGACATAATTCACTAGTTAAACCACTAAAATAGCCATGTGCCAGTGGATCATGTATGCTAGTTGTTTTCCTGCTTCCTCTGCAAAGTTATTTATGCACTGCTGTGCTACATTACAGCATACCAACACAGTGTTGCCACATTAGTGTCTATCAATACGTGAGATTCCACAACTAATGTTCGCAGTTCTATGATGAAATCTCTGTTGCTGTGAGAGAAAGCTTCGACCATGGCCACCTGTGCACAAGTGTGCATGCATTCATTCTGCACAGCATCTCTCACTGTGGTGTCAAGTGCAGGATTTTATTTATCCATCATTTCCACCGAGTTGCCAGGACGTCACAAGGGCTGTCCTGACACACTGCCTGTCCAGAAAGCTGTGTTAACTATTATTTATAGTGAGCCACCATGAAGCGACAAAAGGAGGGAGCGGCTCACATAGTATAGAATAAGTTAGCGGGGTGCTGCAACTCCTACACATTAATTTTCATGTCCACTCTGCAGATGTAGTAAAAGTGATTGATAGTGGCACAGGGACAGACTGGACATATACACATAGTTTTTGCAATAGTTGATAACATTGGTTATAGGGGTTGTTCACAAGTGTTTATCTGTGGTGCTTCATCTGGCAATACAAAAAATAATCAAAGGCAAAATGTAGATTTTACTTTATATTAATATTTAATGTAGTATCATTCAGTGAGGAAGTGTGTGTGAGCTGTCAAATGTAGCATCACTGCAGGTGGTTACTTAAAAACACATGCAGCGTCAAACCAGCTTGATGTTCCACTTATATTTGAAACATGGATTGTATTTTTAACTAATTCGGTTTAATGGCCTAACAATACAATTTTAATTTGTGTCTTTACAGATATTAGAATGTGAGTTCTACCTTCTGGAGTTGATGGTGAGTAGAAAAGATCTTTATCTTTGCTACTGAGTTTGGCCTAATTGAGCGGTTGTCTGGATGACTTATCACTGATGTAACTTATGTTTCAGGACTGCTGCCTGATCGTGTACCACCCTTACAGACCACTGTTGCAGTATGTGCAGGACATGGGACAGGAGGACATGCTGCTGCCTCTGGCCTGGTCTGTGGGCATTTATCTGTTGCTTTTGCCATAGAATTTTTGATATTTAAATGCAAAAAGAACTAGATTTTGCTGTTTTTGGTAGCCTCACTCACTGTGCTGTAATGTGTCTGTACCAGGCGAATAGTGAATGACACATACAGGACAGATCTGTGTCTGCTCTACCCTCCCTTCATGATTGCCCTGGGTAAGATCTGACCCTAAGCATTTCTCATTGCTGCCATGTAATGTAGTTACAGACTTAAAACAAGCTTTATTAGATGTAACATGATCAGTTGTTTGTCTTTTCCGCCCACAGCCTGTCTGCATGTCGCCTGTGTGGTACAACAGAAAGATGCCAGACAGTGGTTTGCGGAGCTCTCTGTTGACATGGACAAAGTAAGACTGACCTCTGTTGCATTATTTAAAGTTGCCTCTAGTATTTTTGATGAGGAAGAATCAAACATTTTTTATCAAAACAATTACCACCCTTTATATATACATTATGCAACTTTTCACTTTCAAGGCAGCAAAAGTGTCATAGTCATCTCCTAGTTCCCCTGGCTTTGATGTCTCTACACCATGAAGTGCTACTTATCTTCATGGGGTGTCAACTGCGGTTCACGATGAGTTATCTTGTGTTTGTGTTTTCTGTCAAGATCCTGGAGATTATTCGTGTCATTCTGAAGCTATACGACCAGTGGAAAAATTTTGACGACAGGAAGGAGATAGCGGCTGTGCTAAACAAGATGCCTAAGCCCAAACCTCCTCCTAACAGGTAAATCTGATGTATGTCAACCCTGCTTTTGTAATCAGTACATTTTTATTTGATGGGGCGTGGCTAATTTATTTATGAGTGAGTACAATAAACCATTTGCAAACAGCATAAAGCTGCATTTTTCTGGTGTCATGTTGAATCTGAATGTACTGGAGTGGGTTTTCCCATGTGTAACAAAGAAAAAAAGTACTCTTAACATAATTCTGTGTACTTCACTGTCTAATCGTAATATCACATTTTTAAGTCATATTTACAGAAATGTCGTTTTTGAATAAATGCAGACATGCTAATGAGTTAATTAAGTAACTTCAGATCATCGCTTTTTGTACTTTTTTTCTGCAGTTATATTTCCTCCCAACTGCAGTTAACTTCACTTTGTCTTCGAAGAGATAAAGTATCACATATGATAGAGTGTTTCCATTTTTCTCTCTGTCCTGTCTCTAGTGAGAGCGACCAGAGCTCCAACGGGAACCAAAGCAACTCCTACAGCCAGTCTTAGTGTGGTGTCTGTTTCCATGGGGATCCATAATGTTGATGTAGAGAAGGATGGACCTTTTTAAAATGTCACAGCACAAACTTTGCGATGTCAGTCTGGAAAATCACTTTTTCATCTGACCAAGATGTCCCTTCATCTTCGACTGACACCCCCAACAAACTCAGAGACCCATGTCTTCACTTTCCCCTTATCCGATCAATAAGGGTTTATGGATTGAGCAAGCAGCCATTGATTGAAATGCCTGCAGTGAACAGCGGGTCGGTGACAGCAGCTTTGTTGTCTCGATGAGTCCACTCTACTCTGCTATAGACTTGAAATGAGCTAAAACTGAGGAACATTGCGGGGGGAGGGGGAGAGGGAAGCCAAGAATGTTGTAAACTGCAGTAGAGTGATGGGAGAAGTGCAGGGGTAGAAAGTTGTCATTGTGATGATCCTGACATCCTTGAACAGCCCAGATGAGCACAGCAGTTGATGCAGAGCTCCGTGGGATTCGAGCAAACTTGATCACAAGTACTGTGTATGCGTGTGTGTGTCTGTGTGTGTACAACATGTGAGCAGTCAGTCTGGGTGGGTTTTCATTCCTCAGGGACTATAGTACAGTAGTCTACTCTGTAAAATAATTTGATCCTGTGCTGTTTAAAGAGTGTATCTGATTGGCTATCACCCTGTGCAACTGTGACGTGATTGGATGCCCCTGCCCTCTGATGGCTCCTCTTTGAGGCAGAAATGAGCTTTGTCCACAAGAATTTACTGTTTTGAATCATGACAACTCCACCTCCTTTCTCCCATTCCCTCTCGCACTTGTAAATAGCCTTATAATTCTGTTCATTTATTGTATCTTTCATGTTTTTGCTTAATTAAGGAAACTGATGGAAATCATGAGCTAGTTTAGCTTCACTGTCATGATTCGTTTTGCCTGCTGCAAAGCTCATTCTTCTTTTTTAATGTAATTATTTGTTCATTTATTCTGCTTTCTTTGTAGAATAATGTCTTGTGGAAAACAGTTTTTCAATTATTTTTAATTTGGGTTGTACATTCTTATTTTTATTTACCTTGCCATCTATTTAATCATTGAATTGTGGCAATATATGTGTGCATATACCTGTAGATGTCTCTATATTTTTGTGATGTAATGCAGTGGGAGCTGTGTGTGTGGCTGTACTCAAAAACAAGGTGCTTGAAAGCCTTACAAAATAAAAGCTGCTGGTTACAGAGAAAACCTTTCATAATAGCACATTGTCCCATTCACGTGAACTGTAAAATGTATTTTAGGGGGTTAATGTTGTTGCATCAGTTGGATTCATTGTCATTTTTCCCTCAGTGGCTTCCTGTACACTTTTCTCTGTAGGAAAACCCCCAAAACAGAGATAAAAACATTGTGATAAACGCCACCCTGTGTCAGTTTCTTGCACTGAGTGAGTAGACAGAGGTGAAACATTGAATCCTTTGAGGCAGGTTCCATACAGCCTTGTTCTATTGTTTTACTCCCCTTTGGCAAGCTCCATCTGTTACATGACTGTTCACATGAATGGGCCTGAAAATAAAAGGGCTTCACCCCACTCAAATATTCCTACTAGTTCTGATGAAAACATTTCCCAAAATCGTTTTACTTGAAAATTTATGTTTATTGTTTTTGGAAGATCAATTATGCTAATAAAATTTATGATGTGCAAAACAAAGTGGGTTACTGCTGTTATTTCATGTTCATATATTATGTAAAGGACTTTGGGGAATCTTCCAGCATGTTATAGAAGTCCTATACAGTCCTTTTACCTAACGTCAATGTCACTTCAATACAGTGGCTGTGGTAGGACCCCTAGTGGTGAGTTCAAAGAATATGTAAAATGGTACACATAAGTTTTGATATTAAAAGTCTGTACTACTAATAAAATGAATAATAATAAAATTACACACTTTTCTCTTGTTTAGGATTTATGGTTGGGAAATTCTAAGTTTAATGATTGAATGGTATCAGAGGATGTATTTACCAGTAGTTGCCTCTAGGCGTTCCTACCATAGGTACAGTCAGTCCCCGTGATGTCACTGTAGCTGCATGAAGCACACAGAGAGCAGCGGAAATAATACCACAAGCTACATTATGTGTCCTTCAAAATAAAACCTACAATCATTCATTTTATGAATGGCTATCTGAAGGCTCAGGTCATGTGAGAATATCACAGTGGTAACTAAAGTCACCAGAAAAATGGTGACTTTACTATATTATGATGTTTTATGCCTCACTATAGTATGACCATTTTATGGTTATTCTCCAAACATTGAATACTGCGTTTACTCAGTAGTCTAGTGGTAAAAATTGTCTCCTCACAGTAAGAAGGTTCTACTATCATGTTTTTATGCCTTATTATACTATGACACTTTTTCACATTTTTATGCCTTATTATACTATGACACTTTTTCACATTTTTATGCCTTACTATACTATGACATTTTTTCACATTTTTATGACATACTATACTATGACATTATTTGACAATTTTATGCCTTACTATACTATCACATTTTTATGCCTTATTATACTATGACACTTTTTCACATTTTTATGCCTTATTATACTATGACACTTTTTCACATTTTTATGCCTTATTATACTATGACACTTTTTCACATTTTTATGCCTTATTATACTATGACACTTTTTCACATTTTTATGCCTTATTATACTATGACACTTTTTCACATTTTTATGCCTTATTATACTATGACACTTTTTCACATTTTTATGCCTTATTATACTATGACACTTTTTCACATTTTTATGCCTTATTATACTATGACACTTTTTCACATTTTTATGCCTTATTATACTATGACACTTTTTCACATTTTTATGCCTTATTATACTATGACACTTTTTCACATTTTTATGCCTTATTATACTATGACACTTTTTCACATTTTTATGCCTTATTATACTATGACACTTTTTCACATTTTTATGCCTTATTATACTATGACACTTTTTCACATTTTTATGCCTTATTATACTATGACACTTTTTCACATTTTTATGCCTTATTATACTATGACACTTTTTCACATTTTTATGCCTTATTATACTATGACACTTTTTCACATTTTTATGCCTTATTATACTATGACACTTTTTCACATTTTTATGCCTTATTATACTATGACACTTTTTCACATTTTTATGCCTTACTATACTATGACACTTTTTCACATTTTTATGACATACTATACTATGACATTATTTGACAATTTTATGCCTTACTATACTATCACATTTTTATGCCTTATTATACTATGACACTTTTTCACATTTTTATGCCTTACTATACTATGACACTTTTTCACATTTTTATGACATACTATACTATGACATTATTTGACAATTTTATGCCTTACTATACTATCACATTTTTATGCCTTATTATACTATGACACTTTTTCACATTTTTATGCCTTACTATACTATGACACTTTTTCACATTTTTATGACATACTATACTATGACATTATTTGACAATTTTATGCCTTACTATACTATCACATTTTTATGCCTTATTATACTATGACACTTTTTCACATTTTTATGCCTTATTATACTATGACACTTTTTCACATTTTTATGCCTTATTATACTATGACACTTTTTCACATTTTTATGCCTTATTATACTATGACACTTTTTCACATTTTTATGCCTTATTATACTATGACACTTTTTCACATTTTTATGCCTTATTATACTATGACACTTTTTCACATTTTTATGCCTTATTATACTATGACACTTTTTCACATTTTTATGCCTTATTATACTATGACACTTTTTCACATTTTTATGCCTTATTATACTATGACACTTTTTCACATTTTTATGCCTTATTATACTATGACACTTTTTCACATTTTTATGCCTTATTATACTATGACACTTTTTCACATTTTTATGCCTTATTATACTATGACACTTTTTCACATTTTTATGCCTTATTATACTATGACACTTTTTCACATTTTTATGCCTTATTATACTATGACACTTTTTCACATTTTTATGCCTTATTATACTATGACACTTTTTCACATTTTTATGCCTTATTATACTATGACACTTTTTCACATTTTTATGCCTTATTATACTATGACACTTTTTCACATTTTTATGCCTTATTATACTATGACACTTTTTCACATTTTTATGCCTTATTATACTATGACACTTTTTCACATTTTTATGCCTTATTATACTATGACACTTTTTCACATTTTTATGCCTTACTATACTATGACACTTTTTCACATTTTTATGACATACTATACTATGACATTATTTGACAATTTTATGCCTTACTATACTATCACATTTTTATGCCTTATTATACTATGACACTTTTTCACATTTTTATGCCTTACTATACTATGACACTTTTTCACATTTTTATGACATACTATACTATGACATTATTTGACAATTTTATGCCTTACTATACTATCACATTTTTATGCCTTATTATACTATGACACTTTTTCACATTTTTATGCCTTATTATACTATGACACTTTTTCACATTTTTATGCCTTATTATACTATGACACTTTTTCACATTTTTATGCCTTATTATACTATGACACTTTTTCACATTTTTATGCCTTATTATACTATGACACTTTTTCACATTTTTATGCCTTATTATACTATGACACTTTTTCACATTTTTATGCCTTATTATACTATGACACTTTTTCACATTTTTATGCCTTATTATACTATGACACTTTTTCACATTTTTATGCCTTATTATACTATGACACTTTTTCACATTTTTATGCCTTATTATACTATGACACTTTTTCACATTTTTATGCCTTATTATACTATGACACTTTTTCACATTTTCATGCCTTATTATACTATGACACTTTTTCACATTTTTATGCCTTATTATACTATGACACTTTTTCACATTTTTATGCCTTATTATACTATGACACTTTTTCACATTTTTATGCCTTATTATACTATGACACTTTTTCACATTTTTATGCCTTATTATACTATGACACTTTTTCACATTTTTATGCCTTATTATACTATGACACTTTTTCACATTTTTATGCCTTACTATACTATGACACTTTTTCACATTTTTATGACATACTATACTATGACATTATTTGACAATTTTATGCCTTACTATACTATCACATTTTTATGCCTTATTATACTATGACACTTTTTCACATTTTTATGCCTTACTATACTATGACACTTTTTCACATTTTTATGACATACTATACTATGACATTATTTGACAATTTTATGCCTTACTATACTATCACATTTTTATGCCTTATTATACTATGACACTTTTTCACATTTTTATGCCTTACTATACTATGACACTTTTTCACATTTTTATGACATACTATACTATGACATTATTTGACAATTTTATGCCTTACTATACTATCACATTTTTATGCCTTATTATACTATGACACTTTTTCACATTTTTATGCCTTACTATACTATGACACTTTTTCACATTTTTATGACATACTATACTATGACATTATTTGACAATTTTATGCCTTACTATACTATCACATTTTTATGCCTTATTATACTATGACACTTTTTCACATTTTTATGCCTTATTATACTATGACACTTTTTCACATTTTTATGACATACTATACTATGACATTATTTGACAATTTTATGCCTTACTATACTATTACTTTTTATGCCTTATTATACTATGACACTTTTTCACATTTTCATGCCTTATTATACTATGACACTTTTTCACATTTTTATGCCTTACTATACTATGACACTTTTTCACATTTTTATGCCTTACTATACTATGACATTTTTTCACATTTTTATGCCTTATTATAATACTATGACACTTTTTCACATTTTTATGCCTTATTATACTATGACATTATTTGATAATTTTATGACATACTATACTATCACATTTTTATGCCTTATTATACTATGACACTTTTTCACATTTTTATGCCTTACTATACTATGACATTATTTCACATTTTTATGCCTTATTATACTATGACATTATTTGACAATTTTATGACATACTATACTATCAAATTTTTATGCCTTATTATACTATGACACGTTTTCACATTTTTATGACATACTATATTATGACATTATTTGACAATTTTATGACATACTATACTATCACATTTTTATGACATACTATACTATCATGTTTTTATGCCTTATAATACTATGACACTTTTTCACATGTTCATGCCTTACTATACTATGACATTATTTTCCATTTTTATGTCTTACTATACTATGATACTTTTTCACATTTTTATGACATACTATACTATTACTTTTTATGACTTATTATAATGAGTTTATATTATATATGATATTTTTTGACATTTTTATGCCTTGCTATACTATGAAATTATTTGACATTTTTATGACATACTATACTATGAAGTTTTTATGCCTTACTATACTATGACATTTTCTTTACATTTTTATGCCTTATTATAGTATGACGTTGTTTCACATTTTTATGCCTTACTCACTATGACATTTTTAAAAAATTTTTATACCTTACTATACTATTACAATTTATGCCTCACTATACAATGAGTTTTTTCATACCTTACTGTACTATCACGTTTTCGTGCCTTAATATATGATGATTCATTTATGTGGCGACACGGTGATGCAGTGGTTAAAACTGGTTGCCCACAGTGAGAGTCTTCTGGGTTTGACTACTGGGCCTGGGGCCTTTCCGTAGAATTTGCATGTCCTACCGGTGCCGGCGTGGTATTTCTCTGAATACTCCAGATTCCTCCCCCAATCCAAAGACATGATGAGCACTCAGTTTATTGGCGACTCTAATACCTTCTTATAATATGACATTTTTATGCCTTATTATCCTATGACTTCTAACGCCTTACTGAGTTTTTATGTCTTACTATACTATGTCATTTTTATGCCTTAATATACTATAATTTTTTATGCCTCATTATACTATGTCTTTTTATCCCTTACTATACGTTGATGTTTTTATGCCTTATTGTACTGTGGTATTTTCTTCATTGCTTACTATACTATGACCTATGACATATGACATAGGCTTACATGTCCCTATATCATAAGTGATGTTACCATATATGTCACCTATAAAAGGATATATTATTATGACATATATACATTCTCTGGGTATATGAAGATATAATTTCTAACATATGTGAAATACTCATAGTAAAGTTGATCAAAAAAACATGGTTATTAAAATTCTATATGTTTGTATATGACTCTAATTAAATTTTAACATATATGTCTATCTTTTATATTTACATATATAATATGAACATATACTGACAGGCTTTGGGATGGATATATATTTATGTAACATATCTCTATAAGCTGACAGACTTTCTTTTTGAGGTCTGGAGGGGTTGCTGTGTCGCTACCAATGTTGAGACCAATACACCCTTGGGTAAATCTGCCTTGCCGTAATATCTAATACAAATTCTGAATAGGACATGTAGGAAGCAAGAAACAGGTGTTTTCACTTGCAGATTTATCTGTATGTTTTTATTTGGCATATGTCCAAGAACGTTACAAAACGCCATCCTTAAAACCACTTTTATTTTGTAAGAAGTAACCGGAAGCTGTGTTGTGTCTTTTCACTGCCTTGACAGTGAGAGGAGGGAGGCCACAACCAGCGAGCTCCGAGCGGGCTGCGGAGGATGTCGACCCCGCTGCGGGGACAAGCCCCGGGCGGGATGTTTGTGTCCAGTCGGCTTCTGCTCACCCAGTCGCCCAGTACCCGCGGCCCTCGGCACCCATGAAGCCCCCGCTGATGAAGCCCCGAGCTGCTAGAGTGAGGCGGAAAGTGGCCGGAGACAGAGAGCATGTACTGGCGCGTCGGGTTCGCCTGGACGCGGTCGTGTGTGGTTGATCTTGGCCAGAACCAGAGCTTCTCCTCCGGCCTGCTGGGCTCCGATGAGCAGCTCTCGTTTTATGGGTACATTATCGCCTACCCACTGCAGGACTACGGCGGGATAATGTCAGCTTTGGGCTCGGACTCGTGGTGGCGGAAAACGCTGTATTTGACTGGAGGGGCTCTGCTCGCTGCCGCTGCTTATTTGCTGCACGAACTGCTGGCCATCAGGTACCAATAACACAGAGGCTGTCAGAGGAGTCACTGTAGAGGCTGCAGAGCTCATCACTTCCCACTGTCAGGCCTCTTGGGCTAGAGCATACTCTGTGGATCGTATTGTGTTCATATTGTCACTCCAGATCTCCCAGCTCTGCTGTATTTTCACTGGGGTTTGATATTACTTAATCTCGACAGGTTGGGCGGGGTGAGAGCGGAGTCGGTGGAAAATAAGGAATCGTGAGTGGGTGGGTTATGATGTAACGGAACCCCCCACCCCCCAGCCAAACACACACATCAGGAGATTTCCATCTTTATTGGCTTATTTTTGTGAATTAATGACGTGAGCTTGATCTACTGCATGGGCTTTTATTTTGGCGTCGGTCTTTCAAAAATTATAACGATTATAAAACCATTATAATGGCTCATTTCCCATGCTGTTTGTTTGAGTGGTTAGCCTGCCAGCCCAAGGGCCTATTACACACAGCTCCCTTCTCACATGAACTGACATTACAGATTGTGACAGCAGGTCACTTTCATTTGTCTGTATTTCAAGGACGAGGCGACATGGTGTAGGTTCACCTTTTGTTTGCTTTATCGTGACCCCCCAGCTTTCATACACATGTTCCAGTGTTAGGTTTCAGTCTAAATCACTGCAGTTATGGGGAAAAAGCCTTTTACAACCTCTAATGTAAACATTAAAACACCAAAGCCAGGTATGGTAGTTGTAAAGTAAAAGGTTATGTGACAGATATAATTATATTTGCATTCATTTTTATTGAATATTCATTGTCAGAACTGGGGGTTTGATAGAGCGAGTCTGTCTCGGGTTAACTGCAGTCCAGGCCTACAGCTGTACGACAACACAGCTTAGAAGGACACTTGATATCACAACAAAAGTCATACGGAGGCGGTGCAGTTTTGGAGTCGTTAGGAAAATTAAAACTGATATTTATGTGATTTTTACATCTGCTGACAACGAGAGACATTCTGGTGTGTCGGCCTTACACGCAGCAGACTGGTTTCCTTATAGCTGTTGTTAATCGATTTTTATACATGGCGGAAATACAGGCCATTTGTTGTGCAGTGAAATATTGCAGATATATTCATATATACATATACTAGCTTTTGTATCAAACAGCAATGCATTCTTTACGTTACCCTATTAAAAACTGCCTTTGAGTCAGCGGGCATTTCAGCACCAAAGTGGAACAGACAGCTCTTCTGCTCTCAGGCTGCTGCTTGTGTTTTTTTACGGTTCAGCACCTTTCACATTGGACAGCTCCCTGTAATTCTGCATTGTGCCCACGTGAATTTGTTGCCATTTGTAGGCCCGTGCTTGTCCATTAAGTAGCTGTGCATCTCCAACACTATCCACGTGAATGCACCATAATCTTTCTGAAGGGTATGCCTTATTATTTTCACACTGCAGTGTGAAAATAATAAGGCAGCCAGTGCAAATGGCCCAGGGCTGACAGTCACTCAGGGCCAGTTAAAGGACCTTGGTTGCAGATCATTTGATTTATTCACTCAATCACAATCACTTGATTTATCATATGATAGCCTATTTTACCCACACACACCCACAGGCACACTACACTTCTATACTTGTGAGGACCCTCATTTAATCATTACAGTGCTGTGGCTCTGGTGGTAGAGTCCACTACTTGAAATGTCAGTTGGTTGATCCCCAGCTTCCTCTGCATGTCGAAGTGTCCTTGGGCAAGACACTGAACCCCAAATTGCCCCCAATGTGTATGTGTGTGTGTGTGATAGAGTGAAAAGTGCTTTGAGTGGTTGATAAGACTAGAAAAGGGCAGTCCATTTAGCCAATCCCAAATCTTATTCTAACCATTCGTTTTAAAATGAGTCTGAAAAATAATAAAGACTAACCAAAATGTCCTCACTATGCTGCGATGGTTTAAAACTGAAATTGGCTCTCATAGAGAGCCCACACACACTAACTCGTTTTTGTCACTTAGGAGGATATTGTGTGACTTCCATTAATGCCCTAGAGACTTACCCAAGCCTCAGGCTGCATTAAACTGTTAGTTAGCCCAGAGGAAAATCAGCCTTATTACAATGTGTACGTCCTTTGCTGTCTTCAAATTCCCATTAAGTTCAGTGCAACTGGTACACCTATAATAGAATACTACTTAATTTATGTTAATTTGATTAGATACAACTTTATTTAGGAATATACAGACCACTTGAATACAATATTAACCAAAATAATGAACAATGAACCTGAGAATGTTGTGGCCCCTGGGTCAGCTGCTTTGCATTGTTGGTAATCCAGCTTTACCTTAAGATACCTGACCTGAACCCCAACTTTAAAGTTTAAGCCTTTAATTGAATGGTTAACATTGTGGGAACTGGCTTGTTGTCCCCAAATGGGAGGCAAGTGCCCATAATGTGACTGTGAACAGAAATACAGCAGTAGTAATGCAAGTATATAAACACACACACACTTTTTTTTTCTTTTGACTTTTAATTCCATTACACATGTAAAAGTCCAACTAGAGTCGAGAATTAGCAATAGCTATAAACTCTTTGTGCAACACATTAGTACCCTGTTTTATGTTAAATTGCATTGTCCCTATCAAATAAGTAAATAAACTTAAAAAAAACACAGAGAGAGACAGAGAGAAAGAGAGAGAGAAAGAGTTTGCTTTTACAAGCCTTTCTTCCTACTTGATGTGCTGCCTTGTCATTCTTTGCTCCACACAGAAAGGAGGAAGAGCTGGACTCTAAAGATGCCATCATACTCCACCAGTTTTCCAGGCCCAAAACTGGCGCCCCGTCCCTGTCCCCTTTCTGCCTTAAGATGGAGACCTACCTCCGCATGGTTGACCTGCCCTACCAGGTAAAACGATGCTTATATGTCTGTGACAGAATATAAAACATTACTATGTTGTCTCTTTAAAAGCGTATGTTTAGAATTGAGAGTGAGTGTCCATTTTTTGTGGAAAAATCCTTAGTTTGTTCTTTTGCGTTAATTACTTTTGCTGTGATTAATTATTGTAAAACTCTAAGTTGCTGCTGTCTGCAATCACTCAGTTTCCTGCAAGGGATAATTAAAATTTCCATTAAATGTTTTCTCTTGATCCAATTACAATTTAATTCACCTAATACTTATCACCAACCACTTTCTCTATTCTGTTTCTCCTTTATCATGGTTTTCCTCCCCCTGCCTTCCCTGAATCCATTTTCTCCTGCAGAACTACTTTGATGGGAAGCTTTCACCGCAGGGAAAGATGCCGTGGATTGAGTACAACCAGGAGCAGGTGTGTGGCACCGAATTCATCATCGACTTCCTGGAGGAGAGACTGGGTGTGAGCCTCAACAAGACCCTGACGCCACAGGAGAAGGCCATGTCCCGTGCCATCACCAAAATGGTGGAGGAACATTTCTACTGGTAAGGGACCAGTGGTTTTTTTTTCTTTCAGTATTGTTGTTTCTTTATATAGATTCAGAGTGTGTTTTTTGTTTACTTTTACAGTATTTATTTTATTTGGCTGAGAAATGTCAAGCCAAAGGTTCTTCTTAACAGTCTTGGCTGCAGTAACAGCGGTAGTACTGGTAGTATATGTCTGTGTATTTGTGTCCCAGGACCATAGCTTACTGTCAGTGGGTGGACAACCTGGAGGAGACCCAGAAGATGCTGTCGATGAGCGGGCCACTGAGTGATCTGCTCAAGTGGATCCTGAGTCACCTGACTGGTGGGATTGTCAAGAGGGAGATGTACGGGCACGGGATCGGGCGGTTTTCTAGGGAGGAGGTTTACGCCCTGATGGAGAAGGACATGCGCACCCTGGCCACTCTGCTAGGTGAGAAATCGAGATGTTATTTTTTAAATTCATAAATACTGATGCTCATGATTTGGAAGGTTAGAATCTATTACATATATATATTACATTTGGCCATATAAAAGTCAGTGCAGCACAGTTGTATTTTCTTTTGTGTTTATGAGTCCACTGTTTAGCCAAAGACATTTGTGGACTTTGTCACAATTTCTGTCACCTGTGTGTTCACATTGTTTAACCTGCAAACAGATAAACATTTTTATTTGCAAAAGGCTGTGTGTGTCTTAAGAACTGTCATGTTTGTACTTGTGGATAGCAGGATAGCTCAATACAGACCTCCTGTGGTGAAACTTAACATTGCAACCAGACCACAACCTCTGGCAGTTTGTGGCAGAGAGACATATGCGGTGGGAAGTGTTGTTGAGCCATGATAAATAGTGCTTCCTAAGGTTACATGTTGCAAAGCCTAAAGGCATCAACTCATCTCCGATGCCTTTTACTTTGTGGCCAGAACTGGATCTCTCATTATTTTTCCTTCTCATGCGGCCATACACTTCCCATATAAAAATTATTTTTAATGTCAGAAGTTAAGATTATGTAACAAAATCCAGATGTCTCTGAAAATACAGACAGAGGGAAAGCATACTTATGCAATTATTGTGTGTTTTTAACGTGACATATTTTTTCTGTGTGTTGTCTTAGGTGATAAGAAGTACCTCATGGGCTCTAAGCTTTCAACAGTAGACGCTGCAGTGTTCAGTCACCTGGCCCCTGCTATGTGGACGCTACCAGGAACACGTCCAGAGCAGCTAATTAAAGGTAAGCCCGTCAAAATGGGCGACATGCAGACAGTTTCAGCTGTATTTGCAGAGATCTATCATATGCTGGTGGAAACATCTGCGTATATAATATTAAATATTTTATCTTTTTTTAAAAAGAGTAAACCATGCTCTTCATTAATCTATTTTGACTGTATGCTCTGTTAGGGCAGCATCATTAAAACATCGAATAAAACTGTAACTTTTACATTGCTGAACCCAAGACATGTTCACTGCCATAACGTTTTATACACACTGAACTATGTGTGTTTGACATTTGTCTCTTTTAAAGAGTCAAACACATCTCTCCTTTATTATTATCTTGACAGCTTAACACAAGCACAGAACTGATGTTCAGATATGATTCACTGTTTCAAGTGTAATGTGCTTGAAACAAAATTCACAGAAAAAGGATGAGTCCCCCGCAAGCTAAGCATGTTTTTTTTTGTTTTTTTTAACCATACCTCTCTATCTCAATCTGTAATCAGTTTTTAATTAATTCTATGGAACTTGTGTACTCACTATCCTGAAGACTGTAATAATTATAGCATCATATTTGATATTGATTCTGATTGTGACTTTTCTCGCCTTCTTACAGAGATATCAGAGCACAGTTTTTGCTGTAGACCAGTACCTAAGGAGCAGATAGGTTATCTCACTCAAGATGACAGGCGACATAGGACTTAATCCCAGGTCATCCAGCGGAAAGACAGTCTCCATGACAACCACAGCACCATGTCATATCTAAACAAGGACAGATCAGGGAAATTTACATGTTGAGTAGGAAGGAGGGAAGTGAATAGAAGTGAATCGAAGCTGAAACATTGAAACATAGAAAAATCTGATCATTGACTAAGGCGCCGGTCTCATCACTAGTAGTAAACGTAAAAGCAACTAAAAAGTGATGTTCCTCTCTCGGGATGTTTTATTTTGATAGAGGTAAAATTTAAAGGACACAGAATTTTTTCTCGTCTTCTTCCTTTCTTGTCAATCATCTTCAGAGCCCTTAGATTTAGTTAGTTAGGGCTCCAACTAATGGTTACTTCCATTATTGATTCGTCTGTAGTTCATTGTCTTGGATAATCGATTAATTGTTTTGGTTTAGATATATGATCTATAAAATGTCAAACAAAAAGTGAAAAAACAAAACAAAATATTCTGTTTAGTCTCGATATGACAAAGAAAAGAAGCACATCTCCACAATTCAGAAGGTGGAACAAGAAAATGTTTGATATTTTCACTTGAAAAATTAAATTACTTGAACCATAAAAAAATCAGTTGTTGCCATTTATTGTTCTGCAGAATGACAAATCGATTAATTGACAAATCGTTTTAGCTCTAATGCCCGCTGTGTTTTATTCATGAGTCAGACTGCATGCTGTTTTCACAGCGCCTTACCCACTCAGCTCTCTGTTCCCTCCAGGTGAGCTGATCAACCTGGCCATGTACTGTGAGCGTATCCGCCGGCGTTTCTGGCCCGAGTGGTTCGTGGACCTGGAGGACTTCTGCTACAACGACATCACAGAGGGCAGCGAGTCCAAACTCCCCGATCTGGGTCTCTACTCCCGCACGGACACTTTCCAGGACGATACACACACACACACCCCACACACCCACACGCCACAGGACCCGCCGTCGCCGGACAGCGACCCTACAGGCCACTCGCTATATGACTCTGACATGGACACAGAGTGCTCTGAAATAGACCAGCTCAAGTGTTGACAAAGCATACACTTACAGGACACACTACAAATGCGCACACCACAGGAGGGTGCTGCATCCCCACCTGCACACATGTCCCCTACCTCTTTGAACAGAAAATAACTGGGGAGTATTTTTGTTGTCGCCTGTGCTGGTGGAGAAGTTGAGGATGGCACACTGTAGTGGAGGAATGATTGCAGTAGAAGGAAAGGCAGTGAGGCATAGGTCAAAAAGGAAAAAAGTCAGAGATGGACGGAAGAAAAAAGAGGCAGCATATAAAAGAAAAGTGGAGGAAAAGAGAAAAGACGCAGAAAAAAGAATGAAAAGTAGGAACTAGAAGCATGAAAACCAGGAGTAAATGACGCCGCTGCTGAGAAACTCCTCCACGTGGTCGACATCATCCGCAGTCACAACCTTCTACCTGTCATCCTGTTGTTGTAACCTTGGCAACTAAGTGCTTGTGACCCCCCCCCCCGCTGTCCCTCGTAGCAACTTGCACCACCCAGCCTTGTGTGTTTTCAACGGAACCCCTAAACGCCTTGTATTGATATGACATTGATACGTAGGGAAACTGTACAGGATTTATGTGAATGAACACAGTTCAGTGTAAATATATAAATGGATCTGATTTGATTCTCAGATTTAATAGATAGAATATTTGATTCTATAAGAGTATAAATAGTATAGATAGCCTGCAAATATAATATCATCCCCTCTGTCATATGGTGTAAAAAAATGTAGGTGTTTCTTATATAAAATCCCGTATGTGTTGGACACAATGACCAACCTGTCTTGTAATAGTCGCCATGAATACCCACTCTGCTGGTCTAGGATCAGTATGAGGAGCCCTATGACCGCCTGTGTGTGTCTTTCTCCACAGCTGGGAGTAATGCCTGCTGCCCATATTTAAATAGTGCAGTAATATTTCATGGAAGATAATGGATGGTGAACTGCAATCTGCCATAAGCACTTTGGAACTATCTTTTGTCTTATTAAGACACTTATTTTGCCAAAAAAAAAAATTCATTTTGTCACACATCAGATGCATAGTATGACCTTATACTCTGTCAGGCTCCTGAGTTGTTAGGATTGTCATTGAGGACATTAGCTTTAGATCAGATAGACATTTTACATGCATTCAAGCATTGAGAGCGAGTCAAACAATCATGTAGAAATAGATTAAATAGATATAGAGTCTGAATGAAAGTGCATGGCTGGCACGTGCCAATGAAAATGTCCCTTTACACTTCTCGTGGATAGTGTTATCTACATTTGTTTGCTGGCTTATTTAAGTTTGATTTTGTGATGCTTTTTTTTTTTTTTTTTGCAGTGGCTCTGGTCAAATCAGCCACACAAAGATGGCAAAGATGTAGCTGATGGATCTTGATTTTTTTTTTCCTTTCAGCAGTTAAGTTTTTGTGACAGATGCCTCATGTTTCAAAAATGATGGATTGCCCAGAAAACATTATGTAAAGCAATAAGAGAGCAGACACAGGTCCACTCTGTTCATCTTTAATTTTATGCTAGGGTGGGTGGTATTTGGGGTGTGTGATGGCAAGGTGCACGTCTTATGTGTGTTTGTCATTCAGCAAATACACATTAAGGCTACTTATATGGCTGCAAGCAAGGGGTATACAGTATGTGCTTTGTGCTTCTGTCCCTGCTGCGCATGGATGAGTCGCCCTCTGTGTGTGAATGATGACGCACTGATGAGGATTCACAGCTGAGCTTTTCCTCCCTAACACGCACACTCACTGTCATGATTTCAATGTTGTTCATTTAGGTGGTAGAAAATGTGTTTGTCTGAGAAAAAGACAATAGTGATAGTGTGGTGGTTATAGTGATGCTGCTGCTTCTTATTCATGGTCCAACTTAAAATATTGTTCCTGTTAGGAATGAAAGGGAATCCTTACAGGGCCATCACAGAGGTTTTCTAAACAGAGACAGGCCGATTTATTCGCCCGGCCAATATATCGACTAATACTAGCTTAAAGGCCTGTTCACACCACGTCTTTGTGAAAGATTTGGCTCTAGCAGTTTGGTGATGTAATGTCTATATTTGCAGGGATAGTTGGTGAACAGCTGTAGCTGGTGAGCTAACCGCTAACTTGCTAGCCAGCTGGGCTAGCACCAGTTCATCACAGGAGCTCTCAGAAATTCATATGTGTACCATTGACTCCTGTCTCGTGACTGTCAGTTAGAGTTTGTCCTCCAACAGAGCAGGTTAAAGAACAATCAATTGTTCAACACAGCTAATAAGCTACGAGAGCTTCCTCCATTTTGGACTCTCCAGCGCTCTGTCACCTCAGAGGTCACCACTGTAAACACGGCTTGTTATTGGTCAACAGTGCAAATTTGTGGGTCAGAGTTAATTAAAGTTGACCTCAAATTCATTGGAAAATTCTGTCATTTTTAACTGCTGCTGTGACCAGGCTTTAATGCATTGAATTGCCGTATGTAATTATTGAGAAACTTTGGGAATAGTGTGTCCACATTGTTTTTACAAAGTTTTTTTCAACCACTAAATGTCCCACTCAGTACATATGTTGGTCACAATTCTTTTATGAAGGGATCGTCCTCAAAAATGTTTGTAATTAGTTTTTTTTTAAACATGAATATCAACCAGTTTATCCTTTTTGGATTTTTTTTAAACTCAAATATCGACAGCCAACTTCAAAACTGGATGAGGCTGTACTTGACAAGAAAAATTTTGTATTGGATTAAAAACATGTAGCATTAATATGTAGCAGCACATTTTGAAATAAGAAGTAATGATGCCATAAATGGAATCTAGTAATTAGCAAACAGATATACAGATGTAATGTCATTAAGCCACCATTATGAATCTGATGTTTAGGTAGGACATTGATGTTGATATTGACGAGTTAGAATTAATGATGAGGTAATGACAGCAAAAATCATCATTTCCTGTATAAGGCTTTTACATTCTGGGTTCTCTATCAAAAGCATCTCTAAGCTGGGCTTCAAATCAAGGACGGAGACACTAGTCACATGGACAGTAACGCCTTCATGTGTGGGTGTGTGCTGCAGTTGATTTTAAGTACAATAATATAGTCTGAAACTGAAAAAAAAAAATTAACTTAAAAGTTTCGATTTGTGTCTTAAAACCCCTTGCCTGCATGTTCTTGCCTTCTCTCATCAATAGTCAGATTTAGCCTTATGAAAACAGACTCCTAAAGCTGTTTACTTTATACCAGTGCCAGCATATGACTTATGTTTTTATATGTCATATTTATTTTATTTGTCTATTTATTTTATGTTGCTATATTACTGATAATGATGGTGGATGTGCTTGAATTTAAAAAAAAACTATTTTCTTTTTATTATTTTGCACTTTTCTTCTTATGTTTACATGTGTTTTGTTCTCTGGCTGAGAATTCCTATCAGACTAATTTATTGATCTGTGTATTAGTGCAATAATGTAGATCCTCTGACTTCTGTTGACATGTAACACTGCAGAAAACGCATATTTTCACATTGCCAGTCATTGCCGTGATTGCATGTTTGTCCATGTTTTGAGATGTCATTTGGTAACTGTTACGATTCATATCACAATATTAAGGAAGTTTGGTGTTAGTCCCTCATTTGCTGCAAAAAGTAATGTCGAAACCATAAAAATAAATAAATAAATAAATAAAAAAAGATGAAATACTGAAGTGAAATACCGAACTGACCACGAGCAGGGTGAGGTCAGTCATCCTGCTGTTCAGCTGATGATGAGTATCTCCACTCCCTCTTGTAAAACTCACCCATTACTGGGAAAATTGAAAAACTCCTTCCAGATCAGTGTCCGTGGGCAACTTCATCTGTCTCAGTGTTCCTCAGCAGTTAAAGGTCAGGGGTCGGGGTTCAGCCCTGTTGTGTGTGTGTCACTTTCCTGTTGAGATTTCTGCTTGTAGACCGTAGAAGCCATATAGCATTGTCTCTTGGTGTTGTGTGTGCTCAAACACTTGGTGGAATCTCATCAAACTGTAAATAAGAAAGCTGGAGAAAAAAAAAAAAAAAAGCAAATGAATATGCGAAGATGACTTAATGACTTAAAAGAAAACGCTCTGTAACATAAAAAAAAAGATTCTTATGAATGTATCATACATAGAGATAAAAAGCTGTATGACAATGGATTAATCATAATATTTCATTAAATATAGCTGTGGTATTTTCCTCTTGTTTTGTTTCAGTTATTGTGTGCATCAGTGAGAGTTAAAATCATATCTACCTGAGGAAGAAAATGCAGAAACTGCTCTGTATCAGCACTTGGAGGTGGGTATACTCTGGCATATATCTGTCTCATAATCCCTCTCCCTCTGTGCTTGCTACCATACGACAATACTAAGCCCACCCAACAATGCTGAAGGATTAGCTCTCTGCCCTTTTCTTTGTGCTCGTGCTGGAGCTTTGGAGAAACGGAGAGAAAAAGGAGGGCAGAGGAAGAGAAAAGGCAAGTCGTGGGAGCACCACTGTAGAGACGTGAGCGTGGGTTTGGGCGAGAAAAAGGGGGCATGAAAAGGGAAAGAGACAAGCAGTCGCGGACAGATGACTGATATTTGATGACTTTGGCTGGTTTGCTTTTCTGTCACCATTGTGCAGGATCCCTGTGAGATCTCATCCACACAAGACAGAGGAGACAATTCAGGACTGACAATGACACCAGAGAATAAACCATCTCTGGTGAGTCAGAGATGGCGTACAGTGTCGGAGGCAGCAGATGTGTGTGTGTGCGCGCGCGTGTGTGTGTATGTGTGTGTGGCTGAGTGTCGAACACGTAGCTGTATGCACGATGTGTGAGGTGGGATGTTGTGTGCAGAGAGGAGTGAATGTGCCTGTGTGTGTGTGCCTGTGTGTGTGTGTGTGTGTGTGTGTGTGTGTGTGTGTGCATGCGTGCGTGTAAAAATATGAATAATGCAGAGGATGCCTGTAGGAGCGTGAGGGCCAGGAGGAGGGCAGATGGTCGCCTGCTGATAGGACAGAATCCAAGCAACACGGCCCTCCAGAGAGCTGGGTTTAGACCTGGTTTAACATCACACACACACACACACACACACACACACACACACAAATATACACGCTTCTTTCTTTTTTTCTTTCTCAAATCACTCTCTTTTTGCCCCAGAACTGCACCCACTGGCTCAGATTTCAACATAAAAGCCTGGATATTAATAGGTGAGATGAAACTATGAAATGACACGGTTGTAAACAGACAAAGAGGCTGAAGCCTTTCATTGCCAGATTTCTCTCCAGTTGTGTAGAGACTGACTGAAAATGAATTAAAAACATCAAGATGGAAAATTTTCATTCATGCATTCTGATTGGAATTTCATTTATTCATAAATTTTAATTAAATAAATTTGTGATATGTGATTTGAAATATGAATGAAATGGACTTGAGATGATTGTCCTGACTTGAGATAAGGGTGCCGCAGATAAGAATATATAAATTAAATTATAAGAAGGGCCCTGGGTAAATTTTTAGTCTTTGAATCTTTTTATTTATTTGAATTTTTCAGAGATGGCTTTGCTTTTCAATTATATTTGCTGCAAAATTTTATTCACATGGAGTGAAGAAAATTCCTCTCTAAATTCAACACAACTAACTAAACTCCAAATACAATTCTGAATCTTTGAACTTGGTCTCCATTTTCCCTTTGATTGGTGCCAGATTACATCTTTCTTTTCAGGAAACTTTCAAGGGCATTAGTTGGAAATTTCAGATGTGTAACAAAGTGTTTTATCTCTCTATGCCAGTGGAGAAACTCAGGATCTTGATGGACAAATACTGGGTCTCCAAATACTAGAATCAGTCTAAAAATGTGTCCGTTTTTAAGTTGAGAAACTCTCTGAAACCTTAGGAAAAAAATGCAGATGACTCAGTGTCACCAGTGTAGCTATGGTCCAGTTATAAAGTATAATTAAGAAAAAAAGCAGTGTCTCATCAAAAAAAAAATCTATGACTGCATCAACACTCACTGTTCATCAAGCAATTACCCTCCATTCATCCAGAGCCCACTTCGAACCTCCTAACATCCACTAGGTGGCGTCAGCGCACTGTTCCTGACTTGGCCACTGATGAGCTCAAGCATATGATAAGCAACATTAGACATGAGGTGGAGACAACCAGAAGGACAGAGATGTGCTGAGGAAGAAGAAACCCTGATTCTGACAGGTGAAATGAGACCGGAAATCGTTCCGCAGCACAATCCTCAGCAATGTCTGAAACAAGAGTGAAGTTGAGTGTTTGGATTTACACTGCGCTCACAGGCTTCTCAGCTTTCTAAATAGAAAACTTGTGATTATTTTAACACCAATTTTTCGGTGTTTTATGTGCATGCACAAATATTTAGCATTTCTACAATTATTCAAATATTTCCTAAGATATTAAAATGACTCATA
The DNA here is from genome assembly GCF_002260705.1 of Seriola dumerili. Classification (NCBI taxonomy): domain Eukaryota; kingdom Metazoa; phylum Chordata; class Actinopteri; order Carangiformes; family Carangidae; genus Seriola; species Seriola dumerili. The sequence continues at coordinate 10,255,163 of NW_019174280.1, forward strand.
GGACATGTTTAGAATTATTTTTATTATGTATAATAAAGGCAATAGGCCAGATTATATATAAATCTGATTTATATTGCACCACCCTCTGTCCTACACCTGTAGTTAGGCCTATTTCTCTGCTTGTGTTACAGCCAGCGTTCACACACAGGCATGTTCACAAACACAAAGGCTTTAATTGTTTTGATATTCTAAATTACGTCTCGTCATTACTGTCAATTAGTTTTCATATTTAGCCCGATGAAAATATTAATTAATGCTATGTATTTCAATTTTAGGCCATCCATTGACTGGCTGTCTGAGCATCTTCACGGATTATCTGCCCACACAACAATATCAGTGCACATCAGCGGTAGTAAACACTTAAGCGAAACAGCTGAAGGACAATTTGAAGCAACCGAGACGGATTGATAAAATTCATAATTACAATGCAAGCTGGCGCACAAGGAGGAGTGAAAAAAAAAAAAAAGAACAAGCTTGTTGCCAGAGTTGTGACTTTTCCTGAAGCTCAATAAACGTGCAAAGACTGCAGTGTTGTAGAAAACAAATACGATTTAATGACAAAAAGCATATAGAAATTGTGCAATCGTTGATTTCTTTTTTCCCTCTTCGTTTGATCACAGATTTCAGGTCAATGCTATTTTGTTTTGGTTTTGTTGATATTTTTTTTCTTTCCACCTCAGAAACTCAAATTCAGCTGAAGGATTAAAGTGATGTAGTCAGACTTACAATAGTCTTTTTGCATTAGAGAAATCTCAGGCCTTATTTAAATCAAATTATTATGTAATATATTCTTCAATACGGAAAATGCGTAAAAATTACGTAAAAATATTGCTATGTTTAATTTTGATTGATTGGCGAAGAAAGGATTAAAAAAGGAAGTGGAGCGTTTGGTTTGACATTGTTCACTGGGCCTATTCAGAAAGTTTTTCAAATGCAAAACGCCTCGTGGAAATCCTCTAAAATTTATATTATGGATCTGCTCAAATATTATATTTTCTCCTCATCCACCTACACCCTTCAGTTGGATTTGTGTTTCTGAATTAATATATTTTTCTTAAAATTTCAGTCAGAGAATAAATCTCCAACTACTGGTGGATTTCCCCTCACAACCCTCACCATCAGATCAGGTTATTAGTCACAGGATTAAAGTGGCACAAGAACACGTGTCTGTGTTTGTGCTTTGGCACAGACTGACAGAGAGAACGAAACAAACAAACAAACAAACAAACAAACAAACATATAAACAAACAAACAAACGAAGCCATACAAAAACGAATGGAGATACATCCCACAAATAGTCTTCTCAGTGAATGAATGAGTCATACATTAGTAGTATAGCCACTGCGGCCAGAGCTGGTACCAAGATATATTCAGTTTTTTTGTTTTGTTTTTTTTTTGTTGTTTTTTTGTTTTTGTTTTGTTTTTGTGGGTTTTTTTTCTTCTTAGGAAAGGAAGGCAAAATGGGCTGGATTGCTTTGAGTGTTCCAGCCGGACAGTCTCGGTCTTTCTCGTCACAGCATTTTGGAAAAGTACAGAAATAACATAATAAACAGCAAAACACTGTAAACAGGCGCCCAGAAATGTCTGCACAGAAAGAAAAGCATTAAAGTCAACCAATACCCAGTCTCTATGGAAACATTATTATCATTATCATCATTATTATTATTATTATTATCATTATTATTATTATCATAAATATTATTATCATTACCATTATTAGCATAATTATTAGCATTATTGTTATTATTTGGGAAGGACTGTAATGTAAGAAGTTTTAGCAAGCAAGAGAAATTTTCAATTTATTGTATATTTATATATAAATTCTGAGTGCATTTGACACTAGACAGTCAATATATCAGATTAAATTTAAATTGATCAAATAGCACATAATAATAATAATAATAATAATAATAATAATAATAATAATGATAATAATAATAATAGGCTGGTATTGGCTTTCATTTTTAACATTGTACAGCAGGTGTACAGCAGGCCATTTCAGCCCTCTCTTGCCACAAGCTTCGAAGAACCCCTGTTGCTTTTGTTATGATGGAAAGATGGCGTTTATTTACCCTAATAATAATAATGATAATAATAATAATAGGCTGGTATTGGCTTTCATTTTTAACATTGTACAGCAGGTGTACAGCAGGCCATTTCAGCCCTCTCTTGCCACAAGCTTCGAAGAACCCCTGTTGCTTTTGTTATGATGGAAAGATGGCGTTTATTTACCCACACTGACTGCGACTTAACATCATGCCCGAAGCTTGTTTTTAGATGTTCCCCCTGCGGACACCTCGTGTCCACATCACACCTTTGCCTTTCTTTAATGACACATGACATAATGACACACTGGCGCCTTGGTAGAAGGTTTAGAAAAGCATTTCGTATCAATGTCGGACGTGTTTTTTGGTTAGCACACACCAGCCGTATCCCAATATGCTCGGCAGTTCCGCGGCATGAAAGCTCTCCATACGGCTCTCTGCTATGCGTATTTTTAGTGCTTGAGTGCCACTGTATATCCCCACTGTGTGTGTCCGTGGGTCCAACATTTAAACTGGCTGAGGTCCAGTTCCGAGCGGTCCAGCACAGAGAATCAAACAAACAAGGAAGGAATTATACCTCCGTGAGGGGTCCGTGTTTTGCTCAGGATAACGGACTGAGGTCACTGCACAGGAGTTTGTCCACCGTGGTGAGGAGGGGTGTCCCCGTACATGTCCTCTCCTCCTGGTATCTGTCCCCCCGCCGGTGTCATCCTCTTCTCTTTCTGCCGCCGGTTACAAAACCAAACCCTCACCACCTCCTTCTCCAGCTGCAGGCTGTCCGCGAGGGAGTTGATCTCCGCTGCTCCTGGTTTTGGACATTTGAGAAAATGGCTCTCCAGAGCCCCTTTGACGCCCACCTCGATGGAGGTCCTCTTTTTTCGTTTTCTTCCTTGTGCCGCGATTTTATCCAGGCTAGTGGGGCTCCCCGAGGTGGAGTCCGCCTCCTCCAGCCACTTGTTCAACAAGGGCTTGAGTTTACACATGTTTTTGAAGCTGAGTTGAAGAGCCTCGAACCTGCAAATGGTGGTCTGAGAAAAGACGTTTCCATACAGCGTCCCAAGAGCCAGTCCCACATCCGCCTGGGTGAAGCCCAGCTTGATGCGCCGCTGTTTAAACTGCTTGGCGAACTGCTCCAACTCGTCGGAGGTCGGTGTGTCCTCGTCTGACTGGTCCTGATGGCCCCCGTGCTGGTGGTGTGAGAGAGACTGCTGGTGGGCCCCAGGGCCGCCTCCGTGTTCACTGAGGTGCGGGCTGTGGCTGTGGTGGTCCTCATCCCGCAGGGGGTGGTGGTGCATCCCCCCTTGCTCTCCCCCCGGCATCAGACCGAAGCCGGACTGGGAATACACCAGGCTCTGGCCCTCAGATGTCGCCATACCGGGGATGTGCGTGGTAGCTGTGCTGGTTCGCCATGCTCTGGCGTCGTGATGCGCCTGCTGGTGCGCTAGGTGAGGGTGTCGCTGTTGCTGCTGCTGCTGCTGCTGCTGCTGTTGCTGCAGACTGCTGGAGTTCTGCAGCTCTTCTCGGTCACTGTCGTGCAGTACGGGCTTCACGTCCTGTTCTCCGAGGGGACTAGATGGCCAGGGCGCCCCGCTGTCACCGTGAGACAGCGCCGTTATCCACTGGTGCGCGTGGCTGAGCGGATGTCCACCGCCCGGTAACGTGCTATAGTCGTTCTGGAGCAGGGTGTGCGCGTCCCTGTACGCTGCCGCCTGCTGCATGCTCCCGGACTCCGAGTGCGGCGGCGGCGCGCTGCTGGGGGTGGTGAGGACGCTGTAGTGGTTGGACGTTGCGGTCGCCATAACTATCGGAGCCAGAGTGATAGCTGGAGTTAAAAGGAGGCTGCCTTTGACAGTAACTCTTTTGCGCCACGGGGCAGCAAGGCGTCTCTCTCCAGCATCTCCCGGGCGCTGTGCCAAGGGGACGCAGAGGCGCGCACCTGTGGTCCGCCTCGCTCCGCTCTTTATTGGCCAAGAACGGTTGACAGATGTGGTTACCCCTGACAGCACCCCGCTCATTGGTCACGGGAGATTGTACAGAAACCCCAATCACTCTGCCCAACAATACTAGCAGTCCTGCAGCATGCAAGAGTACAAAGTGGAGGGAGAAATCTGGCTGCCGAGTGTAAACACAGAAAAGACAACAAGATCAGCTTTAAGAAAAAGGAAAAAAAAGCGTTTTTCTTTATGTTTGAAAGTAGTTTATGAACCTTTATCTGGGTCAGTGGGTCACATCTATCGGTTTCGTGCGTCAAAACTATGCGTAAAAGTTGTATAAGATACACAGGATTGGCACATTTATCGATGTAGTGACCGTATAACTTTCAGGGTCCAAATTCTCAAAAGTGCTAAGCGTTGGTTTGATCCAGTTTTCATGCGTTTAACGTGGAATAGTTTGGATATTTTGCGCCATGAAACAGTGAGCAGTGATCGTGAGGAGAAACTTCCAGCTGCCTCTCTGCCCTCAGGACGCCGTCTCGAGAGAGGGGCCGCGTGCTTCCAGGGCCTCTGCCCCGTTGCCATGGCGAACGCGGTGAATGGAACAACAACGCCCACGTCACAGCTGCAATTCGCTCCTTCTTTTCGTTCCGTTCCAAAGGACTCATTGGGGCCGCGCGCTCGGCCGTCGGGACAAATAATGGGGGGCGAGCGGAGAGGGCAGCTCGGGGCCAAAGAGAGGAGGCTGCAAGAATTGGATCCTTCAGCCTGCTCTGCGCCCACGGTGCCCCCTTCCACCTGCTTGTTGGGTAAACTTTGAGATGGATGCACCTACAGCGGCACGCGAGGCGTGGTTTCCCAAAACCTCCAACGAACAGGCTTTGAATTTCAATAGTTTGATGAGGAAAAGTTATCTCTACCTTTCAATGCACAAAATCAGTGATGACTAACAAGTGTTTCCCAAATTTCCCATGACAACCAGTCCATGAATATGTCTTACTACAACACAGCAGTGGTGGAAAGTAAGTTGTAGCTGAGATACTGAGATTCTTTACTTCAGTGTTATCTTTTTTTTTTCGTTCAACTCTACACTACATTTCTGAGCCAAACATTTTAACTCCACTTCATGCTGTTAAAGTATGAGCAACTGATAAGTTACAATGCATTGTTTTGATCAAACAACCCATCAGGACCAGCAACATTAAAATGCTGCTTGTTAATGCATCTGTAATAATAACCCATCAATATAAACAACTCATTCTGAATAATGAATACTTTTTGTTGATAACAATACTAATGTTAATGATAACACTTTTGTGCTTTGAACACAGGACTTTTACTTGTATTGCAGATTTTTTACATTGTGTTATTATTAGCTCCTTTTTTCTTAATTAAAGCATCTGAGTACGTCTTCCATCACTGCAACACTGAACCACAGAGGTGTTGACTTAGAAACTCTGATTATACCATTGTGTCCTCTCTGTTAGTTTATGAAAATTGATCAAAGCACTAGTTTTGTGCTATCTGCCGCTTCTATCTTTAAATGAATGCAATGATATTGAAATGAAATTAATCCTCATTCTGTTGAGCCCCTCTGAAACCCTTTTAGACCCCTGGGGGGGTCCCTGGACCTACTTTGGCAAACTACTGGTATTTAGGAGATGTGATTTTATTGGCTCAAAGTGGGACACCGGCTGTAAAACCTAACAGCTATTAAGAGGTTAAAGGAACCTCGAAGGACAAAAAATATGCAAGTTTCACCTTCAAACAGGGTTGGGATGCAACATCACGGGCACCAATGGAAATACGTGAAAACATTTTAGCAAATTTAAAGGCATAGTTACAAATCCAATAAAACAATGGTTTATTAGAGAGCATGCTACAATACAATAACACATAGGAAGTGGTAGGTTAATCAATAAATCTTATTAAGCTGAGGATGTGTAGACATAAAGTGACGCACATTGAAATATAGAGATTGAAAGAACACTGGCTTATGATTAGGGTGTAATTCTGAGAATTACCAAATGTGTCGCCAGGGGCTCTGGCAAGCCGTGTGTTAAGAGAGGCAAAACATATTACCCTAATAGACTAATATGCAAACTACTGGCTGCCCAATTACAGGACTTAATAACGCATAAACGATGCGGGTCCTGTTCTTACAAGAGGAAGAGGTCGCTGTTAATTCAGTCAAAGGGCTGGGTATGCTGTCAACACAGGCAGCGGTTTCCACGCACATACTGTCTCTGTTTCCCTGTAACTCGTTCTGTATTCAAGAGTGAGAGTTAATGATGGAGAATCTGAGCGTTAAATTAACAGTAATTATATGGCCCCAGTGCTGTAAAGATTCAATTTCTTCGCAAGTCTAATGGGCCTAAGTGTCCCTGTGTGCCAGCAGAACTCTCTCTGAGATATTTATGATTGAAAGGCACACAGAGAGAACAAAAACAAACGCACACACACACACACACACACACACACTTGTAAACACTGATAGAATAAAGGAATCCATGGCTATTTACATGTAGATTGGAAGAGATATTTTATGATGTAGAAGGGCAGCTCTAAAATTGTATTGAAGGCCAGCACTCTTCAAATCCAGATGTGAAAAGCCACTTTTTTGCTCTTGTGTAAATAGTGCCACCTGCTCTCCTACATTAGTTTGAGAAAGAGTGGTTCAAGTGCGAGGTGAAGCCATTTATCTGGGTGAATGTTTGCAAGCAAACCAGTATTCTGGTTGCTTTCACTTTCTCCAGACCAGTGTGTGACCGACCCACGTCCCTCCCCCTGTGGGAACCCTAACGCAGGGGTAACTAGGGCAGGGGGGGCTTCTTTATGCTGCCGGACACAGGGAGATAATGGCCATTCCTCCACAGCTGGCCCACACAATCAAAGAGAGAGGGGGCTTGGAGGATTCCAGCTTTAACCAGGCCATTGTCTGGGCTAATTACATCTGAATGCAAGACCCCGAGAACCCACCTCCCCCCTGACCAAAACCTGCACAGAATACCCCAAACAACCCTTCAGGGATGACGAAGAGTGCACAGACACGGGGCATACACAGAAATATATAAACCCTGGACTCCTTCATTACCCCTAAACATAAGCACACAAGCATACACGCACACACTTGTTCATTACCCATACACACTCACATCCCCAGCAGGCTCTCATCAAAGTGCTGTGTCTCTCTCACACACTCTCACATGTGGCACTCAGCATTAGATCAGATCTCAGCTTGCTGCGCTCAGAAGAGATGAGGAGGTCTTAGAGGACTTAGGTTGAATAGAAAACACACTGAAGAGCCTTTCCCCAGTGCACCCCCATAATCCCAATCTATACACTCCCTCTGCCCCCCAACCGCCAGTTCTTGGCTCCATCTGTAGCCTGAACCGTGCAGCCTCAGCTCGCAACAGTGCAGTTCTGCGTCTGTAAAAAAATAAAACAAAAAAAAAAACAGCAGAGATGTCAGGATGTCCTGTTTTGTTGCTCTGTCGTTTGGTTTTGCAGTCAGAAAATACATCCAGCTTGTTCCTTCACGAGCAGACTGATGCACTGATTTCCTCCAGTATGATAAGCAAGTGTGGTGTGTTTGTTTCTGTGTATGTGTGACAGAGAAATGGAGCTGTTCGAGACATACAAGAAAACAGCTAAGTGTGCTTGCTTACGCCGAAAATTGCAGGTGCAATTGCTATTAATGGGCCAAAATGTTAATTGTTCGCATCTGAGATGTTGAATGGGAGTTGCACTTTAAGTTCAAGCTCCTAAAACAGTTGAAGTTGAAGCACTGAAAGAGTTGGACGTGTCTTTTGAAGTGCTAAGAGCCGAAAGTGTTTGAAATTGTATTCATTTAGCTGTGAACTGTCATTTGAAGTGTTAAAGATGAAAACAGTTGAACTGTCATTTAAAGAGTAAATGATGAAAGCAGTTGCAATGTCAGTTGTAGCTGAGATAGTGCGAACGCACTGTGAGGAGTTGAAGTGTCAGTTGGTATGTGAGAAGCGACAACCGTTGAATGGCCGTTAGTTGAAGCATCAGCTGATGTGTAGTGGCTGAAAGCTGAAGTTGAAGCGGTAGTGATAGTTGAAGTATGTACACTGTAAATGGTCCAGGTGTCAGGAAGCTCAAGAACTGAAGTGGTGGAGTGTGATGAGGTCTCCCACTCCAGGTTTGAACATCCTGTGCAATACACGCCAGTGCAGAAAGTGCCCACCAAACCAGCTCCTTTTCCTCTTTCCTCTTGGCCTCTACGTGTGAGTTCTATAGATAGATAGAGTTTCTATAGATACATAGACAATACATCATTTTCACTGGACACGTTTCATATTGTGTGTGTGTGTGTGTGTGTGTGTGCGTGACAGGACCAGGGTTAGGAGGTCTCACTGGCGCTCAGTTTAGCATTGATTTATTCTCTTTCTCCAATTTATTTCCCCTTCGCCTGCTCTGCCTGTAGGAGGACAAATGGAGGAGAAACGGCAAGCCCAGTAACCATCCCTCACACACACACACACACACACACACACACACAGACACGCGCACGCGCGCACACACACACACACACACGCGCGCGCGCGCGCACACACACACACACACACGCGCGCGCGCGCGCACACACACACACACACACAGTGACAAATGTTTCCACAAGCAGAAATGCACTCAAATTCATATTTCTGCATAGAGCTGGCAAGCAAACGTGCACACAAACACATACTCAAATACCTCTAAAACCCAGGTTTTCAATTTCCAGCATTACTGTGCTGGACCAATCAGAGAGGTGACCATTCTGTGGAACTATAAATTCACAACACTCCCTAAGTCCCAAGGCACCATGGCTCCTATAAGACTTCCCATGTTGTCCCATATAACTGTCTTCAGAGGACCCATAAAGACGTAAGGGGACGCTCCTACTTCTAGGTGAGTGGTCATAATTCACCAGCAGGTATTTTTACTGTGACATTGCTGTCAAGGTGCACAGATTCATCTCGTCTCCTGCTTTATAATGTCCTACACAAACTCCAGATAGGAGAAGCATGAGTGCAGTCATATTTTACGGGCAGCATGCTGTCACATCCTACCGTAATGGTTTGGTGTTGAAAAAGGAGTGTGTTGGAAGAGCAGTGTGTGGGTCCAAGCTTAACACCTCACGTCACTTCTGCTTTCGGGTGTAATAACAAACCTCTCCCTCTCCTTCCCAATTAGAAAAAGAGCACATCTGAAACTGGGGAGCGAGGGACAGGAGGAGGGGCAGGTAGGTCGTTAAACCCACTTGAAAGCTCAGCGCCCTGATCGATAGTCTTGGGCCAAGCAGGGATTAAAATCTGGCTAAGTCTGTTGTAATCAATACTGATGGCTAACCCTGGGGTTAAAACAGGTGTAAATCTCCATACACGTCCATACACAAGTCTGCACTATGGCCTACAGTACAGATAAATCCACAGCTATCCATGCAAATGGACACACAATGGCTTACAGTGCATGCGCAGTCGATATGAATGAGTGCTGTATGGGCCTTCAGCAGAAACACATCTAGTTGTATCTATGTGGATATACACTCCAGTGTCCAGTTAAGAAATTGAGGCAGTAAATTTGGACTCATCGATGGAGATGACCAGAGTGAGTAAAGCTCTCATAAATGTGTTTGAGGAGGTGTGGAGTGTGTGTGCGTGCATGCAGAAGAGAGAGAAACAAACACTAATTTTTGTGTCTGTGTCTGTGCCTATACACACAGCAAAGCAATAAAAGTGGCGAGAATACCTTATAGACAGGGAGCTGACATGCATGATTGACTGTTTCACACCCTAATGGTGGACAGACATCACTGCTTGGATTGATTGAACAAGCACAGGTCTGCGTATCAATTACCAATACTGATCAGTGTAGCTATGGACAGACAACAACAGGGGAAAAAAAACTGTTGCACACCTATATTCTGATCAGTTAATTCTACCAGTGTAGAGATTTATTTCTTTTTCTTAAATGGTTATCTGTTTCCTCTAACTATTGGGGACAGATTTCCGAGCACAAACAGTTCTCACAGGACTGAAGTGAAATTGATAATGTTTAATGAATAGTTTGACAATTTGGGAAACACACCAAGTTCCTGTCTTTCAGAGAGTTAGATGAGAAGATTGTTGCCATTGCTACAGCACCAGCCAGTTAGCTTAGTTTAGCACAAAAACTGGAAATGGGAAAACAGTTAGCTCTTGGCAAGAAGGCAAATGCATATTCCACAAAATGTCAAACTATTCATTTAAACATTACTTCAGTCCTGGGGTGACGCCTATTTTGTGATCTGAAATTATAATTAACCTTAGCCAAAGACTGGAAACAGTTACCCTGGCATAAAACCACAACTTGTTTTTACAATTTGGTTTTAAGATAAAATACTGTAAATGAGATAAAAAAGTGTTAATTGGTGAACATAAAAGGTGCTGGACGGTGGATTTTACCTTTGGACAGAGCAAGAGCAAGGCTAACTGTTTCTGTATGTTTTTACGCTAATATAACTTAGCTAGTTGCTGGCTTTAGCTTCATATTTATTGTTCAGATATGTTGTTTTGTGAAACTTCTCGTCCAACTAAGCAAAAAAACTTCAACGTGCCCTGAAATATTACAGACATATCTCAAGTCACCAGTATTTAATAGACAAGTATTGTTGTTTTTACTAGTTCTTTGATACATTTTTTATCTGAATTGTTTCTATGCTAACACCAAACCTGAAACACAATGACAAAAACCTCACACCCCTGTCCCAAACCAGTTCTCCAAAATACAAGCACAATTTCTGCTTCTCACTTAGATGGCAACTCTACTCTACTCTTTCCTTTTTTTCAAACACAGCACACACAATTCAGCACATTTGGCACAGTCTTCCTAACTAAACTCTCTTATGTTCATGGGGACAGCATTGTCCTTCAAAATGCTGAAGCAACATGATCAATTGGCCGCACTGATGACTCACAGGTGCAAACACTAGTTACTAAATTGGTCAATTACAAATCAGAACAGCGGGCCGAAGGTGAGCTCTCCTGTTTTGGAGATGAATAGAAACGATGCAGAGCAATATGCAGCGACGGGACAGTCAGGGTGAGAGGAAGAAGAGGAGGAGGAGGAGGAGGAGGAGGGCAAAAAAAGAGGGAGAGGGAGTGATAATCATGTGGTCACCTTTTTAGAGAGTGACACTTCACTGCCCCCCCCCCCATTATTTGTACTTTTAAAGTAGGAATATACAAGTGAGCAATTCCTCACACACTCTTATTTTACTCTTTAGGCAACTCACTAAATCGTGAGTCCCAGTCGAGTCTCGAGTTGCTGCAGTGTTCGAGTCCGAGTCCGAGTCCAAGTCACCAAAGAAGACTCCAAGTGGAGTCCGAGTTGATCAAGGTTGAGTCTGAGTTGACTTCCTAGATGGGCTTCCTAGAAGTGTCAACATTAAGCACAAATGATACCATTTCAAAGCGAGTTTATTTACTAGGGGGGCACAGTAGCCAAAAAATGCACTTATAAGCATGCACCTGCACAAAAACGAACAAAAGAAGTCTAAGTCCAAGTCTCCAACTTCCGAGACCAAATGTTGTCAATGCTCAAGTCCAAGTCTAAGTTTGAGTCCTTCACTCAAATATAACAACACTGGCCTACACTCAGTTGTCTTGATTACTGTAGTGTGTAATGTATTTCTGGGTGTTTCTATTCTGCATTAGAATGCCACTTTTTGTTTGACATCCAAACATGAACATGTGAAATGGGTCAAAGAATTTTATAAATGCTCATCCAAGTATGCTATATATAACACCTCCTTCAGCCGAATAATTAAAAAGTGATAAGGTTTGTTTATTTGATGACTGGTCATGAAAAACACAAACTTGATCTCAGACACTATTTTAGATTTTCATTTCAGATAATCCAACATACTGTATAAATGTCTTTTCTAAACTAAAACACTTCAGCATCAACATTTTTTCCTGTGTAAAGTGCTTACCTTGTCACTTGTCGTGTGTTTTCATCAACCATGCTTTTTTTTTTTTTTAAGGCAGCTTGCTTCTCTGTCCCTTTGCCAGAGACCCCAGCTGTTCCTCCATCACACCGTGTCCTCCATGTCTCCTACAAGCTAGGGGGCAGGGCAGAGGGAGGCCTATTGAATAGACCTCTTACTTTTGTGTCGCCTTTTTAAACACTGCTCCAAACACACACACACACAGACACACACACACGCCACTGCAACATGCAACACTCCCAGGCAGGCCCAAATGCAAAAGCCGGAGAAAGTAGGACACGTTCTCCTGAATTCATAAGAAAACTACAACATCGCTTTTCACCTCATTGCCTGCTAAAATATCCTGGACTGAAATTAATTACGGTGCTACTAAAACTCTCTTTAAATTTTTCAAACATCAAGGTCAAAATGTGAAATGCAATGAGTCCTACTGAATAGTGATGTTGTAAGGCTTGACTTAATCCATGACTACATTTAAAGATCCCGTCCTGAAACTGAGCCAAGGTGTATGTCCAGGGATCGAACCAAGATGGATAGGGGAGAGACCTCAGGGAGCAATAACGGTTGTTCTCAGTGTGGTAATCAAACTAATCTCTGTCTTGTTCGTTCACTTGTTCTCTCTCTAACGTACAAACACAAATGTGATGTCTTCCTCTTCCTCGTCAAGATTTTTTTTTTGTTCTCCTGTGTAACCGTCTATAAATGTACCTTTACTTAGCTGTGACAGTTTTCAGGATATTAAAAGGTATGAGGTATGGTCGACCCAGTATTTCCTGTCTGTAGTTACCATGGGATACACATGTGCACAAGTTCGTTACAGTGTCTCTCAGCATGTGGAATTTGCATGACTCGTAATGAATGAGCAAACTCACAGAGTCAAAGCAGGAAATGTTTCTGTTGGACTGTATCTAATATATTTCAGAGCTGTATTATTAGCCTATATGGTCATGCAGTTACACATATACTGGGACATAACCCCTACTCTCATTATGAGTGGCAGATGCACAAAAGTGTAGGAATGAAAGTAAACATTGCTTTTGTGAAGGAACACTGCTTTACACGCCTTTTTCCATGCATATCAAATATGCTTCGGCAATTGGAAAGCATAATTCAGGGTGGAGGAAAAAACAGAGGAGCTACTCTTGGAGGCAACCTAGCCAATTAATTTGCAGCTCAGATCTCAAAGCCTCACTGGTGAGGTGCTAGGCTACATACCACTAGGCTAATTTGTGTAGCAGGTCTGTATTTAATATATGCATGAGGCTAATTCAGTTAGTGTCGTAGCCCTGTAGCTGTGGTGAGCGCGGCGCTAGCTCCCATTAGCGATGTTTCTGCCTCCAGTGGAAATCAACAGAAGTCGAGGCCCATGCCGCTTTTTTGCATAAAGCAAACAAAATTAAATTTGCTTCACTAAATCAAAGTGTAGTGCCAAATGTGGGACTCTCTCTCTCTCTCTCGCTCCCACTGTCTCTCCCTCTCTGTATGTCCGTCTGTCTGTCTCTGTCTATCTCTCTGAGGGATAAATTACTCCAGAATCATAAAAGAGTAAAAAATTACACACAGAGAGGAAAAGAGAGATTTCAGTCAAGTGGGATTCCCCCTCCCAAACAATCCCAGCATGCTCTTGCTTACTGAGATGTTGGCTTATGTGTCTCCAGCGTGTTGTGAGTGTTTCTGTGATTTTATCTGTCTGTCTGAGCATGTTTCCCTCTGTCTCTTTGGTTGTACGATGCATGTATTTACAGTATATGTGCGTTTCTCTCTCACAGGAAAATTTGCACTTATTTGTACAGAAATGGATGTTGTGTTCTGTGTCTGATATGTACAAAAATGGAGCAGATTGTGTGTGCTCAACCAGAGTGCTTCTTTTGGAGTTACGCAAGTGGAACCACGAGCAAAACCTCATCCAGACTGAACCGGTACAACATTAACCACAATATTTAAGTCTAATATTAGCCTTTAACTTTTAATTGGGCTTATAACAATTAGATCAGTTTAAAAAAAAAAAAAAATCAGTTGTACTGAAGGCGTCACACTTAGAGGTGATGGATAGCTGAGAATGTCTTTCCATCATGCAGCCATATGTGGGCTCATTTATTTTATGTAGTTTTATTGTCAGATTCAGGTGCCAGAGTGGGTGTGTGTAAAGAAGAATAAGAGGGAAAGAGCGTGCATGTGTTGGTGTGTATGTGTGTGTGAGAGAGAGAAAGAGAGACAAGGAGTGAGAGCTCCTTGCAGTATACTGCAGAGCTAGTCTGTAAAGAAAAAAAAAAAAAGGGGGCCGCTTAGCTGTTCCTATTGAACTTGACCTGCGGGCCAGATCAATGTATGTGTGAGTGTTTATGTGTGTGAGAGACAACCCCGGTGTGTGTGCGTGTGTGTGTGTGTGTGTAGGTGTGCGTCCACGAGCATGAGTGCGTGCTGCCAGATCAATGTGTCTCCGTGTGCCACGGAATGAGAGAGCACACTGATTACCCAGGGGTGGCGGGAGGGAGGGGGGGAGGAGGAGGAGGAGGAGGAGGAGGAGGAGGTGGTGGTGAGGAAAGGGAGACTGAGCCACTACATTTTTCTTTCTTTCCTTCCACAGCTTACAGTAACCTGTCGCCAACCGTTCCTCGCTGTGTCAACCATTTCTCCAAATGCGCGCTTTCATTTTGGACCCATTTTGGAAAAAACGTCGCCCTCTGAAATCAATCAGCAGTGTTTCCGAACCAAACCTAATCAGTNGATGATACAGAGGGGAGGGAGGGAGGGAGGGGAGGGGAGGGTTGAGGAGGGAGAGGGTGATGAGATTGACTAGAGGACAGAGCTGAGACCAGGATCAGGAGAGAAGCTCAGCTCATTTCATTTTCATTTTCCCTTCATTTCACTGCGAGCTGAGCCGTGTGCCGGGGCATTCCACATGGATGGGGTGCCAAAATTTAGATCCACAGCCAGATGGCATAGATCAGTGGGGAAATAGCAACACAATCTGAATGGAATGGGGTGGTTGGGGGTCAGTGATCCATGCTCCTTTCTTTCCTTCTTTTTTTCTCCCCTCCTTTTTTTTTTTTTCTACAAAGCACCTGAACATTGATAAAGCCAACACTCACAGGACCAGAGAGATGTGCTGCTGGTTTATAAGGTAGACATGAAACCCTGCCAGCCTCAAGGCCATTGACAGTATTTCTTTATGCATGTATCAAGATGTTTGCTGTCTGTGTCCTCGCCTGCGTCTCTTGTCTTGCTTTTTGATGTTTTCATTGTTGAGAGTATGAAGGACTGTGGCCCAATCCTCAGCGCTGCAGGGGCTCCTCTCATCTCTCACTCTCTGTGTATTTCCAGTCACTAGCAGTTCTGTTTGCAAACCCGTGCCCGTGTCCAATCAGCACGTAGCCAGTGTAAAGCGTGTGTGTGTGTATGTGTGTGTGTGTGTGTGAAAGAGAGAGAGAAGGAGGTATGAGTGTAGGTGGGAGGTGCTCCTCCACTGCCTTCTTTCTGAAGGGCTATATTTCATCTGTGATGTATTCTGTATGGGTCTATACAGCCCATGAGAATTGTACTCCTCATCCCAAATGTATAACAATGTAATGGTGTGCGCGTTTATGTGTGTGTATGTATGAAAGAGTCCAGGGACGGATGAAAAACCTTTGGCAATTCCCCAAGTTGTGGGAGAAAATGCATTCCTAGATTTTGCGTCTAATTAAAGCGGCAGCGTGAAAGGAAAAAAAGAAAAAAACGTTTTCACACCAACCATTCAAGTGCAACACTGTGCAGGGTAAGACCCTTATTTTCAGTGGTCATCTCTGCCAATATTTTTTCCAGTAAATTGAACTTTTGACCTCCAAACATGCCAGAATAAAAAAAAAAAAAAAAATGTGCCAGTTGCACAGGGGAGAAGAGCGAGAATTTGAGTTATGTAACTCTACTCTGTTTCGGAGAAAAATACCAAGGACGTTGGAGATACTAAATTTGAACATTTATGATGTGATTGGCAAAATTCTAAGGGCTAAGAGTTTGTTTGTACAATGTGCTGCCATTCAGACTTTCAGACGGTTCACAGTGTTATTTGTACACAACAAAGCCAGTGGTAGTCTGACTCACCAGGTGTAGGTTGTGGGTATAAAGGCTGCCATTGGGTGCCTATATAAACCCCCTTCGCTACAGGAAACAACAACAAGAACAACCTCTGAGCTGGTGACCTACAGGCTGAAAATGGCAAGTTGTGGTCAAGATTTGGATCGTGCAGTCACACAGCTAACATATGTCTTTGCTGTTCTTTGTGGGGAATTAGCCATTTTAATGACAGTGCTGATGTTCCACTAAAACGAGTTCCCCTCTGACATTTTGCAGGGGCACTGTCGCTGCGTCCTGGGCTCAGTGCTGCCGAAGACGATTGCGATTGGTTTAAATTAATGCAAATAAGCCAGGCCCCCCCCCCCCCCCCCATAGCTATATGATAATGAATGCAGCCAGGCCATTCTCCATGACACAGCGCTGTGGTCTGGCTATGTGAGACTAACACAGTAGTTATGTGAAGAATGAACAAAGAGAGCTTAAAGAATGAAAAAACGGATGGAACCACGGATGGTTGGATAAGTCAGTG